>NC_139913.1:1940000-2142500 GCF_905171665.1 Trachurus trachurus
ACACACGCACACAGACACACACACACACAGAACTCAGATGCCATCAGAGCCACACACATTCCAATGAGCTGCTGCTCTGTTCATCTCACTCACACACACACACGAACACACACACATACACACACACACACTATAGACAGATGGTGTCACAGACCATGTAAATAAATAACTAATAGAGTTCACACACACTCACACGCACGCACAAACGCACACAGACACACACACACACAGACACACACCAGACTGTGACTCATAGACAGGAGTCACTGAAAAATGAAACAGGTAATAAATAATGAGTAAAACTCAGCGTCCCCTGTGTGTGTGTGTGTGTGTGTGTGTTCCATCTGTCACTCCAGGTGGCCACTTACACCTGGGCGCGTGCACACAGACACACACACACACACACACACACACACACACACACACACTCCTCTGCACAATGATCAGTTCCCTGCATGCGCTGCTTGACAACACACACTTGTTCCCAGTGTGTTCACTGTCTCGGTGCCGCCCTGCACCTACCTACAGGTGTGTGTGTGTGTGTGTGTGTGTGTGTGTGTGTGTGTGTGTGTGTGTGTGTGTGTGCGTCTGTGTGTCTGTTCACTACACAAACTCACTCCTTTCTGTCCGTTCTACTGATGTATTGGTTCTGTTCTTCACACACTTTCTTTCAGTCCTTGAACTGAACACACGTCCAGCTGCTTCAAACTCAACGCTTAACAACCACTGTGACCTGGATCAATGACACACACACTCTACACACACTCTACACACACTTTACTACGGTGGCCCTGAGAGCTCAACACACTGCAGCTTTAGAAAACACATCACACACTACAGGAAGTGTTTCTGGAGGACATGATAAAGCGAGGGACCGGCCCGTTTGGTTTATTAGAATGTTAATATAACATGATTCACATGGTATTGATCACATCGATCATGTTAGCTTAGCATTAGCCTTTAGTCTGGTCCTCCATAAACACTTCCTGTTGTGTTGGAGTTTCCTACAAGCTTTCTTTTTAAGTTGTTTTCAGATTTTTTTTTGCACGTTTTGATGTGTTTTCCTGAGCTGCAGTGAGTTGAACCTTCAGGGCCACCGTAGCTGTGCCTTCAACATCTCTAAATCCACTTCCTGTATGCACGGAGAGAACAATGTGCATGTTCCCAACACCTCTTCACTCACATTCACACTCACTCCTGAGCAAAAACAACCTGTACACACAGAAACCAACGCTGTGTTTCTGCATCAACAGCTCAGAACTGAAACTCTCCACAGCATTATTTCTCTCCTGATCACTGCTCAGGTGTGTAACTAACAGCGAGTCAACAAAGCGGAGCGCGGACCGACCTGCTGGATGAAGGTGTGCGCTCCGTGGGGGCTGAGCAGCAGGATGGCTCGGCGCAGCGTGTCCCGGTAGCGGTTCAGCTCCTCCGTCCTCATGGTGGTGAAGAGGTTGGTGAAGACGCGGCTGATGTTCCGGTCCACGCGCTGCAGAGCCACGTCCACGCCCTGACGGGACGTCTGGTCCAGGAAGCCCTGCAGCCCGCGGATGTCTGCAGGGACACAGAGGGGGAGGGGGGAAGATTCAAAGAGTTTATTGCCATGTCAACAAGTAAAATCAAGTTGATAGGAATGTGTCTTGGTTTTTGCTCAAAAACAATACAGTACTCCCATCACATACACCACCATAAATAATACACACAATGCCGTACAATGCATGTACGGGGAGGACAATACCCAGCAGTGTCACATTCAGTGCCAGTGCGAGGAGAAAGTGCGAAGTAATTAGTGCAAATTTGAATGTATGATGGCTTGGAGGTAGGTGCTGTCTCTAAAACGAGATGTTCTACATTTAATACTTCTATATCTCCTGCCTGATGGGAGGAGATTAAAGAGGTAGTGCGCTGGGTGAGAGTGATCTGCTATCATTTTATTGGCCTTTCTGATGAGTCTAGTTGAGTAAAGTGATGTAAGTGAGGGAAGTCTACTGCAACCGATGATCTTGGAAGCTCAGCGCACTACCTACCCTCTCTAGCCGGGTTTTATCCTGTGCGGTTGTGTGACCGTACCAGACCAGCATGGAGAAGGTGAGTATGCTTTCAATGGTAGACCTATAGAAGTGGTTCATAGCTGGTCGACTGACCCTAACCCAGGACACAGCTGTATGAAGGACTTGAAGAAAATAACTCAGTAAAAGTAGAAATACCGTAACTGAAAATGACTTTGCTAAAAGTTTAAGGGATAGTTCAACATTTTGGTAAATTGGCCCATTGCCATAATCCCTATAGTCATAGCAGTAGGTTTGTTACCTTTAATTGTCGGTGCAAGCTATTTTTAGAACGGCGGAGCAGAGCCGTGAGCTGCTCAGAGCTACGCTACGGAGGCTCATTATGGGATTTCTTGGTTTCCCTCATCAAACTCATCAAATACACAATCCAACAACTCCACAACGCTCTGGTGGACAAGTTGTGACCTGCACATTCACCACGCTATGAGATAATAACACAACGTTACCACACAGAGTTGTTTTAGAGGTAAATTCATGCAAAACCACTGATGCACGTTGCAGTTTTTCATCAAGCAGCCTCTGCATTTACCTCTAAAACAACTCTGTTACTATCCCTTTAAAGTCACCCATAAGAAAATCACTCGAAGTCTTGAAGTAGCTCACATTAAATGTACTAAAGTACCAAAAGTACAAGTACAAAACAACCAAAAATGGTTCTCCCCTTTGTTCTCTTTATTTCACTTCCAGGTGAATGAAATAGATGTGGTCTGATAAAACAAACATGTAGAGTGAGTGATTCAAGTGTCTGGTGTCGGTCTGAGAACACAACTATAGATAGAGCGTTGCGAGTGCGCCGTACGTTGTTCTTCTCGTCCTCTCGGACCCGCCCATTCCAGATAATCCTTTGATGATTAATATATCTCTATTTTAATTTATAACGAGTAACGAGGCAGCAAACATCAAAGTAACGGAGTACAAATATATTTTTTAACTTTTAAATGTTGTAGAGTAAAAGTAAAAGTCCTCAAGTAAAGTACAAATCCTCAAAAAAAACTACTCAAGTAGTGTAAACAAAGTACATCTGGTTACTATCCACCTCTGAGGAGAAAGAGAGGTCAAATCAGTGCAGAGAAAAAGTTTTTAAGCTGAAAGAGGAGGGAAATCACTGGACATTTCTGGACTTCTACATATTTTAAACTTTTTAAATCATATCTCTGAGGACCTGAGGTTGTTTAATTCCACATTAAGCTGAAGGTTTCCCGCACTAATTTGTGGAAGCCGGTGGAATTAGCAGCTCAAGGTCGGGAAACCTTCCAGCCTCCCATCAGGACCTTCACTTCCAGCAGCAGCAGCTGGAGAAGCTGCAACCTGCTGCATGTTAACATCCACTTCTCCTCCTCTCTCCTCTCAGCTGCTCAGTGAAAAGCTGAGGAAGATAATGAACATTGCCGTCGCTACAGACAAACTGATAAATGATCGATAAAAGCTAAGAAGTGACTGCGTGTCATGTGTAACGACCAATCAAAACACAGGAACCACCACCACCTCTTATCGCAGCCTCAGTCCGGAAACATTAGCCCATAGACCATCCCTTAATCCTCAGCTATCTCCTTATGTCTCCATGGCAACAGAGTTTTCTATGAAACAGAAAACACTTTAACCTGCATCAACACATCTGTTTTCTTTTCCCCCCCCGCTGCTGTACAGCTGTTAGTCTAACTCTAGTCCTGAACAGATGGACACCAGAGTTATGAGTTTATTTTTCCAAACAGCAGAAAAAATGTCTATGGTTATTCCTGTGGTGCTGTAATGGAATAAAAAACACCATCCTGTCTCTTTAACAGGATGTACTTTGCATCCTGTGCTTTGTCCGACCTGTAGCTCAGAACATCTTGACTACACAGCCTGTCGCTCCTCACAGCCTTGGGTAATATAGGCTATGTACAGTGGCAAGAAAAAGTATGTGAACCCTTTGGGATTTCCTAGTTTTCTGCATCAAAGGAGAATTCCGGCCTTTTTTGACCCCTAAATCGTTGTCCTGATGGTCACCCATGGGGGGAGCAAAAAACACGACTAAGATTGATGCAGGCAAACCAGAGTTACACCATGGCTACCCGGCGCTAGGGATAGCAACAACGCTAACCTATGGGGGCAATTCTTTCAACCACAACAAACACTCAGAAGACAATCAAATATCGTTATCGTTAAGAAGATTTTGATTCACCTAAACAAATTTCATTCGGACTTAGTCTCTGGTTTGTAATCTGCCGACCGTTGGTAAACTGGTAGGCTGGCTAGACCATGCAAACCTTTTATTTTTTTGACCCCACCTCTTAAAAGAAAAAGATTGAGAATTGTTAGAAACCGGAATAGTTAAAATTCAAACGATGTCCAACCCTAACCCACCTGATCGTCTTTTCTTTACTCAATCTCCAAATCGATCAATTTTGATGTAGCAGACAGACTCTAGACTTAACGACTTGATCGATCCGACGTGGAGAAACTGGCAACTGGCAAACACCACTCTACATGTGTGAACTCTCCAAAGACTCATCAACCACGTACGTATCTAACGTAATTGTTGCGGTGCATTCCCACCGGACGGGAAGTGAATTTGTAGTATTTGTGTTCACTCAGGCGAGTACGAACAACTGGCCTGAAGAGGAGCTCCATCAGAAAACCAAACGCCGTCATGTCTGCGTTAATAATAACCACACAGCTCAGATCCCGATACAGCGTCACGCCAATATTTCCCTGGAGTTCCATATTTTGAACTTTCATGAATGTGCAAATGATGTTAATGTGTATATTTGCATCGCACCAATCCGTCATTCACATTACTGGCACAAATTGGCGTGTATTCACGTCTTTGTACTGTCAGACAAAGTTGTTGATTAGCTACAGCCAATGAGAGAGCAGGATACAGGATGATGTCATCTACTATGAACTCTTTATGACTTCTGAAATCTACCCAAACCCCAACCTGAACCTCAGTCTCACTGTCTCAACCCAACGCTCCGCTCACATCTTTACAGACTTTTTGCCTTCTACACCAAGAAAACCAAACTCTCAGTCTCCTCCTCCTCCTCCTCCTCCTCCTCCTCCTCTGTTGTAGTTGTAGACATTAATATCAGCTAATAAACCGACAGTGAGGTTTGTGTAGAGTATGTAAAGAGGAGGAGAGCTGCTCCACCTCCTGGATGATCCATCATCAGGAGTTATTAACCCTCAGCGATGGAACTATTCATCTCCGCTCTTTTAAAAAGGAAAACCGCGGCTTTGCATCGCTTTCATTGTCTGATGCGTCTTCACCACGTTGGAAACAATTAACATCACATCGCTGTGTTGTGACATCGGAGCCACTTGACGTCTTCAAAGCGTTGACGAAACCTCGAAAAAAACCTTCACCACCATCCACACATACAACAGACCATAATAATAATTCACTGTCACAGCTCTGAAGCAGAGACCTGGAGGTATAGACAGGACTTATTCTAATAAAAGAGGAAAGGAAGAAGGAGCAGCGGCGGCTGACAGCTCGTGGTTTCTTACAGCTTCTGCAGCTCCATCGCTAATGACCGGTGTCAGACTCTCAGCCGTCCGGCTTCATTACTGGAAGCCAACTGACGCACGCCCTCAATTACTGTTCAAAGCCCGGCTGATTCTGGGAAGTCTTTGTAGGAGCTGCTTTCATCTCGCCTGATGTTTTTCATGTCCTGTGTATGGGCTCATAAACAACCCACATCCACATCCACATCCACATCCACATCCACATCCACATCCACATCCACATCCATACAAACAGCAGCAGGTGAATCAGAGCAGTGGAAACCGACGACCTCGGCCCGGTTGTTCAAAGGGTTTAATCTGATCGGATTTTGGATAACGGATTGGATCACATCTTGAAAATGGGTTGTTTCAAAACCAAAAACGGATTCTGAGATCGGATCAGATCACGTAATCCAATCTTGGTTTTAAAAAAAATGTGAAGCTTCGAAGCTTCTTTTGTTGCTATGGTAATCGATCATGAAGGTCCGTGATCGATTTTTTTTTTTCCCTCCATTTTTCCTTTTTGACACCGGTTCTCATCAGCAATTGTTACATCAAAATGAGTCGGCGACTTGGCATCCTGGAAACCTGCCTGATTTTGGAGATATGCAGTGTTTGTTTGCCATTACTTTCATTATTTCCGCTCGACTCTAGACTTAAAGCAGAAGTGAGTGATCCGGTGGTTTTGGCTAATGCTGCGTTCCAGGCAGGCTTTTGAAATCGTAAATTACAGCTTCAAGTCACAACTTACGACTTTGTAGCGTTCCAGGCAACCCACTCGTGTTTTTCCGACCTGTTTTACCGGTGAAAGTCACTATAACGGCCACTTGTAACTTCCGACCGGTGAACTCGTACCAGATCGAACTGGTACCACTTCACGGTCGGAAAAATACGAGTTTCCTTGAACGCACCATAACAGTCCTCGTCGCTACGTCACCACATTCACGGCGTTCCTTGGCTGCACACACAGCCCTGCATGCCGTTCTCTCTCCTCATTGGATAAAAATTGTAGGATACGATAAATGTTTTCTCTTCGGCTCAGAGCAGAGCAGAGGGACTGACAGACCCGTGTTTCAGTCCAAACACTCTATGTAAGTGATTGCTGTCGGAAGATATAACTATTTAAGACTTATATTAACACAAATATATCACTCACTTCTGCTTTAAAGCAGAAGTAAGTGATATTTTTGTGTTCAAGGCAACTCGTAACTCGTGTTTTTCCGACCTGTGAAGTCGTACCAGTTCGATCTGGTACGAGTTCATGGGTCAGAAGTTACGAGTGGCCGTTATAGTGACTTTCACAGGTAAAACAGGTCAGAAAAACACGAGTGGGTTGCCTGGAACGCTACAAAGTCGTAAGTTGTGACTTGAAACTGTAATTTACGGTTTCAAAAGCCTGCCTGGAACGCAGCATTAGCCAAAACGACCGGATCGCTTACTTCTGCTTTAAGGACCTGAACTACAGCATCATTATCCGGATTTGGTCATCTTGAAAATTTGGATTTGGATCAGACTGATCCAATCCAACTTTGCGTTGAACAACTGGGATAGAAGTTAACGGACGGATCACGTGATCCTGGATAGCAAAAAAAAAAGGGATTTCAAAATCTGGATAATTTTTATCCAGATTACCTCTTTTGAACAACTGAATCACCACCGTCGTCTTTGTTGTTTACCTGCAGATCGCTCCCAACTGTCACAGAAGTTTCTTTCTCCCTGACATCCAGCACTCTGCTGTGTTTTAGCTGGTGACAGACTGTTTGGACTGAACATCTACCTCCTTTTCTCCTCCCTCCCCTCCTCCCTCCTTCATCCCTCCATCCCTCTCTGTCTATTAGCTCTGACAGCTGTAGCTTGTACCCAGTCCTGTCTGACTCCGACTGCCACTCTCTACACCTACACCTCCTCTTTTCTTACTCCGTACATCTAACATCCATCCATCCATCCGTCATCCATCCATCAGTCAGTCTCATCCTCCCACCTCTCCTCCAGTAAACTTTTAAGGAGGAGAAGGGAACACTCTCTCTCTCTCTCTCTCTTCTCTAGTGGAACAATCGGATGAACCATATGATGCGATTTGATATTCAGAGGCTGTGAGAGTCGCAGTTTCCCACTGGTTTCAAACGCAGCAGCACTCGAGGCATAAAGCTCTGTGGGAGGCAGCAGCATCAAGCAGCCGTCCGTCCATCTGTCTGTCGGCGACCGGCGACTCTACTCTACCTGCTCGTCCTGGAAGATGTGACAAAAAAAGATAAAAATAAAAGGCACCGAATATAAAAAAACAAAAAAAAACTATGAGCAACAGACTGAGAAAGAGTGAGTTACAGCTTCAAGCTCGGTGAAAAAACAATAAAACACTTTGCACATCAGGAGTCATTACACAGTGAATCAAGGATCACTAATTTAAAGCAACCTTCAGGAAATGGATGAGAAAGTGGGAACATGAACTCATGTCACTAAAAGCATCATGAATATTCAAGGAAAGAGAAGAAAAGAAAAAAACAAGCATCCAGGTGAAACGCTCTTAAATCAAACCAGACTTTTCTTTTCTTCTTAATGAATCTTTAATTTGCTTCTTTTTTTCTTTGCTTTTTACCTTGAGAAGTTAACAAGACAACTTTCATTTCTAAATTTAACTCACCTTTCATCTTTTTAATCAGTGCATTAACGAGGTAATGTGATCAATACCTTCTTATGTTTTATGTAATTTACTGTGTTTTTGTTCTTTATGTCATGGTATCCGCGGGGTCTTAAAAAGTATTAAAAGGTGATAAATCAATTTTGGGAAAATTAAGACCCTTAAAAAGTATTAAAAAGTCTTTTCACGACTTTATAAAGTCTTAAATATTGAAGGTATTTTTTCTGAATTAGCTGTCCAAGAGTTTGAGTTGTAAAAAAACATTGCGAAAGTGTGTGAATTTATTTGTTTTATTAAAAGCCAAAGATGAACTGGTAAGAAAAGAAGATTGTTGTTTTTGTTTTTTTGAGAGTTGAGCAATGTTTTTTTTTTTATAAACTTTGCCTTTGATTTATTATCCCAGCCTATTTTGAATTCTGTTGTATCATAGTGGTCTATAGTCTTTATTACAAAAACTAAAACTGTTCAGTTAAAAATGTCACTGATGTAAATGGTTACAGCTTGAAGCGGCGGTGAGGTATTAAAAAATGTTGAGAAGGTTTTGAAAAAGTCTTAAAAAGGTATTGAAATTAACATCAAGATTCCTGTATAAACCCTGTATGTATGTATGTTTTTATAGTCCTGTCCTCTTGCAAGTTTCCAATGCAGATTTTCTGCAAATGGCAAATAAATGACTCTGACTCTGAATAATAAAGTGAAGTGACACAGCATTGACACTGTTGCTTCACTCCATCACCCACACAAACAGATAAGTACACGGTGACATTCATCAAGAAAAACACCAATTATAAGTTGAAATAATTAAATTTTCTTCTCATTTCTATAAAGTTAATACAATAAAGCTGAAGCTAAAGGTCGCTTCATGCAGCTTTTAAGCCTTTAAGCTTCTCCTGCTGATTTCTTTGAGACAAGAATTGAATCCTACATCCAGTACAGTATGTTATTTGCATAATATTAGATGTTCTATGATATTTAATGTTGACTTACAGCACCCTAACGACTGCCTGGATTACAGATTACAGCCCTTTGCCTTAAATCACATATGTCTTTTTAGTTTTACTGGTGTTTGTGTTGTAGAAGTTGTCATTTTCACTTTCACTGACTCTGTTGTTACTTTGAACGCATCCTGTCTCTCTGCTTCTGCTGCTCTATATGCACCGACCCTCACACACACACACACACACACACACACACACACACACACACACACACACACACACACACACACACACACACACACACACACACACACACACACACACACACACACACACACACACACACACGTCTCTGTGTAGAGGATCATTATTATTAGCAGTGATAGTGTTGAATAATTCATAATTCATCCGCTGCCTGTGCCACTGTTTTTCCATCACATGACCAACATTTGCATCCATCCTACTATCTATCTGCTGCTATCTGCTGCTATCTGCTGCTATCTGCTGCTCTCGCTGTATTTCCATTGATCCTCGCTCTCTGTGCGTCTTGTCATCACGTCTCTCTCTCCAGAAATCTGCTGGAAATAAAAAAAAAAATGAAAAAAAAACGAAGTAATCCCTGCTTCTCCCGAGCTCAAGCACTGGAACAACACAAGTGGAAAGGACTTGAAAGCAATTTGCCGGAGCTCCTCGTCAGCCAGCCGCAATTTCTAATCAATTTCTCCAGAGCCCCTTTGAGCAAGGCACTGTGGGGGGGGAGCTGCACTTATCTCTACCTCCATCACACACACACCAATCTCTCCTCTGCAGTCGGCTGCTGCAGTTGGCAGGTGGTCGTCGTCGTCTGGCCGCAGGAAGAAAAAACGCCTCAGATTTAATTTAGATTCACACGACACGATGGAAATACTGAAACGCTGCAGCCGCAATGTTCACAGTTTTTCCACATGTTTCGACCGTGCAGCAAATTATCAACGCTCGCATGTTCGCCGCTCGCGTTAATTCAAATGTGAATTTGGTGTTTTGCGGCACACATTTTTATTTTATTTTTTATTATCAGTTGAAAAAAACACCAAGTCACGTTCACAGTCGAGTAAAACAGGTGTAAACTGCACGACAAGAGTTCAGAATCAGTGTTTCCAAGCTGTGGGTCCGAATGTTATAATAAATGGTGTTTTTAAAATGAAATAATTGACAAAACATGGAGAATATGCTATATTGAGCTGCCTCGGTGTAACTTTACTTACTTTAAACAAAAGACGAGTTGAAAGATGAGGAATCAATAAGCGATCAAAAAGAAGAGCTGCCAGTTTAGTGAATATCCAGCCGACTATAATGACACTTTCTATCTTCCCCTTAAACACAGCACACACTACTAATCTAACAATAGCAAAGAAAATGTGTAAAAAACAAAACAAAAAACAGCTAGCAGTATCTAACAGCCCGTTTGTTTTGGTGAGCGTTATGTTTTGGTTGTTCTTTACATTAATCGTTACAATTTGTCTGCATTTAAATCCCTATAAAAATCGTTATCTTGTCGTTTTCGTCATATTTCGGCCAATTTTCCGACTTGTATGTTTGTTTTTCATCATAAACCTGCTCAACTGGAAAGGTGACGTTGATTCGTTATGAGCTTACGCCATTAAAGGGTCAGTTCGCCACAGTTACAGTTAAATTAAGCATGTTATATATTACTACTGTTCTGTATAGACTCACACTGAGGTGGACTGCTGTTTCTCTGAGTGTGTGAATCATTGTTTAACTGCCACTGGCTCTGATTTATCTGCCCCTCGGGGGGGTAATAAAGATACAACGGGGTTTGACTGTGATTGACACAGACGTGTGGTCTCTCTAAAGAAACGTGATTGACTGATGTTACAACAACAACAACAACAACAACTTGGCTTTGAACGTGACGTCAGGACGTTCGTCTTTGTCTCATTAGTTCCAGGAAACTGAGGGTCGTAAAACATCCTCATACTGTCCCCCCACCCACATACTGCCCCCCCACCCCCCTACCCCACCCCAACCCAACCCAACCCCCCCTCTCAGCCTGAGTAGCTACTATTTGTAATCAATATGGACATTTTAGACAAATCATTTGAGTGAGAGAGAGGGAAGCGGCTCCCAGGTGAAGTTATTACAGGAACAGCAGCAACGTGACCTTCAGCAGCGAACTCATTACTGATACTGTCGGTGCTTCACAGACATTTATTTATTTATTTCATTATTATTTCTAGTTTAGATTTTCACATTCATATCAAAAACCCACGTTAATGAAGATCTGCTGGCTGCAGACACAGGTGGTTCAACAACTGTCCTGTCCTGCAGAAGCTCAGACCTTGAACACATCTTCTTTGTTCGCACTTTAAAGGGATAGTAGCGTTTTTTTAAAGTGGGGTTGTATGATCTACAAATAGCCCCTAAGTACTTTAATTGCAGTAGAAGACTCTCTGCACTCCTCCCGTTAGCAACACCAGCCCATAATAGCCCTGCCCAGAGATTTACAACATACAGTGTTGTGAGCAGACCCAAAGAAACGGCCTTTTTTCGTGGCCTAAAAGAGGTTTTACCTGAAAAAAAATACACAGTTCCATTGTTCACTATAATATAATTTTTTCCAGCCTCTTTTAGGCCGTGAAAATAGGCCGTTTCTTTGGGTCCATTCTTAACAATGTATGTTGTAAATCTCTGGGCAGGGCTATTATGGGCTGGCGTTGCTAACGGGAGGAGTGCAGAGAGTCTTCTACTGCAATTAAAGTACTTAGGGGCTATTTGGAGCTCATACAACCCTACTTTAAAAAAATGCTACTATCCCTTTAAACCTTGATGCTCCTGAACATGCTGCATTAAATTAAAAACGGTAAAAGTCACAATAGAGCAGACTAATAATAATATTTGGAGCAGAGTTATAATGAATAATTTGAGGTTCTGCACATTTAAATACTTAAACATCCATTACAGAGAGAAAGAGGCGAGTCGGTCCGGCGCTTTTAAGCTTTAACCGCTCACGATCAGACGCTTCATAGAAAGTGACATTTCCCTTCTGTTGCACTTATACTGTAAGTCGTCCTGAATAAAGCTCTCTGCTAAATGTTTAAACTCTGACTCAGAGCTGAGGCCGTGCAGGTAGCAGTAGCAGTAGCAGCCTCCAGGTATCTGCTCACCGCTCCCGGCTGCTGTTTCCCTCCCCGATGATGTGAGACGTCACTTTGCTTATGATTCACCGATCCAAAGGAAATATATTTAAAGAAAAAAAAAACAGAAAACCTGAAGGAAGCTGAAGCTGAGAGAAGGGACGAGGCTTCTGGCAGAGGCTCAGACCATAAATACGTCTGAAAGTTCAGAAAATGTCAGTGTGGTAATAATTGAGGGGAGGAAGCAGTCACATCAATTCACCTGCAGCAGCAGCAGCAGCATCGTCCTCTGCATCACTTCAACTACAACTACAACGATGTACAGACAGAAACCAAAGAGGACAGGAAGTGAACAGAGCTCACAGTTTGAAAAAAAACAAAAAACATTAATGTTCTGAGTAAATAAATGTTATTTGAGTCTCATCTGCACAATGTGAGAGAATATCAAGCCATCGATCGTTCATGTCATCAAACCCACTTAAGCTCAATCAATCTATCATCAAATGGAGTTTTGAATGGGTTTTTATTTTCCTGCAATTTGTCTTTTTTCTTCCACGAATACGTTTTTAGGTTCGATTTTAATTTTAATTTTCTGTTGTTGAAGCGCTGCAGTGAAGAATCATTTGAGAAATAGAAAAATAAATATTAAAACTATAATAATTCTTCGGGCAAAGTAACAAGAAATGATGCAAAACAAGACCAACAGGTCCAGAGGTCAGTTGGTTTCCCCTCCGGCTCAGTGTGAGAGGTTTTTCTCCAGAGTGAAATGTGGAAACTGGATGAAACAAGAAAAAAAAAAAGAAAAGGACGGATAGAGAGAAAGAAAAGATTCTTTATCATCCCTCATTCCTCCTCTCTTTCCTCAGCTCCATCCTCCTCCTTCTCCCTCCTCCTCCCTCCTGCTGCTGCTGCTGCTGCTGCTGCTGCTGCTCTCATTAGTTCAGTGTGAGTCATGACACCTGGACAAAGAGACCACACACACACACACTGAACAAAACGTCTGAGCTCCCCCTTCACATCTTCTTTTAGAAACACCTTCTGCTTCCTTTGATGGATGTCTAGAATCTCTGTTTGTTTGTGTGTGTGTTTACATCCCATCACCGTGGCAACAGTACAGCTATAAGCTTAGCCGAGTCAAAAGGCATCAAGCTGTGGATGGAGCTGCAGAAGGAGATCAGTGATGTGATGTCAAAAGTGACGCTGCAGAAAATGTTCTGGTTGCACAGAGCGATGTCAGTAAATCACAGTGAACATTAGATATTTTAAAAGCAACAGTGGAGCCAATCACAGGAGAGGGATGCTGTTGTACAGTGGCCTATAGACCGACCCAATCGCCTTGTTGTTTACAACTACTTCCCAGTAGAAAACCAGCACCTAATTTGAATGAGAACAGTAGTAACGAACGAGAGTTTAGCTATATATCATATTTTTCACGCCCTATCACCGTTTAGACAAATCTGAGATGATTGAAGAAACATTAGGGGAGAGTGGGGCAAGATGAGCCAGTGGGTAAGTTGACCCACCCCTTGTTAAAACTATATGAAAAAATGAGCATGTGACCAAATATTTGGGAGGCAGGCATCATTTCATGGAGTCTGTGAAGGTTAGAACCACGTGAGTAAAGTGGTTTAACATTTATGACCAAAAAAATCATTTTTCACTCTCGCAAGTGAATTTTGTCGATCATAAGTTTTATGAGAATTGTGTTTAGACTAAAAGAGATTATTGTAAATTTGTTTATGGGTTGTGGTATCTATGAGCTACAACATGAGGTAGTAAACCTAGCATGAAACTGCACCATTTTAGCTGTGGGAGTAATAAACCCAAGCTAAGGTAGCTGTGGGGTAAGTTGATCCATTTGGCCAGGGGGAAGTTGAGCCACCTATCCTATACACTTACTGAATGTATTTTGGCTGTATATGTCCAAATGATTACATTCTGTTAATTTGTAGGGATGCAAAACATCCTGAAATATATGCGTTAGTTAGTTAGTTATGTGTTAGTTAGCAACAAAACTATAATTGTCTTGATTTGGTGATCCTGAATACAAAAAGTGGCTCAACTTACCCCACTCTCCCCTATTATTTCTGTGTGTGTGTTTTGTGTTGCTATGTGTTGTATTTATTCAGTTTGGGGGAATCACAGTGTCTAGAAAGCATCAGTGGCTCTGCTGACAGGGACAGCTAACGGTAGCTAAGCTAACAGTAGCTAAGCTAACATCAGGACGTCAGCTGTTAAAACCCTCCCGTTGTGGGACACGACATGAAACTACTCCAGTTAACTCAGTCATGTTGGAACTCAGATATCCGATGGAAAAAATATTTTTTCATGGACTGTAGAGTCACTGAGTTATTAAACAGGTAACAAGAACAAACAAGAAAAAGATTTGGAGAAACTGATCCGTTTCCGTGTGGATGAGGTCTAAAATGTGGTTTAAAAATGTGCGGCCATGTTTTTTCTGGAGTCATCTCCTGTGTGATCAGCTGCTGGATGAACTTCGGTCTCGTCTCTGAACTGAAGACGAACTCGTCTCCTCTTCAGCTGCTGCAGCTCAACCTCTGTGTGACTTAACAAACAGCTGCACATGTTGCCCCCCCCTCCTCTCCCCTCCTCCCCTCCTCCCTCCTTACCCCCCGGTGTGTCTCAACATGGCCGTGCCTGTAAATATTGATTAGTGGCACCCGACAGCGATGCTGCTTCCTCTTCCAGCGGCGGTATGGATTCATTACAGGAGGAAGCCTGCGGGTTCAGTGTTCATTAGCTCACTAGACAAAAGTTCTAATTAAAAAACAGACATGATAAAAGTCTGCTGTGATACAGACTTCACTTCTCAAAGCTTTTCACCCGACAACGACAACGCTCTCTGTGGGATCATCTTCCCTCCAGGAGGCGACGACTGCACTGTAAAACTGTAAAACTGTAAAAACTTGTGAATCCCTCCTTTCTCTGTCTGTCCTCGGTGCAGCCGAGTGTTTCTGCAGGAGGGAAGAGTTTCTAATGAAGCTGTGAGTTTTCCACTTCCACTGCCACCTCCACCACCAGCAGCAGCAGCAGCAGCAGTTCGCCGTCTGCTCAGAATCAACTCCATTATGCATGAAGTGGATTTTGTAGTGAGGACTGATGTATTGTGAATGATGTGGGCTATGCTGTATATTCATGTCCCCTCACAAATCCACAGAGAGAGAGAGAAAGAAAGAAAGCCAGAAGAGCCAATGCAAATGTTAAAGATGCAGTTCCTCTGACGGACACTAGATGCTGCCTTCAGGAAAACTACAGCAAAAGTTTGACAACATATGATTGTAATGTGGAAACAATGGATCAAAACACCCAGAAGTATGGTTCTTACAGAGAGCTGATGTAAAAAAATACTGTTGTATGCACAATGAGATGCTGCAAAACTTTCAAGGAAACTGAATCTAAGACTAAAATGTGAATATACTAAGTGTCTGTCTGTCTGTCTGTCTGTCTGTCTGTCTGTCTGTCTATCTATTTATCTATCTAGGTATTTATGTCATTTTCAAAAGTATTAGAAAAAGTTACAATTGTTTGTAAAAGAGATTTATTTTGATAGTTGGTTATCTGACGACCTCACTTCCTGTAAGGTTACCTTTTGTCAGGTGTCACTTTACCTTCTACCTACTTCCTGGTTCTAAATGCCATCCAACTGAAAGGCAAGGCAAGGCAATTTTATTTGTATAGCCCGTTTTTACAAACAGTTTGTCTCAAAGGGCTTCACATGGCATCACAACAACATCCTCTGCCCTTAGACCCTCACATCGACTGAGGAGAAACTCCATGGAAAACCCTTTTAACAGGGAAAGACATCACACAATACATGTTGTTAAAGATGTTAGAAAACATAATAAGAGATCATTTTGTTCAAACATGATATTTGATTGTTGGTTAAAAAAAGAAAACTCATTCATTTAAAAGTAAAAAAAAACCACACACGTAGCCTAGTTACTGTTACTGCGACTTAAACCTGACCTCTCCTCCTCCTCTGTGTCTCTAACCCTCCTCTCCTCCATGTGCATTTGTTTCCAACAACGAAGCCGGTGAGAAATCAATCCATGGAGCGGTGGATAATGTTATTTATCATCTACCATGTTACCATGTGTATATCTGTGTAGTCTTATCTGTCATCAACAAGATATTACGGGTTACGGGTTAGCGCGTTACGTTTGTGTGGCGGTGTCGCCATGGAGACGAGAGCTGGGACACCGGGTCGGAGGCTCTGATCTTACAAGGTTGGTTTTCAGCCAAGAGACGCTCCATTCTCCCAGGAACTAGTTACTAGTCATTGATTTAACCAGAACTAGGACTCTGGAGCTGCTTAATTAAAGGTACAAATCTTAGCATAGTTCCTCTTTAACGTGCATACAGACAGTGATGTATCTTCCTGTGTGTTGTTCCCAGCGCTCCGGAGGGAATCCCTCTCTCTCCCTCTCCGCTGTCTAATTGAAAGCAGCGTGTCTGACTGCCCGGCTGCTTTAGGTCCAGCTTCTGTCTGCTGCTCTCTGGACTGTGCACACACAACGCCTCGCATCCATGTGATGTGTGTGCTGTACGGTCGTGTTTGCTGTAGCCAACGCGTCGTCGGTCTGAGCAGCGCACGCCAATGCTTAATGAAGCCGATTCGCCGAGGCGTGACGTCGTGAATCAGATGCAAAAAGAAAGAAAGAGAGAAAGAGAGGGAAAAGTGGAGATGTTTGTTGGTTCGTTTAGAAGCGTCGCACCGACAACCCGCTTAATTTATCACAAGACGGAGAAGGAGAGGAGGTTTTAATCACCTGCAGCTCCTGGACATGGAGGGAGAGGAGAGGGGGGAGGAGAGGGGGAGAGTGTGTGTGGGAGGAAGTGAGAGAGAAGAGAAAGAGACGAAGGTGTGTGTTTGTGAGGAGGAATAATTGAGCCTTTTCATCCACATCTCCTCTGACAGGTGTGACATTTAGCTCTGGGAGCACACACACACACACACACACACACACACACACACACACACACACACACACACACACACACACACACACACACACACACAGGACGAGTGTTTTCTCTCTCTATTGAATATCCATAAAACACACACACCTGCTGCAACCTTTCACAGTCTGTAACTAATGAGCAGCAGGAAACAAAGATGGAGGAAGACACCAGAACACACACACACACACACACACACACACACACACACACACACACACACACACCCACACACACACATACACTCACACGCACACAACAGGAACTTTAATACAGCTGTGTCACATGACTCGACTCCTGGGTAATTAAACGCTCTCTTGTTGCTATGAACAGAGTGAAGCTTCTTCTCACTGCGAACGTCTCTGTCACGTTTAGGGCCGAATCAAAGATGGAGTCAAAAGTTTTCACGTCGGACTCAGAACTCACTACCTTACTCATCGCCACACTCCTCCCGGACACAATTTACACTCTACACACGTGATTTTTTCCAGATTTGTAGACAAACTTGTTCTGTGTCTCACAATGTGCTCAAAATATCAGAGAGATTTACAGATTTTGAATTATCAGCCTCTAAGTGCGGCCACGTCTGTCTCTGCTCCTCATTGACTCCAATACAAAGATTTTCTGAGAGAATCAGAACGGACCCCTGTTTTAAACTCGCAAGTGTCTCCAAAATATTTACAGTAGAAACGCCAAAATCACACCAAATGGTTCAGGAAGTCCTTACAGTGATGATGGTCTGTGTTTTGTTCTGATAGGAGTTACCGTTTTGTCACAGTAAGCCCAAATGTGAGACCAGTGCAGAGGCAGAAAATCGCTCTTTTTCTCCACGTTTCTGTCTGTCTCAGCCTGGGGGGCCTTTATCGTCATTGGCAACCACCTCAAGTTGCCCTGGTAACCTCTGAGCCTCAGGCCAGAGCTCGTTAAGGTTCATAAACAATCCACCTGGAGCTCGTTAACATGTTTATAAACACACAGGTAACTTCATGTGAATATCAGTGCTTATAGAAAGATGATCATGTGTCAGTGATCAGCTCTGTCTTGACCTTAAGATCGTGGGTTTGATTCCCATGTTGACAGAGATGGCGACCCCGGGCCATAGCTCCTGTGGCCCTACATTTCCCATAATGCAACTGGAACCAGCCTCACACACATTTCCTCCTCCTTCACACTGATGGTTTCAGCTACAAACTCTGTCTCCACTTTGTGTTTCAGATTATTTTCCTGCAGCTCAGACGAATGTAAACACATGAACACACTAAACCAGCGACTCTTTCCTGTTTCTGATGCAGAGCACGCACACACACACACACACACACACACACTGAGCTGCTCTGTGTGTGTGTGTGTGTGTGTGTGTGTGTGTGTGTGTGTGTGTGTGTGTGTGGTCTGCAGAGCTGCACGTCAACAGGTCTGATACTAACAAGGCCGGTGTATAAATTAACAGCCGGAGGTTTTTGCTCGTGATCTGAATATGATGCTGATGCACCGAGCTTATAAAGTTAAATGTAAATGTGGAGGTGGGGGGGGGGCTCGCTGCTCCCCCTCTCAACCCCCCCCCCCCCCCTGCCAAGGTGTTATGTAAATGAGCCAATCAGAGGCCGTGAGCGCCGCTGCAGCCTCCATCATGAAGCCCATCAGCCCTCATGTCACATCAACGCTCCGGTGTCTCGCGGCTTTTTTCTCTGGTTTTATTTTTGTATGAAAAGGCTTCGGGGCTCCTGATGATGTATGCTGATGGAGGCGTTTCCCACGGCGACCACCGGGTGAAGCCGGCCGCCCTTCGGCATTAAAGCTGCACTCCGTAACATTTGTCACTATAAAGAGTTTATAACACTCCCAGGCCCGCCGCCGCCTCCCTGATGGATCACACACACACACAGGCACACGCACACACACACACACACACACACAAACACAACTCCCTGCTTTCAAACCCTCCTGTTGTTCTCCTGGGTCAAGGAAGGAAGGACGGAAGGAAGGAAGGAAGGAAGGAAGGAAGGAAGGAAGGAAGGAAGGAAGGAAGGAAGGAATGGAGGAAGGAGGGATGGATGGAAGGAAGGAAGGATAAAGGGATACGGAAGGAAGGAAGGAAGGAAGGAAAAAGGGATACGGAAGTAAGGAACGAAGGAAGGAGGGAAGGTAGGTAGGAAGTTAGGAAGGACAAAGGGAAAGAAGGAAGGAAGGAAGAATAAAGGGATAAGGAAGTAAGTAAGGGGTAAGGAAGGAAGGCAGGAAGGACGAAGGGAAAGAAGGAAGGAAGGACAAAGGCAACGATGGGAGGAAAGAAGGAACGGAAAAGGGAAGGAAAGAAAGATGGAGGGAGGGAACAGACCAGGTCAACTGGATCAAAAGAAGAAGGAAGAAGAAGTAAGGACGAAGGAAAGGAAGGAAGGAAAGAAGCTAGGGAAAAAGGATTGTGGAAAGAAGGAAGGGAGAAAGGAAGGAAAGAAGGAAGGATGGAGGAAGGGAACAGATTGGGTCAATTCGACCCAGAAGGACAACGGGAATCGAACACACGGCTCCTGTAATAACCACTACGACCACTAGGTGTCGCCTGCAACAAAACCAAACCATCTGTCTGTTTGTTCAGCCGACGTTCATCATCTTTATAAAACGTGACTTTAATTCAGCAGCAGATAACGAGAGAACGAGACGAAACGTTGATTTAATGTCTGATCGGCACAAATGAGTCGTTTTTAATCTCATTTAGTTGGAGTTTTATCAGCGTCGGTCTTATCACTGAGGAAAATGAACTTGTAACAGCTGATAATTGGCTCTAATAACCAACAGATAACAACACAATCAGGATGAAAAGACAAAAAAAACATGAAATTTACTTTTTTTTTGGTTAATCAAATTAAACAAAACATGTTAATTCAGGCGTGAAACCAAAAAGTTTCATAATGTTCACTGTAACCTTAACATCAGAGTGAACTGGTGCTGTAGCTGCTGGCTGGATGTGTGTGTGTGTGTGTGTGTGTGTGTGTGTGTGTGTGTGTGTACAGTGGTGGCCACAGCTGTGCTCATCCATGCGTTTCGTGCCGCCGCCTGTAACAAAGGCAGGTTGTGGTGGAAAGTGAAATGTAGGACGAGGATGAATTTGTCTTTTTGAAATGTTGAAATGTTTAGAAAGTTTTGTTGATGTTCATAGAAAGAAAACTGGCTGAAAGCTCCGACAAACTGAACCTGAGAAAATACAGATAACAGTCAAATAATAAAGAACAGAAACAGAGAAAAAGACATTTGGAGGTTAAAGGATGCAACATCGGGATATAAAACCATAAAACAATGAAAAATAAATATGAAATGTAGATTTAGTTATTAGTGTTTGAGCTGCGTTCAAGATCTTTGGTGCATAACCACAAAAATCTGCCTTTTGCTGCATTTCTGTAATTCATCCATGTAGCATGATGAGTTCACTGTCCTGAGGGACACACAGTGTGAAAGACCAGACGAACAGTTTGTGCTTTTAAAGGGATAGTTCAACATTTTGGCAAATTGGCCCATTGCCATAATCCCTATAGTCATTATAGCAGTAGGTTCGTTACTTTTAATTGTCGGTGCAAGCTGTTTTTCGAACGGCGGAGCAGAGCCGTGAGCTGCTCAGAGCTACGCTACGGAGGCTCATTATGGGATTTCTTGGTTTCCCTCATCAAACTCATCAAATACACAATCCAACAACTCCACAACGCTCTGGTGGACAAGTTGTGAGCTGTACATTCACCACGCTATGAGATAATAACACAACGTTACCAGACAGAGTTGTTTTAGAGGGAAACACAGAGACTGTTGATGAAAAACTGTCCCTGAAGGCAACACGCATCAGTGGTTTTGCATGAATTTCCCTCTAAAACGACTCTGTGTGGTAACGTTGTGTTATTATCTCATAGCGTGGTGAATGTGCAGCTCACAACTTGTCCACCAGAGCGTTGTGGAGTTGTTGGATTGTGTATTTGATGAGTTTGATGATGAGGGAAACCAAGAAATCCCATAATGAGCCTCCGTAGCGTAGCTCTGAGCAGCTCACGGCTCTGCTCCGCCGTTCTAAAAACAGCTTGCACCGACAATTAAAGGTAACGAACCTACTGCTATGACTATAGGGATTATTATGGCAATGGGCCAATTTGACAAAAATGTTGAACTATCCCTTTAAAGCCAAGTTAGAGAAAGAAAATTTAGATTTTTATTAAAATCTTTTCTATTTTGTGCGTCAGTGTTTTTCACCGTCTGAAGAAGCCAAGAAAGATGTGTTGTGACCTGCTGCTCATCATCATCATCATCTTTTTCATCATCATGTCCATTGCTGCGCTGTCGGGAATCAAACCTGTGACCTTTTTTTCTCAGCGGGTGCAGCTTGTCTACCTGTCAGGACGCCTCATCATGTCCCATCATCTCTGCCTCTTATTGGCTGCTTGACATTTGAGTTTGCTGACGTCTTATTGGACAAACTGTCGGCTGCTGTGTGGATAATAAACTCTGCAGCTCCTCTGTGTGTGTGTGTGTGTGTGTGTGTGTGTGTGTGTGTGTGTGTGTGTGTGTGTTGCCTTTTTGGCCCCCCTGTGACCCCGTAGCGAGTGTTTGTGTTTGTGTTTGGTTTGTGTGAGTGGATCAGAGCTGTGAGAGTGTGAGGAGGATTTAGTT
This sequence comes from Trachurus trachurus, assembly GCF_905171665.1. Lineage (NCBI taxonomy): Eukaryota > Metazoa > Chordata > Actinopteri > Carangiformes > Carangidae > Trachurus > Trachurus trachurus. The sequence goes on from NC_139913.1 coordinate 1,961,893, forward strand.
TGTGGACTGTGTACGTATGGATTTACTGTATATGGACGTGCAGCTACGGAGGCCCGGAGGGGACACGACACGCGGCTCTTTATGGACCTCATGCTACGGATGGATTTGATCTTTTTGAATGTCAAGCAGCAGAAACTGCACTCCTGACATTTTATACTGACTTATGTGTGTGTGTGTTTTTATTTGTTTTGTTTTTTTTTTTCCCGACCTCATTCACTCGGGAGATTTTCAGCATTTAAAGTTCAAACAGGAGATTTATCACACACACAACTATTGTGTGAAATGTCTCAACGACAGTGTTTTAATTTATTCTAGAGTATATTTTCTTATATTTATTCTAGGCACAGATAATTATCAGGCCGATATTGACAATAAGTCTGATAATGACATCACTAGAGCCAGTTATAATAATCAGCCAACATCGCCTTTTACCATTTGTTCTCATCATTTTTTTATGAATCAAGTTATTTTGAAATAATAATAATAAATGTTGATTTTTAAAGAGTCACAGCAGTAATGATGCGTCAGAGGCAGAGCTGTGATGTTTCATTCATCTTTACTCACTGCATTTAGCCTCTCTGAACCTAAATGATTAAAAATGTTATTGGTTATTATTGGTATCGTTGGGAAAAAAAGAGTTATTGTTCGTCCTTAATTTATTCTTTTCTCTTTTTGTCATTACCTTGAGTGGAAGCCACACTGAATGTCAATTAAGTTCATTTATTTAAAACAAAGAAATGGCTGTCGATACTATTATAAATCAAAAACACAATCAGGAGAATAAAGGGACTTCATCACGCAGCAGCAGCAGTGATTTCATCTCTTATAGTCGTGAGTAATTACTATTTTCATATCAAACTGTCCTGGTTTCTTTTCCCAACAGTCACATGTTGAAATATTTTCATCATCATTAGATAGATAGATAGATAGATAGATAGATAGATAGATAGATAGATAGATAGATAGATAGATAGATAGATAGATAGATAGATAGATAGATAGATAGATAGATAGATAGATAGATAGATAGATAGATAGATACTTTATTGGCTTGGGCACAAGTCGTTATTAATCTGTGACCAGTGCTTTCCTAACATCGTTCCCCCGGTGGACGGTGAAGGTACTACAGCTGCAACAATTAATCGATAACTTGAACAATAATCGATTATTAAATTAATTGTCAATTAGTTAATTTATTTAAAACAAAAATGACTGTCGATACTATTAAATCAAAGACACACACTCTCTACCTCTGTAGCCACTGATGCAGTGAGTTTTTCCAGCGTCATAAACATGGATCTGCTGTCGGCGAGAACATGAGTCAGTGCAAACAGGACTCGTCTGTCCTGCATGTTCTCCTGAAAACAGTGTGTTCAGTGTGTTCAGTGTGTTCAGTGTTTTCCTGAAAGTGTCTGATGTTTACTGTTGCATTTGAGTGCAAACAGAGTAAAAAATGTTTTTAGAAAAACTCAGAGTTGTTGGATTTTCTTCTCCTCTGTGATCCTGAATGTAGGAGACGTTTGGACTGAAACCGCGGTAACGCTGCAGCACCGTGTGTCTGATGTTGGAAGGAAACAACACTCTGCTGCTTCTCCTTCACTAACGCCTCATGTGAATATTTGTTTTTCCTGCTTTGCCACCTTTAATTAAAAAATTGTCTTGTTTTTTTTAGAAACAATTAAATGAAAGTGCAGGTTTGTGCAGAGGAGCTGATCCTACCGGCCTGTCACTCAAACTTCTCTAATTCAGTGAATTAATTAAAGTGGCGTGCTGCTGTCGCTGGGCTCAAGTGGAAACCTGACACATCCAGATCTGATCTGGAGACAGCTAGAGGAGCTTCACTTCAGACTCTGTTCCAGCTGAAATTAAAGTCTTTTACATATTAAACCTTCACTGGAGGAACAGATGCAGCTTTGACGGCGAGAGGAAAAAAAGGAGCTTGATGTATGTGAGGGAAATAGCAAACCCCCGTCCGGCTGGATGAATGTGCATTAGGATGCGACAGCAGTTCCTCCTGGTTAATTGTTGCATTAGAGCGGCTTCTCTCTTTAATTAGTGCTCTGTCAGGTCTGTTGTGCACGGTGAAGACGAGCCAACACAAACACAAACACACACACAGAGTCTCATGAAGACGAAGACGAAGAGGCCACGGAACGAAACGAACCGACCGACCGCCGCCATCGATCCAGGAGGAGCTGACAGGCTCAGGGGAGGAGGAGGTTCCCTGAACGCACCGTCACAAACCAAAACAAACACTCTGATTACACAGAAATGCAACATGGCCGCTGCAGCTGAAGCAAAGACGGTTTATAAACCAAGAGCTTCCATGACCAGTCAGCTTCCTGTATGCATGTCATGTGGGTTTCTGCTCGGCCTTTTTAGGAGACTAGCGGCAGCATAGAGTGTATTGACTCCAATGGGAAAACTGAACGTGAACACCGATTATGGTCGATCCTTTCCCCCCACAGTCACTGAAGTAAATTTTGAACTCATTTTCCACAAGCCACATCTCTTCTGAACAGTTTGACACCAAAATGGCAACTTTCAGACGGACACATCTTGTTCAAGACCTGTCTCTGTCTCTACGACGACACACTCTCGCCACATTTGGTACAGATCTCCTAGGCAACGTCAAACAAACGGCCGTGAACTCCCGTCAAAATGATTTAAATTATTTTTGTCATGCTAAATATGACTGTTAGTAGTGTAAATATTTAATGTTATCATAAGAAAATATAAATATCTCACTTTCATCTACCTACAGATTGTATAAATCCACACACACGTTCACAGACGACGGTTGGCCACGCCCATTTAGAGAGACAGGAAGTTCATAGCTACAGTTTTTATCAAGAAATGGCCGCTCATGGGCTATCTTGGTAAATAGAGGATCTTTGGCTGAAGGAAGTCGGAAATAAAACATATGGAGAAAAAGACCAAGGCAACTGTGACTACTTGGAAGTCGAGACTATAGGAAGTTGTGACTATACAGGAAGTTGTCACTTCAGGAAGTTGTGACTACTGTGTGTGCTGCCGGAGGTTCCCTGAACGCACCGTCACAAACCAAAATGAACTGAACGATCTGATAACAGACGAATGCAACACGGCTGCTGCAGCTGACACAGGAAGTGGAATAAAAGATACAAGAGACTTCAGAGAAAGACTGATGACTGATGCAGCCGTGACGACAGGAAGTTGTTGTGACTCCAGGAAGTTGTTGTGACTCCAGGAAGTTGTTGTGACTCCAGGAAGTTGTGGGTCCAGGTATCTGATCATCAGAGTCATTGTTCTCAGTCAGACTGTCTCCGTCTGCAGTGTCACTGATGGTCGATAAGACCTGAGTCCTCACAGAAGATAAAAGCAGTAGTGTGGCTGCAGTTTCAGCCCACACACACACACACACACACACACACACACACACACACACAGACACAGACACACACACTCTGCTGCCCTTTAGAGCGAAACAATCAGCAGACACACAGACAGAGATGTGAGTCGGGGTCGGAGACTCATTGTGTGAATGTTAGAGAGGGAAAAGAAAAGATTTGGTTGAACTATAATTTTTATCATTCTGGGTAAAGAGCAGCTTGTAGTGACGAAGATGATGATGATCTACTCTTCCTCCCCCACAGTGAGCGGCTGCAGCTACAATCAGCTGCCGGACGTCTTTCTTACGTAAAAGAAAAAAAACCGATCGATAGAAACAAAGCAGAGGCGGACAGACGGCTTTTAGAAAAAAAAAACTTGAAACCATTTTCAGTCGACGACTTCAAAAACATCCTTATCTTTAAAAAGGCAAAAACCCGAGGCTCCACATCGATCTGTTTGTTGTCGGACAAACAGAGAAAGAGAGAGACACAAACGAGATGAGAAGAGATTCAGATCGACCTCTGTCTCTGGAGCCGTGGTCACACCAGGCTTTTATTTTGAAGTCTCATATTACAGGAAGTCAGAAGTGGAGTCACTGAGGCCGAGATGCACACGACTTCATTTAACAACGACAAACGCAGCACTTCATAAACACACACACACACACACTCACATATAGAAAAATATGAAGTGCCAGGAGAATAGAGGGACTTTCATCTCTTCTAGTAGTGAGTAATTACTATTTTCATATCAAACTGTGCTGATTTCTTTTCCCAACAGTCACATGTTGGTTTATTTTCACCGTCATTAAAATCATTATTAATCTGAGACCAGTGCTTTACTAACAGGAGTGCCATCGTCGTTCCCCTGGTGGACGGTGAAGGTACTGCAGCTGAGTCACCACAGCTCATTTCAGCTCTTCAACTTTGCAATAAGTTTGAAGTTACTCACTAATATGTAAAGTCACATATTCATATGAGAAAGTAAAAGTAAATAACGTTAAGTTTCATGTCAGGTTCTGGTCCTGTCTTGAAAAATCTGCCCAAACTGAAGTTGAAGTGATATTTTCTGTTTTTAAATGTTGATGTTGAATCGAGCCACAACAATTAATTGATTAATCGAACAATAATCTATTATTAAATGAATCGTCAACTATTTTGATAATTGAATAATCGGTTTTGGATTCTTCAATGTGAATATTTCTGGTTTCTTTGTTCCTTTTTTGACAATACACTGCAAAAACTCAGTCTTTCCAAGAATATTTGTCTTCTTTCTTGTCAAAATGTCTCATTTCTAGTCAAAACTAAACTCTTTCCAAGACTCATCACCTAAAAATTAACTTGTTTTTAAGATAATTTCAGTTGTTTCAAACACATTTTCACTTGAAATAAGTAGATGAGATGATGAGTGATGAGTCTTATTTTAAGTAGAATCAGATTTGTTTTGACTAGAAATAAGACAAATATTCTTGGTAAGATATTTGAGTTTTTGCAGTGTAAACTGAGTCTCTCTTTGGTTTGTGGACAAAACAAGACATTTGAGGACGTCGTCTGGTGGTTTGAGAAACACTGATTGATGTTTGTAACATTTTATTGACCAAACAACTCATCGATTTAAATAATTGACAGATAAATCGATAATGAAAATAATGGTTAGTTGCAGCTCTAATGTTGATTCAGGTCTTTTAACTGTATCATTAACCAGGTTGGTGAGATTTAGAGTTTGTGTTGGTCCCAGAAAGACTCAGTGAGTTTCCAGTGGGCCCCTGCAGAGTTCACGGCTTCAGACTCTGTAATGATCCAGACTGATGGCAGATGTTACTATTTACGTGTTTCCCCTGAATGCCTCACATGGAGATGATATTGCTCCAGCAAACAGCAGTTTATTGGAGGGTAAGAGGGGCCATAGACACCATCACATAATGTGTTAATATCAGGGGCCAATTATAATTATAATCGGTTTTAATCAACTCGTTAACTCTTTAACTTGAACCCTTTCTGGTTTTAAAGTGGTGGTGGTTTATGATGATGTGTTTAAAGCTCGGTCCACTGCTCACACACACACACACACACACACACACACACACTCACCATTAGTCTCCTGCCTGTTTGTACGTTTTGCTTGTTGTGACTCATATCGTGTTACTTTATATTTATTTATTCCACACACCGGGCAGAGAAACAAGAGGTGGAGAGAGAAGAATAAAAATAAAGCACAGAGGAACAGGATGTGAAACAGAGAGAAGAGCAGAGGTGTGGATGTGGAGGTGAGGAGGTAAAGGAATCAAAGTGACTGTGAAGAAGCAGGTAGAACAGCTGTACTCATGTATTTATTTTTATTTTTTTAACCACATGTCTCTGTCACTGGCTCGCTTTGGTTTATGTGATGTAATTCAATAACTTTAACTCTTTCGCGACCACACTAATTCTACAGCACATCCGCTCAGGACCACATGTTTTTGGCTATTTGTTTACCTTTTATCTCACGTCGAACCGAACTCTGTACGTCACCTAGAAACAAACGGTCTTCACTTGGTTGAAGAGTGACTTTACAACGTGCTTCTCGAAAGTTTTTCCACCGTTTCGTTCGTGAGTACGAAGGAGGAGAAGAGAGCTGGGTTTCTCCAAAAACGGAGCTCCCGCTCTAGTTTCAGAGAAAAACGCACTTTTGTGTCAAGTGGCAATCTGCTCATTTTACCGCTACTCTGCAGTGTGGCGTCTCCCAAATCATTTCTACGGGCCCGGTCACAGCCCCCGCTGCTCAGCGCCCGCTGTTCAGCGCCCGCTCCGCTGCACCGTGAAAACAGCTGTGATAACGGGCTTTCAGATCCGAGTCTCCAAACCAGAAACGTTTGTAAACAACACCGGAAAAACTCGCCAGATTTGTCGTCGGTCGCTTTTGTCAAAAGTCACCAAGAGGGTTTGGAAAGTCGCCAGATTCAGCGAGAAAGTTGCAACACTGTAGCTGACAGCCGCACAGCGCTGCACGCTGTCCCCACAGCAGCATTCAAGGAGAACGATTACTCAAACAAAACCAAGATCACACAGTTTATAAAAAACATTATGTTTTGGTTTTAGTTTAAAACAGTTTTACATATCAGAGGACTACCATATTCACACACAGGGTACCTCAGAGTGTCTATTATCTTAATCTGTAAAAAAACGGTTTTGACGAGTTTGCTCGTCAGTGGTCGTGAACGTTCGGCAGGCTGTGACGAGTTTACTCGTCAATGGTCGCGAAAGAGTTAAGATCATTCAAATAGTCAAAAAACAGTGGGAGGACATTATACATGTATTAAAAATTAATAAAAAAAAATATGAGAAGTGTTAAAATGCGATGAAAAGAGTCATACGAAATATGGACCTGAGGGGGTATTTATATAAAAAAGGTGTGTCTCATACAGCAAGTGTAGCTCTACTGTCCTACACTGGTTTTGAGGTAATAGGTCACATGACCTGGAAGCTATTGAGATAAAATGTTCATATTTACATTATGAAATCTATTAAAAAGTCATACGAAGTATAGACCTGAGGGGTAAATGCTATTAAAAAAAAAGGTGAGTCACTGAGTTATTAAAGTTAAACAGCTAACAACGTTAACGGTTAGCACTGCCAATTAACGCTAACCATGACTAATTACAAAAACGTGCACACATAGATAGTAATGTTCGTCCAATCATTGGTTTTATAGACTATACAAACATCAGATTAGTCTAAACGGTGATATAGTGACATGAAAAATGAGATATAGCGAAACTCTCGTCCGTCAATATTGTTCTCATGCTGGTTTTCTACCCGGAAGTAGTCGTATAGAACAAGGCGATTTGTTGTATTGAGTTGAAATACTCATATTTACAGTATGAAATGTAAACATTTCAATGTACCAATGTGAAAATGGTTTCACATTGGTTTTGTCTCGCCCCCCCTTGGTCTTGGTCTTGATTGGTCTTGACCACAACACTAATACGTATAACACAGGTGGTGCAAATAAGAAGTGACCCAGCTTGAACATGGAGCAGCAGCAGCAGACAGACAGAGCTCCACCCGGCTGGACAGCCACCATGCATAAAACATTCACTCCTCCACACTGGACGAGTCTGACAATAAGACACAAAGAGAAGAACAAGTAAAGACGAGGACGGAGCTCCACTTCTAATTAATGTTTGTTTTGTTGCTGTTGTTGTTTCCATCGCAGAGTTTGATGAATGATTCTGGTTAAATTGCAACTAAAACTCGGGGGATATTTCTGTACGATCCCCCCGTCCCTCATATTCCTCTTCCTCCTCCTCCTCCTCCTCCTCCTCCTCCTCCTCCTCTCTCAGGTTTATGTGGCGTGCAGCAGGCAGCCTGTTCTCTAACCAGGTCAGAATAGCAGAGAGACGCTGGCGAGCTGCGGTGTCCATAGACAGCCCATTACAGCCATCAATCAGAGGCACTCAGCCAGGAGGAGGAGGAGAGGAGGAGGAGGAGGAGGAGGAGGAGGAGGAGGAGACAGATTTAAGAGGCTGCTATTAGCAGATTCATGGCTGCTGGAACCGAACCTCCGTCAGGGCCCAGAGAGGGAAATGTTCGGGAATCGATCCTGCTGCTGCTGCTGCTCCACGTCTCTGTGAGGCGACGCCGTGATTATTATTATCAGCTCTGATTAAAGGGATAGTTCAACATTTTGGCAAATTGGCCCGCAATTTGCCAAAATGTTGTTTTAGAGGTAAATTCATGCAAAACCGCCGATGTGCGTTGCCTTCAGGGACAGTTTTTCATCAAGGAGTCTCTGTATTTCCCTCTAAAACAACTCTGTCTGGTAACGTTGTGTTATTATCTCATAGCGTGGTGAATGTGCAGCTCACAACTTGTCCACCAGAGCGTTGTGGAGTTGTTGGATTGTGTATTTGATGAGTTTGATGAGGGAAACAAAGAAATTCCCTTAGCTTCCGTAGCGTAGCTCTGAGCAGCTCACGGCTCTGCTCTGCCGTTCTAACAATAGCTTGCACCGACAATAAAAGGTAACAAACCTACTGCTACGACTATAGGGATTATGGCAATGGGCCAATTTGACAAAATGTTGAACTATCCCTTTAAGTTTGAGAATGAAAAAATAAAAGCACTGACTCAGTCGTTGGTGGTTGAGTCGTTACAAACCGCGACGTCGAGGCTTAAGTGCCTTTAAACGTCCAGAACAAACACTCCACAGGAGACCCTTTCCCAGCATGCACTGGGCTCGCCCCTTCACTCTTTACTGGAGTGTGTCGTCATGGTGACAAAGTTTCATCCAGACTCCTCTTGTGTTTAGATTTTTTTCATTTCAAGCATTTTCTTTCTCCCCCCCCAAAAAAATAAAATAAAAATCCGTCCAGAAACTAGAAACTGGTTGTCAGGTTGTCAAAATGTTTTGTTGATGTATTTCACACTTATTGTGTTTGGCACCTCTGGGCCACCGTAGACAGAGAGAGAGCAGAGCTGGACCAGACTGAAATCAGATATACTATACACCTTTTATTTATTGACTGTCCATGACAAATTTCCCTGCTGGGATAATAAAGTTTGTATTGTATTTTATTTATTTATTTGAAATCTGTCTGAGCTGAGCTGCCTCTGTCATTTCCTTTCATTTTCAGTGTTATTTATCTGTTTATCTGTGTATTTTATACTATTAAAGGGGACATATTATGGAAATATAACTTTCTGAAAGCACTTTAACAGATATCTGTGTGTTTGTTTTGCCTTTTGGCCCCAAAATGTGAGAATAGACAAAAATAAATCAGTAATTTTCAGGCTCCTGAGGTTAAAATCCAGCTGTTCCCTCAGTGATGCAACTAGTTTTCAAATTTGCATAACCCCACCCCTACCTGGTACCAGTAAGGGTAGCAGTTAGCAGCTAGCAGTGGCTAATTGGCAGTGGCTAAGCTAGCAGTGGCTAATTTGCATTTAAAGGGACAGGCACTGAAAGCAGCCGTTCTGAACAGAGAGCTGTGATGTTTGATCCATGGGGGATTCTGACCGAAGCAGGTCACAGACTTATTCAGACAGACTGACTTTAAGACACATGGGAACTATTTAGATTTGTGGAAAAGGGGCAGAATATGTCTCCTTTAATGAGTCTGGTATTTGAGGAAAGGTGGGAGGTGGGGGTTTAGTTTCCTGTTTTTGTTTCGTTGGACTTGTGTTGAATTGTAAATTGCAAAAAAACAAAACAATACAAAGACCTTAATGAGGATTTGTTTCATAGTGTCTGGTAACCTTTCCTGGTGATCTTGTTGACTTGCTGCAGAAAGGGCGACCACCAATAAGTCATAGAATACTTTTATGTTCTCTCTCTTTTCCTTTTCTCAGTTTAGTCCACATGCAAACGTCTTGAGGTGTATTTACGTATGTGCTATGCTGTGGGATATGTGCAATATGTGTTATGTTATGGGATATGTGCAATGCTGTTATAATAATATGTCTTGTGTTTGCTGGGTTGATATGGCTGAGGTGTATTGTTTTTTTGTCATTGTGGCCATCAAGGCATTTATGGCGCAGCTACAGAGTCCAAGACAAATTTCCCTGAACGGGACAATAAAGGGTATCGCATCGTATCGTATCGTATGTTGTATGATGTGCAATTCATGTACGTGAAATGAATTAGTGTCGTTTTGTCTTGTAGTTTGGTGGAAACTTCACACAGAGTTAGGTGACATCAGCCTCCTCCCACACGCTGTTGTTGAGAGGAAACCTGATGATCTGATTGGAGAAGTTGGGTCTGGATCTGCAGCAGGTCTGAGGTCTGAGATGTTTGATGCTGAACCACGTCGACGTGTTTGGATTAAAACTCATCTGAGCGGAGTTGATGAATCTGATCTAAAAGCTTCGTTTGGTTTATTCATGTGGCGAGATGAGGAGCTGAAGAGGAGGAGGAGCTCTTCGTTGGTGTGATGACGAGCGGCGACTGACCAGAGAGTCAAACAACCAATCAGACGACTGACCCACCACAACGACACAGATTCATCTCCAACCGACCGTCGACCGTCGACCACGGGACAAACTCATCATAGTGAATCAATCAGGCGACGCTGCTGCAGCTCGTCTGATTGGTCGAAGCGTTTCCGTGTGACAGTTTAGTTTAGTTTAGCAGCCTGACGACGACGAGGACTCATCGTGTCTGAGACGCTCCACTCAACCAGCGTCAGAGACCTGCAGGACATCAGCAGCTTCTGACGTCCTGCAGGAAGAAGAAACTCCTCCTGTTGCTCAACATCTGGATCAACATCTTTCCTTATTCATTCATTCATTCATTCATTCATTCATTCATTCATTCATTCATTCATTCATTCATTTACTTCAGTAAGATGCTTCTGGAATGACTCTTCTCTCCTTTCACCTGTTGCTGTTCTAGACGTCTGGACAAATAAAGGTTTCAATCACTCAATCAACCAACAACCACATAATCTAGGTGAGTTAGTCCAATGAGGATTTAAAAAGTCTGGATGTGACTTCCTCAGCTCCTCCTTTCCCTCCTCTTCTTTTGCTTCCTCTTCCTCTTTATCTTCTTCCTCTTCCTCCTCCTCTTTCTCGGCTCCTCCTCCTTTTTCCTCTGCTTCTTCCTCTTCCCCTTTCTCAGAACCTACTCTTCCTCTTCGTCCTCCATCCTCAGCTTCTCAGCTCCTCTTCCTTTTCCTCATGCTCCTCTTCCTCCTACCACTCGTCCTCTTCCTTTTCCTCCTGCTCTTGCTCCTCCTCTTCCTCCTCCTCCTGCTGACTCAGTAAACGTATCTTCTTCATCTTCACTTCGTCCTCCTCCTGTTGAAGCCACTGAGTTAAACAGAAATTTCCTCCCACTGGTCTCCAGCTCTGCTGCTCCATCACATTTGTGGTTATTGTTGTTGTTGTTGTTTGTGATGTTCATGTGCAACAGGACTCCACCTCGTCGTCGTGGAAACGACCTGCAGCCTGACAACGAGCAGCTCATTAACCAAACAACTGACCTGCAATCTGCTCCGCTGACGGGCCAATGCTGCTGCTCCACACTGTCATCTGGCATCCTGAGTGTGTGTGTGTCTGTGTGTGTGTGTGTGTGTCTGTGTGTGTGTCTCTGTGTGTGTGTAGTAAGTGTGTGTGTGTGTAATGTGTGTGTGTTTGTGTGTATAGTGTGTGTTTGTGTGGGAGCGATTTGGATCCATTTATTGACTGTGGGTGTGAGCACACAGCAGCTTCACCACCACGCTGGAGAAATCTGCTTTAAATGCAGCAGAGATGACTCATCATGTGTGTGTGTGTGTGTGTGTGTGTGTGTGTGTGTGTGTGTCTGTGTGAGTGTGTGCTTGCTGCAGCAGCGTTATGACCAAGGTGCATTGCCTCTGTGTGTGTTGTGTGTTGTGTGTGTGTTTGTCAGGTTGGAGATGAACTGCTCCTGGTGCCACAGAGAATTGTTTAATAAACATTTTTATTAGCTCTTTTCACACAGCCTCTCCATGTGTGTGCGTCTGTGTGTGTGTGCGTCTGTGTGTGTGTGTGTGCGTGCAGCGTATAGTCAGCAGCATATCCCATCAGCCACTGCAGCCTGGATGTCACCGAGCGTCGCTATGGCCTCCTCTGGACTTCAGAGACCAGAACCAGGAGTAAAACGAGGACGGAGATAAAAAGAAAAAGAAAAACGCTTCAGTTTATCTGATGGTTTCAGTCTGGAAATTGACCCTTTGTCGGCCTTCTGATTGGTCTGCTGTTCCACCAATCAGAGCGCTTCTCCCCATGTCACGTGTTGCACAGCTTTCTAAGGTTGGACAACCCTGGGATGAACCGTATGAAAGGTAACCAGATAGGTAGACAGCAACTTTTTCGGCAAAAACTACTTTTTAATTTTTCAATAAAATGTGCCTGGGGTTCCTGCAATAGTGACTCACGATATCTGGGACGTATTCCCAGAGTCATTTTTATCCCATTCCCCAAACCCAAGACATCAACAAACATAGGCTACTTATTAGCCTACTTTAACCTTCAAAGTTATCTAGCAAACGTAACATTACCGTTGCTAATGTCTGTAGAACTTTGTGAAGTTTTACGAGGAGAAACGGGAGATCGGCGGAGATTAAGTGTTATCTAGTAGCTAACGTTAGCTAGCGTCGTTAGCTAGCTAGCAAGTGACCAAAACAATGATTTTTCCCCACTTTTCGTAAAAGTCGTGTAAAGCCCGTTCAATCTCTCTTTAGCCACGTCTGTCTTCTATCACAAACACCATTTTTCTGATGTATAAGTTCAGTTCAGTTCCTTACAAGCGATTTAAATCTGCCAAATTGTCAATGGTTTCCAATGGGAGTAGTTAACTCTTCCATGACCATTGTTTGTCCAACCTATAGCAACAGTAACTGTGGAGGGCGGGACTTGACAAAGGGTCAATTAGCCTACCCACAATCCTCCACTCCATGCAAGCAGTGCTGAGTGAGAACCAGCAGCAGCTTTTCTTCTCTAAGAGCTGATGGCCGGTGTCGTCCCACAATGCACCGGGGCTGAGAGTGAAAGGACAGAGGAGGAGGTGGTGGTGGCGGTGCAGCGACACAAAGGATTGTGGGACAGCAGCAGGTGAACGGAGCAGGAAGCAGACGGAGGTGAAGCGGCGGCGGAAAGAAAAAAAGAAAGAAATCCATCAGAGAAATGTCACGGCGCTCGCTCCCCGTGTCGCCGGGCGTCATGGCGACCTGCCAGTCAAACACTTAGCGCCTCGACTGCTGGACAACAACACCACACAGATAGATCCTGTCTATGTCTCTGTCTCTTTTCTTCTCTTTCCCTTATTTTCCCTCTGCTTTTATTTTCCTGACATCTTTCCTCTGAGCCGCCTCGAGAAGAAAAGAAAAGAAAAGAAGAGAAAATCGTTCCTGAAAGCGACTCCTCATCTGAGTGTTTGTATCCGACGGCGACTGTCGCTGTCGCTGCTACAAAAACAACAATTAGCTGAAAAAGAAGAAAACATCTGCAGATGCACGAGTGTGTGTCTCTGTTTGTTGTAAAGCAGCAGCTCATGTTTCTGCAGAACCTCTAGTTCCTCCACCTGCAGGAGTCAGGTGTCGGTCCTGCTCCCTGATTGGCCAGAACAGATGTTTCCTGACTCTTCTTCGCATCGTGGACAAACCGCCACAACAACAACATCTGGCAGGAAGTCAAAACCAGCTGAGAGAGGAAGGAACAGGAAGCTCCGAGCTGCACGGGAATGACTTCACTTAGATTTCTGTGATACATTAATGATGTCATATACATTTTCACCTTGTGATGTAATGACGCTGCATTTTGAAATAAAACTATTGAACGCAATATGAAATAAACTTTGCCACATTTTCTAATAAGTTGCTACATATTGCACCAAATTATTACATTTTTTTTTCATTAAAAAAGTGCAAAAAAGTGCATTTTGTTATAACTCAGTGCATTATATAACAACTTATTACAAAACGTGGCAAAGTTAGAGCTAACTAGAGCTGTCAGAACAAACTTTTTGAGCAGAAGTCTTGAAGTTTTATATTGAGTTGGTAAAACTAAAGTGTGTTGCAAATGTTACATAACAGATTTAGTTGGAATGCACCTTTAGTGGACGTGGGGCATAATAATAGACTGGTTTAGGTGTAGATATATAATGAGCTAAAAAAACCATTAGAAAATACAAATATTATTTGAATATTTAACATAAGAAGTGTTAGAAATGTGAATCTGATTTGGCGGGAAGATTGACTCTGTCGACTGCAACTCACTTCATCAGCCGGCGGCCATGTTGGCTCCTGCACACACACACACACACACACACACACACACACACACACACACTCTGCCCTCTCAAGAAACACAAATACTGATTAATGAAGTGCGTGAACTTTAGCTGTGCGCTTGTTTTTGAAGCGATAGCAGACGGCTCGTAAACCATCACCTTCAATTAAAGGTCGAGACCGTAAAATATCGTCAAACTGTTTTTTATCAAATAATTACATTTAATAAGTCATTTGGAGGAAAAAAAACATCACGTTTAATTTCATCTCACTTCACTTCACGTTTGTCCTGCAGGCTGTAAATCACACACACACACAAACACACACACACACACTAAGGAACGTCTATGGATCGTTTATTTATTCTGAATCTGATCATATTTGCAGTAACCTTTAAACGAGGTGATAAGTCTCATCCACTCGCTCTCTCTCTCTCTGGTTGTGGTGAAGATGTTCCCGTTCCCGATCAGCCCCTGAACGCACCATTAATCTAAACTAATAGTGATGGATGTGTGTGTGTGTGTGTGTGTGTGTGTGTGGCTTCGCGGTGCCGATGATGAGGAGGAAGAAGAAAGAAAAAGACCCTGTAACTAAGTTAAACAGAAGCGATGTGACTGTAACGAGCTCTCACTGCTGCTCTGGATACATTTATTAAATGATATGAAGACGTATCACCCAGACGCTCCTCTACCTCCTTCCCCTCCTCCTCCTCTACCTCCTCTACCTCCTCTTCCTCCTCCCCCACAGCTCAGGTTGTTTACAGAGAGGTGAGATGATGAAGAACGGCTGCAAACAGAGCTGTGGGTTGGATCGGAGGGTGATCGCTGCTTTCTGATCAATAATCAATGAGAAAAGTCTGATAACAAGAACAAACAACGAGTGGAAACGCTGTGGCAGGTTCTACCATCAATAATAAACCAAACACACACAGAGACACATGTTGTTGAATTAATCATGACACAGTCGGAGTGTTTCCTGTGTGAGACGACGACCCCGTGACCTCTGACAGGTGAAGAGGAGGAGGAGGAGAGACCAAAGTTTGTTTCTCTTTTGTGTGAATGAAACCAACAAATCTTCATCTCTCCCACACAACGCTTGCTTGACTTTAACAAACTGAACGTGCACGAGTAAATAACTGGAGAGAAAAGGAGAGTTCCCAGCTGGACTCGCCTCTCTGCACCGGGTTCAGGCTTCAAATACATACACATGACTGGGATCAGGTTGGACCTCGGGTTTCCTTTTATACTGTATATAAAACACATCTTCTCATGGTTACACTGTGTGAAATGCACTGAATCAGTGTTGATGTATCAGGCTTCTCTGCTCCACTTTGTGTCGTCTCTACTGTTGTGAAGCATGTGCACATAACTACGATGTCCAGTTTCAGTCAGATGAAGGTGAAAACATGCAGAAGAAAACCAGTTCCCAATCACATCGTCTGGGTGTTTTACACCATTCCACCGGATGTGGAACGAGATCTCGCGAATTCACTCATAATCGCACGATATAGCAGGTTGTAGTCTCCATAAAGAGAACCACAAACCAAAACCAGTTCATTTATAATCCAGAGTAGTCGTAGGAAAACAACTGGGTGCTGAACCTGTTGATCGGCCTGTTCTGTGATTTTACTCAAGACTCAAGACACTTTATTGCCATTTCTTACAAATGTATGTTCATACATAGGCTGAAATGAAAATGTTTTTCACAAGCTTCTAGCAGTGCTGTGCTAAAAGTAACAAATAATTAAAACAAGTTACAATCAGTATCTCCTTGTTCATGGTGTCTGAAAACCTCTGACCTGTTGACTTCAGGCCTCAGCCCATTACAACGTTTTCACGGTGTAGTGCGGGAAATGTGATCCGCTGTTAACACGGTGTATTTTATTTTGAATATGAACCGGCTGTTTTATTTTGTATTTTGTACACACAGTAGAATTTCCCTGTTAGTTGGATCTGGAGAACTTTAGTCGTCCAGTTACAGTCGGATTAAGGACATCGTTTGTTTTTTTCCAACCGTCGTGTAAATGCACTGAGCGTTGGCTGTAATTGAAGCTCCTTCTCTGACAGGAAGTGGTTTCTGTGGTTGACTCAGGTTCTTACTGTCTCTACATGATGTCACGTCTGATGTGGCGTCTTCAGACTCTCGGGGATTTGAAGTCAAATCCTAAATAAAGAGATGAGAGATCAGTGAACGATGGTGAGTTTTACTGTTTGATCATGAACTCAGCGTCACTGAAGGAGCTCAGAGTGACTCACTGATCAAAGGCTGGAGCAGCAGGACGGAGAGAAACCTCCACAGATCCTCTTCCTCCTCCTCCTCCTCCTCCTCCTCTTCCTCCTCCTCCTCCTCCTCCTCTTCCTCCTCCTCCTCCTCCTCCTCCTCCTCCTCCAGATAAAACTAATTTACATACATTTATTAATCAAAAACACTAATATTATTTGTGTAAATGCAAAGTTTAGCAAAGCTGCTTCTCTAAAATGTTCCTGAAGCTCAGATGAAGAGAGGACGACATCATCTAACGGTATATTTCTAATGTGAAGCTGAACATACAGAGTAATCTAATTGTCTTTATTCTGTCTCACTCCAGGATGTGGACAAGACGGAAGAAAAATGTCAATAAAGTTTAGTTTGAAGAGTCTGAGGCAGCTTTGTTCAGCTCCAGCACCGACAACAAGGCTGAGAGAGAGAGAGAAACAGCTGCTTTTATAACGAGCTCAGTCCTGTGTGAGAAGAAACCTCCAAAACATAAATAAAAAGGAGGCGTCATCACACGTAGCTCTGAGCAGCTCACGGCTCTGCTCCGCCGTTCTAAAAATAGTTTGCACCGACAATTAAAGCAGAAGTAAGGTGAATGTTTGTGTTAATATAAGTCTTAAATAGTTGTATCTTCCGACAGCAATCACTTCTATAGAGTGTTTGGTCTGAAACACGGGTCTGTCAGTCACTCTGCTCTGCTCTGAGCCCAGGAGAAAACTTTCCTTGTATCCTACAACCTTTATCCAATGAGGAGAGAGAACGGCATAAAGGGGCAGTCCTCTCTGTGTGTGCAGCCAAGGGATGCGCGTGAATGTGGTGACGTAGCGACGAGGGCGGGGACTGCTAACTCCATCTGCTGACAGGAAGTTAGACAAAACCACCGGATCACTTACTTCTGCTTTAAAGGAAACAAACCTACTGCTATGACTATAGGGATTATGGCAATGGGACAATTTGCCAAAAAAGTTGAACTATCCCTTTAACACTGTGACAACAAAGAGACTGAACCACAGCACTGAGTCGTTCACGAGCATCAAACACCGTGACGACGTGATGCAGCAGGTCAGAGGACGAGCACTAAAGCCTTCAGATGTTTTATTGCAGCTTCATCAGAATCTACAACGATGAAGCTGCATCTGGTCCTGATGTGTGTGTGTGTGTGTGTGTCGGCTCAGACTGACCCACTGAGCTCCACCATGAGGAGCCGAGGAGCCGAGGAGCAGAAGGAGCAGAAGGAGCTCCGGGTCGGTTCCACAACGATTCCTGCTGTGGGATTAATGGAGAGGAGCCGGAGTGATTTGTCTTCCATTGATTGGTGATTCTGTATTCTGTTCAGCTGCTAACTTTATGTTCACTCCACTTTACACAAGAGAGCTGAGAACTGAGGCAGAAACTCTCTATCAGTATCCTCCTCCTCCTCCTCCTCCTCCTCCTCCTCCTCCTCCTCCTCCTCCTCCTCCTCCTCCTCCTCCTCCTCCTCCTCCTCCGGCCCATTGCCATAATCCCTATAGACCTTTTCAGAGAGTATAAACAAAGACAGGTGTGGCTCATTAGAAAACGCTCTGGTACACTAAATGGAATGGAGCCTTAATTAGTATCCTTGGTAACACCTGTATTTGTTTATACTCTCTGAAAAGGTCTATAGTCATAGCAGTAGGTTCGTTACCTTTAATTGTCGGTGCAAGCTATTTTTAGAACGGCGGAGCAGAGCCGTGAGCTGCTCAGAGCTACGCTACGGAGGCTCATTATGGGATTTCTTGGTTTCCCTCATCAAACTCATCAAATACACAATCCAACAACTCCACAACGCTCTGGTGGACAAGTTGTGACCTGCACATTCACCACGCTATGAGATAATAACACAACGTTACCACACAGAGTTGTTTTAGAGGGAAATACAGAGACTGTTGATGAAAAACTGTCCCTGAAGGCAACGTGCATCAGCGGTTTTGCATGAATTTCCCTCTAAAACAACTCTGTGTGGTAGGTAGAAGGTTTGTGCAGGGCGTCGCCTCTGTTGCTGCTTTTACAGAGATTCGTCCAAATGAATTAATGAATGAAACACAATGATACCAACTCTGTCTGTGTGTGTGTGTCCTGCAGCAGCTGCAGCTGTTTGTCTCAACTCGACAACTGGGAACTCTCTGTGTCGTCACGACGCTGCTCAGTCTGATCCAGAGTTTATATCAGAGTTTAATCTGAAGCGCAGACAGAGACACTTTATTTATTCATCTGAAAGTCTGAAGGAGTGAAACACTGCTGTTGTGTTACTGAGACGTGTTCCACCCAGTAGACATTTATTTTCAGAACATTTTTTGTGCAAAGAAAAAATGTGAAACATTTTCTTCAGCTACTTCTACTTTTTTTTCATGAAATATAATAAACTCAGAGAAAATAAAAACTCTATTGACAGAATTGGCGTCATCGCTTCAGCATAAACCAAATTCTGCTGCTACTGCTCCATCACTCCAGGTTTACACGACAGACTCTGAGAACAACTTTAATTTGTCAAAGACGTGTTTCTGGTTCCTTCAGTTGTTCTTCTTCTTGACTGTAGAAGTTGTGCAGACAGTTTCCTGTTAGTGGGTTTGACAATAAGCTGAGTTTGTTTGGTTTATTACTTTGTGACATGGAGCGCCAGTTGTTGCCAAGGGCTAGAAAATGAATCTAACACGTGCAAATAAAAAAATAAAATAAAAAACACATGCAAATCAAATGCTTACCGATAATAGGCTACAGACCATTAACAACAGGGTGGACTGACATAGAATCTTACCAAATCTCGTCGAGAACTCCAAACTGGTTAAGTTTAGTAAAACTGACATGTCCAGGTGTAAAATAGGGGGGAAAAAGCAAAAAGTAAGTGAAGCCACTGTAAGTATAAGTAAAGATTGCATATTTTCTAGGGCATTAGCTTCCTGCAGCTCATGTAGCTACACCATCTAGCCACAACCTCTGCACATGTGCAAAACCACAAAGTAGCAGTTCTTGACAGGTAGAAGACTGTTAGCTTAGCATTAGCCTCTAGCCTGGTCCCTCACTTTTTTGTGTCAAACTGAAGTTGTTTTTCTGAGTTTGTAGCAGGTTTGTTGTGGTTTCTGGAGCTGCAGTGATTTGACCCTTCAGAGCCACCGTAGAGTTGAGTTGCGATTAAAAAAAAAAACCTACATCGCTGCACCGCTGCCTCCTACTGGTGACGTCATGTCGCTGCAGCTGCTTCACTCCTGTCTGTAGTTTACAGCTCACACCACAGAGCTGCTCATCACAGGACGGTTTCATCTCATTACATCATCCACCACCGGCTTATTATTTTACACACACACACACACACACACACACACACACACACTGGACTGGAGCAGCAGGTAGATCCTCTCCTCGCCGCCGGCTACACACACACACACACACATATAGAATAAACATCACACATCGTTGCAGAGGAACAAGGTCACGTCAACACCACAGAACTACCAGCTGTTCATGTTTCCATCGTTGCCGTGGTCACATGACTCAGCTGCAGCTCTCATCATCATCATGTCACTACTTTATTACAGAGAATATTCTAATAAACAGGAGCAGCCTTCACATTAATACGCTTCAGATTCTCTCAGAAACCTTCATATCAGTCTGTATCTCTGGAGGCCTCAGCCGCTGACTCCGCCCCCTTCCTCCTCAACCAATCACTCAGCAGCGATTTGTGACACAGATCAGTAACGGGAGGTGAAAGAAACACACACGCACAAACACACACAGTAAAATGCATGCACACACACACCCACACACACACTCCTTTTCTATTTATTTATTTTCAGTTTTTCATTATGTACTTTGTAGTTCTTTATAACTCTGTTTATTGTTTTGTTTCATTGTGTCTTTATGCTTTGGCAACATAGTCTTTGTGACAGTCATGCCAATAAAGCTGAATTGAATTGAACTGAATTGAAAGGAGAGAGAGACAGAGAGAGGAGGAGGAGGATGAAGAGTTTCCACCGGACCGAGATGAGACGGAGAGAAGAGAGGAAACAGAAAAAGGTGTGAGGTCTTTATGCAAATGAGATGACAAAGATCTTGAGTGACAGACAGGAGGTCCCACTCCCAATCATTTAACAAAAAAGTTTTTAGAGTTTGTCTTTTTTATTATTTCCCTCCATTGTGTGAGATGTCGAGCAACAAACAATGAGACTTTGGGGAAAAACAGTTTGTATTTTGGGTTATTTCAGAGATGCATTAAAGTCTGAAACAACACAATAATAAAAATTCCTCTTCTCCTCTAACGAACGTCTCTGCTGCTGCTCTGTAACTAAGCAACAAAGTGACGGTGAAACACGACGTTGCAGCTCGACAACGACTTGATGCATCACGTCAGTCGTCATCACGACTAATCCAACTCCTCTTAGTATACTTTGTGTGTGTTGTTTTTAATTATTCCATTAGAAACACTGAGTTCATTCACATGGAGGCACTACACCAGCTAAGTGTTTCCACCCGGTGACAGTGAACGCAGCACGCCGCCGTCGGAGCGAGAGCCGCGGGGTTTCCCACCCCCGACTGCAGGGAGCAGCAACAAGCAGGTGATGATCAGAGCGGAGGCACCTGTACATGATGATGTCATCACTCTACAGGTGAGAACACAGAGCAAACAGACAGAGTGTGTGTGTGTGTGTGTGTGTGTGTGTGTGTGTGTGTGTGTGTGTAGGTAGAACAGGAAGCTGTCACACACACTCAGACACACACACTTTGTTCCCACAGGAGTGTTAAACATTTACATACACTCATGCAAATTTATGGAGAGAGAGACGGAGGTTTAATGAAGACAAATGTTGCAGCGTTTGTTACTGATGCTGCTGTTTTACTCTTTGTTGTTTCACTGACACACACACACACACTGACACACACACACAGATAGTAGGAGATCCACTGTGTGTGTGTCATCTAGCTTTCCTCTCTCATCTGATCACATTTCAGCATCAGAGCAGCCAATCAGAGAGAGAGAGAGGGGGGTGGGGGGGGGGTGGGTAACACTTTACTTGAATAGGTATTCATCAGATTGACATAACACTGTCATAACCATCAATGAATACTTCTGACAGCTGTGGTTAAGTGTCATCCGGTAAGTTATGTCACTTTTGATGCAAAGTTGACATTGTTTGAGATGTTCCTTGTTATGAGAACTTGACATAATTGTTAAAGTTTGGCAATTAGGTCTGCTATGACAGTTTAAATTGTCTTTATGTCAAGTTCTCATAACAAAAACATCTCAAACAATGTCAACTTTGCATCAAAAGTGACATAACTTACCGAATGACACTTAACCACAGCTGTCAGAAGTATTCATTCATGTTTATGACAGCTGTTATGTCATGGTTATGACAGTGTTATGCCTGTTTTATGAACACATATTCAAGTAAAGTGTTACCAGAAGGTTTAAAAAAAACAAAAACAAAGCGAGAGCAGAGGAGGTGAAGTGGAGACGAGCAGTGATGGAGGGAGACGGTGACTGACAGAGGAGGAAGAGGAGGGAGGGGTAAGGATGGGGGTGGGGGGGTCCATTTACATTGAGCTGCTGTTTCCCTGAACTACGACACACACTCTGTGTCCATCACCTGTTGCTAACCCTCACACACACACACTGATCCTGAGCAGCAGAAGCAACACCACACACACATTCCTTGTATCATTCAGAAAACCACAGTCTAGATCTAAGAGTACAGGACAAGATGTTAAAACATTGACTTCAACGTGAAATGATCAAATCAAACTGGCATCGTCTTGTGATTGGCATCAACAAAACAAAAAAAAAACTGTGAACAACTGAATATACTTTAACAAAACCAGTATAGTATAGTACTGTATAATGGCAGTTGTTTTGGAGCTGCCCTGAAAGTTACTGTAGGTTCATGACCGCAACTTTCTGACTTGAACTCAAAACTATTTGGACTAGTAGGCTATGGGACTTCAACTTCCTCCATGCACCTCACAGTTCAATAACAGGAAATATAATGTTGAAACTTTAACCACTGAAGGTAATAAACTTAATAATGATAAAGTTTTTAGTTTGTCGACGTCCAGTTAGGACACAAAACTCATGAAGTTCATAGAATGAATAATTATTTCTAAGACAAATTAAATCCAAAGAAGAAGATTAATTATTAACGAACAAGAGGAGGATTAAACACAGTTTATAAAAGTAAAAGTAAAACAACTTATTATTAAGTGTTTGATCATTTCTTTACTTTATACTTTTTATTATCTGTAAGTATTATTTTTCTGTCTGTTTATGTTTTTTTTAAACTAGTTTATTATTTCTTGTTTATTTTACATCCAGTGGAGCTAATAAAGATTCACATGTTTAGATGTTATTAACTATTTGTTTCACGGTTTTCTCGGCACAAACGAGGAGAAAATAATCTGTTCTGTTCTGCTCTGAACGTCTGAGTCGGTGAAACCAGTAAGAAGTTGGAGGATGAGGCTGTAAACTGGTGTTGATGGTCTGAGAGTTTAAGGGCTTTTATTTTGGCGGGGTGTCGTTGTTAGCTTTTAAAAGCAGCCGACAGAAACAAAGATTAATCAGCTGAGTGAGTTCAGAGTTTTACAATGAGGGTTTAGATGTTTGGTTTTATCTCTCCTCCTCCTCCTCCTCCTCCTCCTCCTCCTCCTCCTCCTCCTCCTCCTCTCCCTGAGCTCTCAGTCAGGTCTTCCTGGTCTTCTTCATCCTCTGAGTCTGATTAACATCCAACAAGCTGCTTAGAGAATAAAGAAGCTGCTGCAGAGTCGAGTCGAGTCTGTGAAGTTTCCTCTGTCACTGAATAAATGAGCAGAGAGAGAAATCAACCATGAACGCTCTTCTCCTCCTCCTCCTCCTCCTCTGTCTCCATCCCTCCATCCCTCTCTCTCCTCCTCCTCCGTCTTTCTGCTTCTATTCCCGTTCCCTGTCGTCATCCTGTCTGTGTGAATCCCCGTCACGCCGTCGGGGAAGAAGCTTGATGACGCAGCAGCAGCAGCAGAAACGTCCGAACACGTCACGACCTCAGAGTGACGGCAGCACAGAGAGGGAGGAGGGGCGGAGTCGACCAGAGGTCAAAGGTCAGGAGGAGGAGAAGAGCAGCTCTGCTTTTTCTGACTTTTGTATTACAGCACTTTTTAAATTAATGTTGCACTATATTTTAACTTTTAACTTATATCTAGGTTGCTCCTTTGTCATGTATATTCATTGTCTAGACATTGCAGGATATATTTTATCATATATTTGCCTCTTTGTATCCTATTTATTTTCTTTAACTAAGTTATTTTCCTCTGGAGCGGCCTGGCCGAATAAATTCTTTCGGGATGAATAAAGTTCTATCTATCTATCTATCTATCTATCTATCTATCCTAATAGACACTAACGATCAGGTAAGTCCACTGGAAACAATCTATAAATTATTCTATTGTTCACTGATCAGTGGTTTGACTCAATGTCCACTTACTGAGGAGCTTTCAGTGATGAAGACTGTGAGATGAAGCTGAAAGCTCCAGGATAAAGCTGATAGACTGACCTTGACTGTCCTTTCAAATGTATAAAACTATGTATTTTTAATGATTTTCTGTGTGAAAATTTGAATATTTTTCAAGCTGCAAGCTGTTTTTAGAACGGCGGAGCAGAGCCGTGAGCTGCTCAGAGCTACGCTACGGAGGCTCATTATGGGATTTCTTGGTTTCCCTCATCAAACTCATCAAATACACAATCCAACAACTCCACAACGCTCTGGTGGACAAGTTGTGAGCTGCACATTCACCACGCTATGAGATAATAACACAACGTTACCACACAGAGTTGTTTTAGAGGGAAATTCATGCAAAACCTCTGATGCACGTTGCCTTCAGGAACAGTTTTTCATCAACAGTCTCTGTATTTACCTCTTTGTCCTTTTTTTTAAACTAAAACTAAATAAAAAAGTTGGTATTTTATCAGCTGATGAGTGAATCAGCTGTTTGCTGCAGGGATGCAGCTCCAGGTCTGTTCACGACTTCAAAGAAAGAAAAAAAGAAAAAGTATTTTATCTTTTTCACCTTTTTATCTTGTTGAGACTGGAAGAAAAATAGATTTATAAAATCAAGGTGAAGTGAATGAAAGATGTGGAAACATCCATCAGAATGAAACCGTGTTGTGTTTGAGTGAAGGACGAGTTTCTGCTCTGAAGGAACTGACGAGGCGTTCAAGGTCTGTAAGACACACTCTTAACCAAATCTGAAAAATGGAATAAAAAGAAACACTGAGGAGGTTTCAGAGTGTGTTTTATGCAGGATGTGTGTGTGTGTGTGTGTGTGTGTGTGTGTGTGTGTGTGTGTGTGTGTGTGCGACCACAGCGTTGGACTCTGCTGCTTCCATGAGACTTTATATCAAGTTACAGATGAGAAGAGAAGGACTCAAAGCAATTTACACTGACATTTAGCTGACATTCATTCCCACTGAGATTTAAAACAAGAGGCAGCACAAGAGAGTGTGTGTGTGTCTCTGTGTGTGTGTGTTTGTGTGTGTGTGTGTGTGACTGCTACTGCTGCTGCCGCCGGGAGGATCAGAGTCACTTAACCACACGGACACGAACGCGTCGCACCATCATCCTGCATGGCAGCTGGACGCGTGTGTGTGTCTGCAAGTGTGTGTGTGTCTGTGTGTGTGTGTGTGTGTGTGTGTGTGTTGCTCTGGTCCCACCAGATGGTGATCAGGCTGCAGGGAAACTGCCACCGCTCGGTGCACGAGAGCGACGCCACGACCAAACACAAGCTGCTCACACCGAGCTGAGAGGGAGCTGGTTCTGGTCTTGGTTCTGGTCTTGGTTCTGGTTCTGATGAATTGTTTCTACATGTTTCTAATTATCTACAAAACTCCTAAATAAAACAGAAACAACATAAAGTTCCAGTAACGAGGATGATGAGTCTTCTCCATTCTTCTCCATTGTTTCAACACAACTATTAAACACACATTAATGAGGCGGCTGCTGTACCGGGGCCACAACACACACACACACACACACACACACACACACACACACACACACACACACACACACACACACTTTAACACACACACACACACACACACACACACACCAGAGGACGCTGCGTTCACAGACACCGTCGACCACCGTCCAAGGCCGAAGTGAAGTGAAGTGAGACTCTGCTCTGCTCTGCTCTGCTTTGCTCTACGGAGGATTCTGTGCATCATCAATACAAGGTGATCCCGCTGTTGCCTAGCAACCTCGACATCGCACAACTTTTTTTTTTCTTTTTTTTTTGGTTCGCACAAACTCAACCCTTTTAATTTTTAACAGTTGAACCGAGCTGAAACACACCTGTGGTCCATCATCATCATCATCATCATCATCATCATGCTAACTCACTCCCTACAGCTCCACCTGTAGATTTACTCTTTACATTACATTACATCATGTATTGCATTGCATTACATTGAATTGCATTACATTGCATTACATTACATTGCATTACATTACATTTCATTGCATTGCATTGCATTACATTACATTGTATTGCATTGCATTACATTGCATTATATTATATTGCATTATATATTACATTACATCATGTTATATTACATTATATATTAATATTTAAAGTCTGGTCTCCTGGGGGGTCAAAAGGTCGAAACCCAGAAAAACTGGTCTCTGACCTTTGACCTCCACCTCAAAGAAGAACCAGAAACCACAGAGTTACTGGGCTGCAGTATATACTATAAATGTATTATATTTAGTGTTGCACCGAGCGTGTGTGTGTGTGTGTGTGTGTGTGTGTGTGTGTGTGTGTGTGTCTCAGAGGAGGAAGTGTTCACAGATCAATTCAAGTATCTGAGGTCAAGTGGTGAAGATACATTTCTGCTCTCACTGTTCTCAGATGTTAAAGCTGCAGGAATTAGATTAAAGATTTTCTACTTAAGAAAAAAGAAACAGGAGCAGAGCAGCAGCAACACACACACACACACACACACACACACACACACACACACACACACACACACACACACACACACACACACACACACACAGAAGGATAAACAGCAGGGAGGTTAATGAGGACGCAGATAAACACAGAGGGAGAGAGAAGGACTGAATGGACGTTCTATTTACAGCTTTTTATTAATTTATACTTTCACAGATCAGTTTAATTGAACGTAATCATGGTGTTCTCTGTATGTTTCACTCTGATCCGCACTGACACAATAAAACCATCTGAGCTGCTGTTTGTCCTCTGCTCTGCTTCATTTAAACTGTCTGACTGATTCATTCATCAATGTTGATGTTTTAATCATTAAAAATGAAGTGAAATCAACAACTTAAGGGAAATTTACTCATATAAACCTCATTTATCCAAGAACTTCCTGTTGTTTTTGGGTCAAATTTGACACGTTGTCAAATATTGTTGTATCAGAAATATAGTTTTTCTTCCAGATCTGATAATAATATTAATGAAGAAGGTTTTGGGTTTGATTCCCTGGACCCTGCATGCGCAATACAGTGCAACACATTTTTTTTTTCTTATTTTTATCTTATTTATTCTACCTTTTACACACATCTATGTGTTCTTGTATTTATCTCATATTTATATATTTTTCTACTGTTTTTTTTCTAACCTAGTGATTTTTTAATATCTATCTATCTATCTATCTATCTATCTATCTATCTATCTATCTATCTATCTATCTATCTATCTATCTATCTATCTATCTATCTATCTATCTATCTATCTATCTATCTATCTAAGCTTTCTAAACTTTGACTTTGTGTTTTATTTTAACAGCAGTGGACTGAGAAGGTGAACTCCAGTTATTTAATGATCATTTTACACTTTTAAAGACCTAAAAAACTCCGACCGACCTCCCTCTGGGCCTGTTTCTAGATGTTTTTGTTGTTTTTGTTTTTTCCTACACCTGAACTTTGCGGTAAAAAGTTTTGAACAAACTTCAAAGTGCATGAAAAACTTTTCCTCTGACCTTTCAAACGTCAGAAAAAAACGGGTTGAATCAGAGGAAACCGACGGAGTTTCCACGAGTTTCCTTTCCCTTAACGGAGACACAACAGAACACAACACAACAGAACCTAACGGAGCTAACGAGCTGAGAGCCAATGAGCCGTTGTCTAACAGCGTTTTGTCTTTGGGCCTTAAATATGTATGAAGCAACACGAGCTCCGCTAAGTGGCTTTCAGACCGGCTTAATCCTCTCGGAGAGTTTAGCCCAATGAGGGGTGAACGGCACCGTTTGACAGCCGAGCTCAATTGACGGAGAAGTTTCCATTCATTCCCTTTGTAATTAAAAAGTAAAAACGACAGAGGCCAAAAGGAGAAGAAGAAGGAGAAGAAGGAGAAGAGCTGGATCAATTATTCATGCAAACACAACATTTAAAGACCGTGTGGAGGTGAGAAGGTCACGTGACCACAGCTGGAGCAGAGGGGGAAGAATATGCAAATGCTAATTCTCCTGTTACACGTTAGACACCAAAAAAAAAACCTCATATCCTGAATCTGTTGCTTCAACTTCACTTCACTTCACTTTACTTCACACCATACGTTTACATGACAGCTGAAAAAAACTAATTATGGCCTTAATCCAACTAGAACTGGACGACTAAAGTTCATGTGAACGTGTAAGACCGACTCAGACTTCTCCAGATCCAACTAAAAAACCCAGATAATGTGATTTTCTTCTGCATGTATTTTGCCTAAAAGCTGGACAATGCATGTGCAAGTTATTCATATCCATATGTGACAGAAAAGTCGACCAAAAAGAGGTTCGTATCAATCCACTGAAACAACGCATATCGCCCCCTAGTGCTGAGGGGGAGGACATGTTTCCGTCCATTATTCAATTTTCCCAGTTGCATGTAAACTGGGACGAAGACAGAACTCTGATGAGATGCTGAACTGGTTCATGTACAATAAAGTTAGATTCATATTTAGCAGCATATGTGTCCCTTTAAATGTACATTGTGTAGGAATTCCTCCCATCTAGCGTTGCGGTTGTAGATCGCAAGCAACTCAGTCATATTTTTCATGCTGCATTCACCTGAAATTGGGCAGACAGCAGACGGACGACAGCCGCTGCACGTAACGGCATGATTACTGGTTAATGAAAAACAGACTGAAGAACCAAATAATCGATTTACGTGAATAGAGAACAGGAGAAGTTACACAATGTCCCTTTAAGAAGATTTAGAACACTTTTCACTTGTTGCTACTTCATGTGCATAAATGTATGTTTGTTTTGTCACGAAGCCTCGTTGACTAAATCCATATCTTATTCTTGTACGACATGTTTAAGTGCTGTATGATTGACATTCAGACTGTGGATGTGTGAGGAGGTTTAAACAGGAAACGCTGCTGCAGAGTTTAACTGAGCAACATGCAGCTGCAGCAACAGGTTGGGTTCCTTTTCCACCAATCAGAGAGCGGCTGAGCCGAGCGTCTCTACATCATCGTCTCTAAAGCTGTAAAACGTTTCTGTCTGAAAACTGGAAATGTAGATTTAATGGAGCTGATCTTTATCCGGGACCAACAAACATTTCACACCTGTTTCACAGCTGTGGGATTAAAAAATAAAAATAAATCTCACTGCAGTTTCAACCTCTTCAGTTTTTCTCCCACGTCTTTACTTCTTGGAATAAAAACATTCGTCTTCTGTACCGATTATCCTCACTACGGCCGCAGCCAATCACAGCTGGCTTCCTACCTACCTAGAAAACTCTTTTTTCCAGACAGATCTCATTTATGTGTGAACATGAAACTCAGCATCTCTAATGTTTAACAGAGAGGCGACGCCACAGACCTCTCTGCCCCGGCCTGATGGAGCTCTGCTTTGCTTTAAAACGAAGCAGCGAATGTCAAAATAAGACGTTTTTTTTATTCCTCTAGAGACGGATGCAGTGTGTGTGGTGTAAACCTTCCCACAGTTTGGAGAATTAAAAGCTCCTCACAAAATTAAATAAAAAATTAATAAATAAGAAGCTGCAGAGGAAGGCTGAAGAGAAAATGGCCAGAATGAACTTTTTAATATCTAAAAAGGTACTAAACCTCGGAGACCTACAAGAGATGAAGCGATGACTTTGGAGCCAAATGAGTCATTAAATATTAGATAAGGTGAACAACTCCGAGGTCTGGAGGACGCTCGGGCACTTCCAGGGGTTTTAACAACGTGGGGGGAATTTTTCTTCATTTAAGAACCATTTATATGATTTATATTAGGATCCTCAGGGATTCAGAGCTGTGGTTTAATACCGGTTAGAGGTTCAGACGCTTCACACTGGTCCTCTAATACAGAGCAGGAAGTAACAAACACTTTGAGTTCTGTTGGTTTGATTTATTAGTTCTTGATGTTGATACAACTGGATTCTGTGTCGTCGTCGTAAGCTGCACGACTGATACAAACTTTAATTCTTCTAAGGTGCTTTACGGCTTGTTTACGATTTTATGTTTCGTTCATGAACTTGCACTGTCCCACTTCAAATAAATTGAATTGAATTGAATTTACAGCTCACATGGGAAATAAAGAAGGTCAGCAGAGTGTTGATATGAAAACAAAGTTGTAAAAGTTTGTTTTTAAAGAGGATGAAGAGCTGATTTCCTCATGGACAGTTTATCGAATCAATATGAATATTTCATCACTCAAATTAATAACATTTCAACATCTGACTTAAAATATTGCTTCCTATTTTTCTTCTTATCTAACTTCAAAACTCTATACATAACAGCTAAATGTGAAATAGTAAAGGGGTAGTTCAACATTTTGGCAAATTGGCCCATTGCCATAATCCCTATAGTCATAGCAGTAGGTTCGTTACCTTTAATTGTCGGTGCAAGCTGTTTTTAGAACGGCGGAGCAGAGCCGTGAGCTGCTCAGAGCTACGCTACGGAGGCTCATTATGGGATTTCTTGGTTTCCCTCATCATCAAACTCATCAAATACACAATCCAACAACTCCACAACGCTCTGGTGGACAAGTTGTGAGCTGCACATTCACCACGCTATGAGATAATAACACACATGGTCCAGTTTCAGTCCGACTGAGGCGTAAACATGCAGAAGAAAATCAGTTTCCAACGTGTTTATGTCTCACACTCACTCTGCTGAGGTCAGGTTGGGACAGCTGTGTGTGTGTGTGTGTGTTTATTTACTCACAACACACACACACACACACACACACACAACACACACACAGTCGGCCTCGGTCACGGTGTGGATGTCTCTATCAGCGTCTCCTCCCAGGACGACCGTGTGTTCCGCCTGACAGCTGCCTCTGATTGGCTGTTGATGAAAAACACCGTTTCCCAGAGCGCACTGCAGCCCGTCGTCCACGCCACGCACACACACACACACACACACACACCCGTCCAGCCGGTGTGTGTCTGTGTGTGTGTGTGTGTACGGTCGGCCGGTGTTTAGATCTGAAGTCAGCAGGTTCTGATGTGGTTGAGCTGCTGCTGCTGCTGCGTCATGCTCAGTGGAGCCGAGCCACGCAGCGCGGCGGCCATATTGATACGGTGTGTGAGTGTGTGTGACTTTATGTGTGTGTGTGTGTGTGTGTGTTCACCTCCTACAGTTCTAAGGTAAAGAAACGCTCCATAAACATCAAATTGTGGACCCGAGTTCCTGTGAAGAGTCGTTACAGCCACTGGTCGTATCCCTCCGCCACGCAAACTAGTTCCAAGCAACTTCCTGTTTATCAATGAAACTATTTGTGTGATCAACTTTATTCTGAAAAACAATGAAGAAGGATTCAGATTCCTTCCTCTCCTCCTCTCAGCACGGTCTCTACTGATCCGATCACGCTCGTTGTTTAATGATCGAATACGACCGGAGGAGGACGCAGCTTCTCTCCCTGTGTTTTCAAATTAAAAACCAGATGAGCAACGTTTGTTCTTCCAGACACGAGTCACAAGACAAGAGACGGTTCAACGCTTCATAAACTGGTTATGGTTGTGTTGGACTGGTTAAACATGGCCGCCGTTAAATTTGGCCACTTCACATCATCAACTAAAAAAAGATCCTGACAAAAACTGGTTTAAACCGCTTCACTGCACTTTCTAAACGAGTTAGGAGGAAGAAGTGGAGAAGGAGGAGGGAGAGGAGGGAGAGGAAGGAGAGGAGGAGAGAGAGCAGCAGTGAAGAAGGGGAGGAGGAAGAGGAAGAAGAATAGGAGCAGGTGGAGAAGAATGAAGGAGGAGGAGGAAGTGAAAGTCGAGGAGGGAGAGGCGGAAGGGGAATAGGAGGAGGAGGAGTTGGAGGAAGAAGAGTAGGAGGAGGAAAACAAGGAAAGGGGGAATAGGAAGAAGAGGAACAGGAGTGAGGACAAAGACGAAGAGGAGGGGTTAACAGTGAGGAAGAGGAGGGAAGGAAGAGGAGCAGTGAGGAAGCTGAGGAGGAAGAAGAAGAGGAATAGGAGGAGAAAGAGGAGCAGGAGGAGGAAGAGTAGCAGTGAGGAGGAGGAGGAGGAGGAGGAGGAGGAAGAGAAAGAGTGAATTAGAAGAGGAATAGGAGGAGAAAGAGGAGCAGTGAGGAAGAGGAGGAGGAAGAGGATGGGTGAGAGCTCCCAGCAGGAGGTGAGAGGAGGACAGAGGTTGTTAAAAACCCATTAGTGAAGAAACAACCTTTATTGACCTTTAGATTAACCCTTTAACACTTCATTCACCTCCATGATGTCTTCACTGACCCCCTCCCCTCCTCTTCCTCTTCCTCTTCCTCCTCCTCTTCCTCCTCCTCTGCAGCTTTGAATCGTCCTAAAGATGTTAACTCATTCAGTGCCAGAGTTTTTTCCTACTACTACTTTTCACACGGCCACAGAAAATGTTGTGCTGTGACTAAAATGACACAGAATCTCTCAAATGAACGGAGAGACTTTCTACTTTCACCAAAAAATTGAAAAGTTTGTCCACTTTTTAGTTCTCCTCATTTGAATACAGCATGTTTTCTGCAAATTCAGCATTCTGGGAGGTTTAACTTGAAGGAGACACTTTCAAGCAGAACTCTCTTTTGAACCTTTTTGACTGATGAGTCTCTGTATCTCTGTCTGTCTCTCTCTCAAATAACTTGAATAGGCTCATCTTTTTTTATTGGAGGTTTGTGCTTTCACATCTGCGACGTTGCCAGATTTAGTGAGAAAGTCATCAAGTTGACAACACTGCTTCTGGCCGCCAATTCACAGCCGGTTCGGTCCGTTCATGGCCAGGCCTGTATTGTTTTGCCTCGTGCTGGCGGACCACTTGTTTACATAGACGCTTGTTTATCCTGTTACATGCATCTAGGGATGTCACAATTACTTGTTTTCACAATTAATCACGGTATTAAACGCCACAATTAATTGATCGTAAAGATTCCTAAATACCGTCACTTTCCAACAAAAGATAATGTCTGAACCGTGTCGGCAGATGTGGCGCCAAAATAAAGGTGAATGCACAGATACTGGTCTATTTATCTAACGTAGCATTAAATTGGTAGGAATTTAAATGCTAGAGTGTCATTTGTAATAAAAAAATATATATTTAAATTAACTTAAACATTTGGTATGGATGACAATTAATGACTTGACACACACTTAATGACACTTCCCCTGGCGGATTAATAATTGGTTATATATTAATAGATATTTAAAATATTTTATAATTGCTAATGTATATTTTAACTATATTTGATTTTACACATTAATAGTGTTGTGAAATTACTTTATGCATATGAATCGTGATAATCGTAATACCGGGATTATTTCTCTGACAATAATCGTACAAAAAAAAATCTGTTATCGTGACGTCCCTACATGCAGCTTCTGTTGTCTGTCTGACATCTGCCCGATATCTGGTGAATGCAACATCAAGAATACGTTCAGATATGCAACCGCACCGCTAGATGGGGGGAATTCCTACATGTTATACCTTTAAAAACATGGAGCAGGGAGGAGGAGGAGGAGCTGCTGCTTCAATCTTCATCACAACGGACCTGACAGCAGAACCTCGGAGCCCATCTGCTCCTCATCTGCTCCTCATCTGCTCCTCCTCCACCTCAACAATCAGCCTGTAATCTGTATAAATGGTTTTCCTGCTCCGAGCCGAGCCGAGCCGCGCCGCTAATGGCTGCTCTCATCACACCCCGCCACCGGGAGGAAGGAGGGATGAGGTGAAGATGAAGATGAAGGTGAAGAGGAGGAAATGGGAGCGATGAGGACTTAGAGGAAGATTAAGTGAAGTGTCCCACTCTTTGTCCTCTTTTTTCAACTTTTATGTGATGAATCCTGAACCGACCTTCGTCTTCCTCTTCTACCACCATGCTCTTCTATTATTCTCACAGTTTTTATGTTTAGTTTAATTGTTTCATCCATTGAGAAAAAGAAAATTAAAAAAAGTTTAATACAAAAAAATTATAATAATGCAACTCTTACATTGCAACTTAGGTTGTCTACCACCTTTTTTTTTTTTTAAATAAATCCTTTCACAAATTAGATAATTTATATGTATCAAAACACAGAAGAAACTCATCGCTCTAGTAAACTCCTAGGACTGAAACATAATGTCGCCATGCAACATTTTTTGTATCATTTGTGCACTTCTACTTTTACAACAAATCTATCCACATTTATACATATGCAGACATACACTTACACATTTCTTTTTTTTTTTTTGCCTGTTTGAGTGAAGTGAAGTAAACTGAGAGATCATCATGCCAAAAATTAAAGAAATTAAATAAAAAAAAGATGAAAAAAACTAAATCATTGACATCTATAAATCTGGAAAGTGTTATAAAGTCAGGGTGAAAATTAGCTACTTGCTAATCCCGGTGCATTTACGTTGGGCTTCCTCTTTTCTCTTCCTTAAAAAGAGAAAAGAACTGATGTTATTAATGTACATTGTCCTTTTTTTAAAAATAAATAAATAAAATTAAATACAATTAAATTTCTCCAGCTTTGCTATACCAGCGAACCACTGTGTTACTGTAGGTTTGGTTTATCACAGTTAGTTCATGATTTAACAAGGAGGGCAATTACTTTTTCACACAGGCTTGGAGAGCTTTTAAAAACTGCATTTTGTGTTTACTTGGGTTATCTGTGTGTAATATTAAAATCTGTTTGATGATCTGAGACAGAGATGGATCATAACGGATGAATGAGTTTTAAAGTTTGGATGTAAAGAACGAACGGAGGAATGAAGGCACACGAGGGAACGACAGGAATTAAGAAGAAGAGCGGATTAGTGTCAAGAGGAAGAAACAGGAGGCGGAGGTTTAGTTCATGTTGATGTGATGAAGTCCAGAGAGGAAGAGGAGGAGGTTGTTTCTCTATCTGAGGATTAACTAACAAATCTGTCCTCAGAGAGAAGGAGGGATGGAGAGAGGGATGGAGGGATGGATGGATGGATGGATGGATGGATGGATGGATGGATGGATGGATGGATGGATGGATAATGGATGGATGGATGGATGGATGGATGGAGGGATAATGGATGGAGGGATTGATGGATAATGGGTATGATGGATGGATGGATGGATGGATGGATGGATGGATGGATGGATGGATGGATGGATGGATGGATAATGAATGGATGGATGGATGGAGGAATTGATGGATAATGGATACGATGGAGGGATGATAAGTGGATGGATTAAGGGATGGATGGATGGATAATGGATATGATGGATGGATGGATGG
This sequence comes from Trachurus trachurus, assembly GCF_905171665.1. Lineage (NCBI taxonomy): Eukaryota > Metazoa > Chordata > Actinopteri > Carangiformes > Carangidae > Trachurus > Trachurus trachurus. Next base: position 1,996,923 of record NC_139913.1, read on the forward strand.
ATATGATGGATGGGTGGATGGATGGAGAGATGGATGGATGGATGGATAATGGATGGAGGGAGGGATTGATGGACAGACGAATGGATGGATGGATGGATGGATGGAGAAGAGGAGTCTAATAAAGGAAGAAGACAGTATGAGTAAGTGTTACTGCAGTATTGTTGTGCCAGCGCTCGCTCTCAGTATTTACACTATTTACTGCTCATACATAAAGTGGAGGCGTTGCCGTGGTAACTTTAAGGCTTTTTGGAAGAAGACAATATGGCCGCCAGCAGCAGAAACATCGATCTCCTCCTGAAATCACAACAAAACAACTCTCTGAGAGGCCGAAACCGTTACTCAGCCAGTCACAGACCAGAGAAGTGCTGAGTCACCCTGTCATCATCATCATCATCATCATCATCATCATCATCATCATCATCATCATCATCATCATGATGAAGCTCTCCGTCCACTGATTGAGTCTCAGCTGCTGAACTCATTTTACACAGAGTGAGAAGGAGTGAACACTGATGCTGCCTTCAGGGGAGGAGGAGGAGGAAGAGGAATAAGGAGGAAGGACAGGAGGAGGAGGAAGGAAGAGGAGGAGCAGGAAGATGAAGAGGTAGAGGAGGAAGAAGAAGAGGGAGGAAGAAGGGGAGGAAGGAGAGGAGCAGGAAGAGGAGGAAGATAAAGGAGGAGGAAGAGGAGGGGGAAGAGAAAGGAGGAGGAAGGAGAGGAAGAAGTGGAGGAGGAGGAGGGAGAGGAGGAGGAAGGGGAAGAAGGAGGAAGGAGAGGAGGAGGAGGAAAAGGAAGGGGAAGGAAGAGGAGGAGGAGAAGGAGGAAGAGGAAGGAGGAGGAGGAGGAAGAAGTGGAGGAGGAAGGGGAAGAAGGAGGAAGGAGAGGAGGAGGAAGAAGAGGAGGAGGAGGAATGGGAAGAAGGAGGAAGGAGAGGAGGAGGAGGAAAAGGAAGGGGAAGGAAGAGGAGGAGGAGAAGGAGGAAGAGGAAGGAGGAGGAGGAGGAAGAAGTGGAGAAGGAAGAGGAAGAGCATGAAGGAGGAGGAAGAAGAGGGAAGAAGGAGGAAGGAGAGGAGTGGGAAGAAGAAGAAGAGGATGAGGAAGAGGAGGAGGAGGAGAAAGTGAAAGTAGAATCCACCAGAGAGAAGCTCTAACGTTAACGATGATCAACATGCAGAGAGTGAAACAAACATTCAGACGCTGCTGATGCTGATTGGTGGAGAGGGAACACACAGCGCAGCGTGTCTCTAACACACACACACGCATGCACGCACGCACGCACGCACGCACGCACGCACGCACGCACACACACACACACACACACACACACACACACACACACACACACACCTTTGAAGTGAAGCTCTTCAACTGCATTTAACTATTACTGTAACTAAAAACTCTACAACAGGCTCATTAAAACGCTGCTATCACTATTGTTTAATTCATTCATTAATTCATTTTATGGTATTTTTTATCATTTTAAAAATGTATTATTAATATTGAATTAAGTTTTGTCTTCGTTTTCAACTTTGCTTTTGGAAATTCAACCTTTTTTTAAAGAAGTTGCGCCTTTTTTGTTCAAACACCACTTTTAGATTAGTGGAGGATACTGTAGCCTATTCTCTGACTGCACCTGAGCAGGTGAGGAGGTGTCAGGCAGAAAACTGAGTCTCGTTAAAGTTTTTTATTTATTTTATTTTGTATTTTTCTCCCAGCAGAGCGAGGTGTTGTGAACGACAGCTCTGATATTACTTCTCCTCTCGGTCCAGCTCCTGTTATTACATCTTGTCAGGAGGAACTGTCTCAGCTCCTCAGGGTTTAGTCTGCTCCTTCACCTCCTGCTGTCACAGCCACAACTACAGTCACAGCTCTATCAGCTGCTCTCACCTCCTCCTCTGTTGCTTTTCTTTTAAAGGGACAACGAGGAGTTTCTCCATCGGCAGAATGAAAAATTCCGTGACAATAAAAAAGTCTCATATTACTGTAATGTGGATGAATCTACGTTACCACTTGTTAATGGGCCCATTTTAGATAAATCTATGGTTTTGTCTCTATGGTTATTTTGTTATTATTAGTGGTGGTGGAAATGCTGGGCGAGCCGACCAGCGTTTCTTTACTTTCGGTTTCGTGGCGAGTCATGAGAATAACGCCGCCGAATCTCCGTTTATGGTGGGAACTACGACGGTATGTGATCGTCTTCCAACCTCTGACTTTAATTCTTGATGAATGAAAACATGAGTCTGTCTTGCACCGGTCAAAGAATTTCACGGTGCGGAGGCTCATAAATGTAGTGTGAAAACACTTCGCTTTTCCAAAACTCCTCATTGTCCCTTTAATTTATTTATACAAACACTTAAAGCAGAAGTGAGTGATATATTTGTGTTAATATAAGTCTTAAATAGTTATATCTTCCGACAGCAATCACTTACATAGAGTGTTTGGACTGAAACACGGGTCTGTCAGTCCCTCTGCTCTGCTCTGAGCCGAAGAGAAAACATTTATCGTATCCTACAGTTTTTATCCAATGAGGAGAGAGAACGGCATGCAGGGCTGTGTGTGCAGCCAAGGAACACCGTGAATGTGGTGATGTAGCGACGAGGACTGTTATGGTGCGTTCAAGGAAACTCGTATTTTTCCGACCGTGAAGTGGTACCAGTTCGATCTGGTACGAGTTCACCGGTCGGAAGTTACGAGTGGCCGTTATAGTGACTTTCACCGGTAAAACAGGTCGGAAAAACACGAGTGGGTTGCCTGGAACGCTACAAAGACGTAAGTTGTGACTTGAAGCCGTAATTTACGATTTCAAAAGCCTGCCTGGAACGCAGCATTAGGAGAAAACGACCGGATCACTCACTTCTGCTTTAATATTTAAATATAGGACTTTTGTATTTATTAGGTTTATTCTGCTGTTTTTCTTTTAATCTATTTAATTCCCTCTGAGTGCAGTTTATAGCAGGTGACTGTACTTTGACAATAAAGTTCTTGAATGTTTACATGACACAATATTTATTTCTTTGGGTTTAATAAAAGGTTAATTCCACTGAAATTCCAATGGGTTTGGACTCTAAACTGGTTCTAACTGGACCGTTTGGCTCCATGTGAAACCAGCTCATGTTGAGAGAGAGGAAGCTCCAGCTGCAGCTTCAACACTCTGACGGAACAACACTGCTCCTTTAACGTTTTGGTTTTCGGTTTTCTTGTCCCAACTTCACTGACACGTGTTGTTGCCTTCAAATTTAAAATGAGCTCATTTTCATTTTTCCATGAAATTATAAAACTTTCAACATTTTCAACATCTGATATGTTGTTCATGTTCTTTTCTTCTCCATTATTAATTTCCCCCCTAGCTCAGACCACTGCTGATTGATGTAGCCTGTGGTTATATGCATTGTTAAAGGCTAATGTATGTTCTGAACATAAAATAACATCTGATTACTAAAATATATATATAGTTTTTTTATGTGCAGGTATCATATTTTATCATATTGCATCAGTGCTTTTATTTATTACTTCTTATATTTTTGGAGTATTAGGGCCACATTGACAGATAAAAAAATCACAAACTTCGAGAATAAAGTCGTAAATTTACAACTTTATTCTCAAAGTCTGATCGATTTATTCTTGTAATGTTATGACTTTTTTCTCGTATGAAATGTACGACTTTATTCTCAAAGTTTTTTATTTTTAAAACGTATTTCTGCCTGTTCTGACCACAGGAAGAAGGGTTTACATTTAGCTCCAGGTCTGCAGCGCCTGTCATGTTTAAAAGCTGCAGCTGCTGCAATTAAATGTTTAGTTTTGCTTAAACACTAGAAACAGTTTTTTTTATCACCACTTTGTGAAGTTCTGATGGTTTTTCAGGTGAGAAAGTTCCTGTTGAGCATCAGAATCTTCACAGGAATCGAGAAACGCAAACAACCAATGGGCCAGAAGCTTTAATCCCTGACGTTGTGCAGAAACATCCCAGCTGAGATGTTCCCATCCATCTCCAGTGTGTGTGTGTGTGTGAGTGTGTGTGAGTCCCACAGCGTCTCCAGCTCTGCTCTGCTCGGCCTCGGTCTAAATGTTTCACCGAGCCGCCGGCTTCTCTCTAAATCATCCTGAGCATCTGAGAGGCTAAACGCCGCCATCTGTTTATATCCTTATATTGTAATTGCCACCATCCTGTATCGACTGGACTCAGAAATCTATGGGTCCTAATGTGATTTCATTAAGACACAGTCCTGCATGGTGAGCTGCTCCCAAACAGACGCTGCTGCTGCTGCTGCTGCTGCTGCTGCTGCTGCTGCTGCTGCTGCTGCTGCTGCTGCTGCTGCTGCCGAGTCGATGGTGAAGTTCTGCTGCTGCTGCATCCGTCATGTAGAAAACCTCCTGGAGGCCACGAGACATCCAGAATCATTTAGGTCCGTCTTATATTATCCTCCTAATGCTTTTCTCAATGATCTGCTCCCTACATCAGGTGAGAGAAAACTATCTGACTGGTTACACAACGTTAAATATGAAACAGGAGGAGAGAAACCTCTGATCTCTGCTTAAACACGGACGTCCCGTAGAGAAGCATCAGACTGAGCTGTGATCAAACATTCAGGTGTCCATGTTTAGAATAAGTTGGTCAGATTTTCTCTCAGATATTAAATGTGCACGTAGAGAAAGATATAAGATCTAAGAGCTCGTCCACGGCTTCCTGAACCAGACCAGAGTATCGATCACTGACTCACTGATGAAGAAGCAGAGGAGACATAAACACGAAAGGTCAAATCTAAACGCTGACACGTCTTTATAATCGGTGATGTAACCGCTTAACTTCCACCTTTGCAATCAACAATTTATTAATAATATAATTAATAATATACCGTACTTTCCAGACTATAAGTCCTGACAGCGATGCGTCTTCATACCAGTCGCCAAAACCACGACACCAAACAGATTTTATATAAATGAAGATGTTACAGTTCAAGTAGGAAGAGGCTTCTTCACTGAACGACGGTGGATCAATAATTAAAATAGAAATTAGACCCTGAAATAACTGTAAAACACACTGATCTTGGATCAGATTGAACTAATAGGATGAGTTCAGCCTGCAGCACATACAGTATGTGTCCGCTTTCCTGCAGAGTCCCGTCTGAATTCAGACAGGATCATCTGGAAAATCTCGTCTTAATCCGCCATCTTGGTTTTGTGCAGCCGAACACACAGGTGCAAATGTAAACAAACACAACACAGCCAATCACATCCTCTGGAGTAAACCCACTGTTTCACCACCGATCATATTTACCTCCAGTTTACTTTGTGTTGGAACAGTGTATTCTGTTTGGATGCACGGTCCCAGTCTCATCATGTGTTAATCATATTAACCATATTACAAAAAACACAAATCTAAGACTTTTTGGCAAGAAGCCAAATCTTCTGGAACTCTCTGCTTATTTCAAACATTACATTTCCTCTTAAAGCTTAGAACATATTCTTTGAATACATATTTATATTTTGTCTTGTCACCTTTAAACCCTCTGCTGTGTTTATAATGTTGCTTTGTTTGTGTTCATCTGTGTGTAAACTCATGAGTTGTTGTCAATAAAGCTTATAAAAAAACAAAATAAACACATGACACATGACCGTGTACTGCAGCAGGAAACAGCTGATCACCAGACTGAACAGCAGAACGACTTCATCCCCCGTCAAATCCATCCTGAGGAGAAGTTGAACCTTATTTTGTTCATTGAACCAGTTTGTTTCTCTGTTTCTTCTGATTTAAAGATGTGCAGTCTGAGGCTTTTTAATTCATCTATGAAATAATCTCTGACATGCTGAGAAATTATGACAAATTCATCATAAAAACAATCCCAAAACATGTAGTTTTAGTGTTTAAACCAGGCCACTGCAGCTCCAACGCTGGAAACACAAAGATTCCAGGACAACTCAAGATTTTCCAGGACATTTGACTTATTTTCTCATTTTCCAGGTGTTTCCCATGACTGGGAAGTTGGTCAACCATCGTCCAGGACTCGTGGGAATCCTGATGATCCAACAACAGCAGCAGCTTCATGTGCACACGGCTCCACCAGACTCACATTATAAAGCTCAACATGACAACACCAACCGGTCTGAGCCAATCAGAAGCCGCCTCAGCATCCATCAGTTTCCTCTGCAGGTCACTCACCGTACTCGATGTCGTAGAAGACGATGAACTTCTGCCAGCGCAGCTCCTCCACCAGCGTGAGCATCACGTGGTTGAGGCGGACGGGGGGGCGCGCGGCCAGCGTGTAGCGCTGGCCCCCGGGGCTGGGGTTGAACTGGCAGGCCGTGCGCGGCGAGCCCTCGCTGTTCCTCTGGATGTACAGGTGAGGGATGTGCATGGCGTCCGTCAGCGACTGCAGAGCGCTGGCCGAGGCGCAGCCGGTCGACGTCACCAACGCCAAGATGCCCTGGTTCATCAGCTCACAGGCTGGAGAGACAGAGAGACAGAGAGGAGAGGAGAGGAGAGGAGAGGAGAGGAGAGGAGAGGAGAGGAGAGGAGAGGAGAGGGGTGTTAAAGGGACATTGTGTAGGAATTACTCCCATCTAGCGTTGTGGTCTCGCTTGTATGGCCAAAGGAAAAGAACAGTTAAAGCAGAAGTAAGGTGAATGTTTGTGTTAATCAAAGTCTTAAATAGTTGTATCTTCCGACAGCAATCACTTCTATAGAGTGTTTGGTCTGAAACACGGGTCTGTCAGTCACTCTGCTCTGCTCTGAGCCCAGGAGAAAACTTTCCTTGTATCCTACAACCTTTATCCAATGAGGAGAGAGAACGGCATAAAGGGGCAGTCCTCTCTGTGTGTGCAGCCAAGGGATGCGCGTGAATGTGGTGACGTAGGGACGAGGGCGGGGACTGCTAACTCCATCTGCTGACAGGAAGTTAGACAAAACCACCGGATCGCTTACTTCTGCTTTAATGAAAAACAGACTTTTGAACCAAATAATTGATTTTCTTGAATAGATAACAGGAGAAGTTACACAATGTCCCTTTAAATATCGGGTTTATAAATATAAATGATCAGATGTTTATCAGCCGCAGCAGCAGGAAGAGGAAGATGAGGAGGAGCAGCTCTGATGTTAAATAACGTGTTGACCTGAGGGCGGCGGCTCAGAAGAGGCTGAGCTGCTCTGTCATGAATCTGCTGAGGCGTCCGACAGGCTACACCGATGTTCTGACTCCTGAACCTCCACACGCTGCAGCTCTGACCCGGCAGAGAGCAGAGACCTGCTGCATCATTCAACAGACCACAGAGGCCACGCCTCCACATGCAGCAGCAGGAAGGACAAGGGCAGCTGGAGGTCAGAGGTCAGCTGGTTGACTGGCAGCTTCACACCTGAACCTGAACCTGAACCTGAACCCGAACCTAAACCGGCACACACACTACTCAGTTTAAACCAGAACCAAACGATCCAGAGACCAGAATCCAGAAGTCAATCAGAGCTTGGATGAAAAGGAAAAAAAACTTGCAAACGTGCATGAACGAGAGCAATCAATCTATCAATAATAGATAAATCAATCAGGTAATACGTTCAGAAATATAAATAAATACATGAATATATAAGTGAATAATTCAATAAATGAATTAATATCCATATAAATATGGATAAAAATGTTCTTTTGACTATTTTCACAGGACTTTTATTTTGAAATACTGCATCATTTATTTCCCAGCTCTTCTCATTTATGCAAATCAAGGAGGCGTGGTCACCTCACAGCCGTATTTAGTCACTTGTAAATTAATATTTACACTTATTTCTTTCTCCCTTTTTAACTTTTTAACTGTTTCATGAATGATTACTTTCACTGTTTTACCCTGTCTTATCTTTGTTTTTACATCTATTTTCTATTGATGTTGTACAAACGTATTCTTATTATCATTGTTTTATTTAACTGTTGTCTACCCTCCTATGTGCTGACTTGACTTATTTGCATATTTCTACACATATGCAGCTAGCTAGCATGCTAATCAACACAGTGTAAATGCATTAACATTCAGCCTCTCTCTGCTCGGCCTCTCTGGCAGCGGCTGCAGCTTCACTCCTGTTTCTTTTTTTTTTTTTACTGCCGATTAAAGTTCTGCCCTCAGAGTCCGACTGCACTTAATCACAGGAATCATTTCCCTACTGCCCCCCCCTCTCTCCCCCCTCACCCCCCAGCAGAGTCAGACCTTTTGCTTTCCAAACCAGCTCCTTGACCTTTTGCTGTTAACTCAGTGTCTCTGAGCTTTTTCTTTTTCCTCCTCTTGAGGCTTCTACTGCTGCGTCATGTCACCCCCCCCCCCCCCCACCACACACACACACACACACACACACACACACTGTGAGCTCTGCACAGAACCACAGGCCAACACCTTTTCTTCTGAATACAGCAGGAGATGAAGCCTCAGCTCCAGCTCCTGAGGGAGCGGCGCTGACTCTGCTGCTGTCCTACATTAAAAAGAACAAAAAAAACCTGCTCTGTCCACACTAGAGATGTCACGATTATAAGTTTTCTTGGTACGGTATTACGATTATCACGATTATTATGCATTAATTAATTTCACAACACTATGAATGTGTAAAATACTCAAATATACACCGCAAAAACTCAAAATCTTTCCAAGAATATTTGTCTTATTTCTAGTCAAAACTAATCTCTTTCCATTTAAAATAAGACTCATCACCTAAAAATCAACTTGTTTTTAGATCATTTTCACTTGTTTCAAACAAAGTTTTACTTAAAATAAGTAGAAAAATCTGCCAGTGAAAGCAAGTTTTTTGTGCATGTAATAAGAAAGAAAAACTTGCTCCACTATCAGATTTTTTTTTAAGTGAAAATCTGCTTGAAAGAAGTAAAAAGTGTCTAAAAACAAGCTGCTTTTTATGTGATGTGTCTTATTTTAAGTAGAATGAGATTTGTTTTGACTAGAAATAAGACAAATATTCTTGGTAAGAGTTTGAGTTTTTGCAGTGTAGTCAAAATATAATTACATTACTCATTGTTTACACAAAACATTTACAGTATCTATTAATGTAGGACAAATGATTAATCCCCCAGGAGAAATATTCAGGTCATAAATTGTCATCTATACCAAATGTTTATGTTTATTTTAATCTTTCATGTTTGGTTTTGTTTTGCTTTTTTTTGTAACAAATGACACGCTAACATTTAAATTCCTACCAATTCAACGTTACGTTGGTGCATTGACCTTTACTTTGGTGCACATCTGCCGATATGGTTCCAACATAATTGGTATTTAGGAATCTTTACGATCAAGTAATTGTGGCGTAACTGGCGTTTAATACCACGATTAATTCTGGAAACAAGTCATCGTGACATCCCCTGCAGCTCCGTCAAAAAGCAGAAAAATGACACAACACATAAAGAAGAAGTATAGTTTCTCCTGCTGCTGCTGCTGTTTCCTGTCGGTGCGGAGTCGCAGCATGTGAAGTTTAATGTTCACACGCTCCATTAAAGTCCAGTTCACTCTGCAAACACTCATGTAGCTGCTGCCCTACAATCACCCTGAGTGCTGCCCCCCCCCTGCTGGGCCCATCGCCCTCTGGGCTTTATATTATTCTCAGGCAGCAGCTGCGTAATAATAATAAGAATAAAAAAGAAGGAAAATCAAAGCTGTAATCATAAGCGAGCAACTTGCGCTAAAAAGAAAAGCAGCTGCGGTTGTCACACTGCAAAAACTCAAAATCTTTCCAAGAATATGTGTCTTCTTTCTTGTCAAAATGTCTCAATTTTAGTCAAAACTAATCTCTTTCCACTTAAAATAAGACTCGTCACCTAAAAAATGAACTTGTTTTTAGATCATTTTCACTTGTTTCAAACTAATTTTCACTTGAAATAAGTACAAAAATCTGCCAGTGAAAGCAAGTTTTTGTGCTTGTGATAAGAAAGAAAAACTTGCTCCACTGTCAGATTTTTCTACTTATTTAAAGTGGATAATATGCTTGAAAAAAGTAAAAAAGTGTCTGAAAACAAGCTGCTTTTTATGTGATGAGTCTTATTTTAAGTAGAAGTAGATTTATTTTGACTAGAAATGACATTTTTGACTAGAAATAAGACAATTTTTTGCAGTGCGATGGGGAAAGAGAAGCCTTGGCTGCGTGTTGAGGAAACCGGTTTAAAGGAGGTCAGTGATTGTGTTGACCTGGTTTCCTCCGCAGCGTGTTTTCCTCAGACTGACGACGCTCCGAGGGAGGAGGGAAGAGGCCACGGACATGAAGCTCCCAGAGATCTGATCTGAGACCGTGTCGAGTGCAGGGAAGGAAAACTGGATCAGTTTCATATCTGAACCTTTAGATAGTCTCTGAGGTTTGGATGAATAAAAAATAACAGTTTCAAGATGTGAAGATTAAAGGGAGTTCATTCTGGCGAAGCATCAAGCTGATAAACTGCTGCCATGTTTTTACTACAGGTCACGACTCCTGATGCTCTGCTTCATTCAGCTGAATATTTTGTTGAGGTTTAAAACAAGAAACAAGAATCCATCGTCCATCTTTAAAGGGATAGTTCAACATTTTGGCAAATTGGCCCCATTGCCATAATCCCTATAGTCATAGCAGTAGGTTCGTTACCTTTAATTGTCGGTGCAAGCTATTTTTAGAACGGCGGAGCAGAGCCGTGAGCTGTTCAGAGCTACGCTACGGAGGCTCATTATGGGATTTCTTAATTGGTTTCCCTCATCAAACTCATCAAATACACAATCCAACAACTCCACAACGCTCTGGTGGACAAGTTGTGAGCTGCACATTCACCACGTTATGAGATAATAACACAACGTTGCCACACAGAGTTGTTTTAGAGGGAAATACAGAGACTGCTTGCTGAAAAACTGTCCCTGAAGGCAACATGCATCAGCGGTTTTGCATGAATTTACCTGGTTTGTTCTGTGAAAACGAGGCACACGATTCCAGGAAATGTTGAATTTATCAATAAAAGCCACAGTGAGCCGCAGCAGCCGCCTTCAGCCACATACAGAAACCAACTAACACCCCCCAAACAACTCTCTGCACCTTTAAACTCCCCTGTTGGAGCAGATATGGAGCTTTCAAGCGCCCAAATCCCTGCTCTCACACACACACACATACACACACACACACACACATGGAGGCGGTGCTGAGGCAGCACTGGGCTCCCAGCTCCTCATCCTCTCTGGGCTCTTTCTCTTTGAAGCAGCGACATCAAACTCTGTCCAGGGCCACAGGAGGTCCAACTGCAGACGCCACACTTTCACTTTCACTTTTGTCTGAGAGCAAATAATAAATAACCCATCTGAATGTTTGCTGCTCGCTCGTCTTCTTTCCAAGAAACTTTACACTACACTACACTACACTGCAAAAACTAAAAAATCTTTCCAAGAATATATTGTCTTATTTCTAGTCAAAACTAATCTCTTTCCACTTAAAATAAGATTCATCATCTAAACTTGTTTTTAGATCATTTTCACTTGTTTCAGACTAATTTTCAGTTGAAATAAGTAGTAAAATCTGCCAGTCAGAGCAGGTTTTTTTCTGCTTGTAATAAGAAAGAAAAACTTGATCCACTATCAGATTTTTCTACTTATTTCAAGTGAAAATCTGCTTGAAAGACGTAATAAGTGTCTAAAAACAATCTACTTTTTAATACGATAAGTCTTATTTTAAGTAGAATGAGATTGTTTTTACTGGAAATAAGACAGGCTCGAACACAAGCATCAACAAACTTTTCCCGAGGCAAGCTACACACGTCACATCCTTCAAAATAAAAGTACTACTCATAACACAATGAGTTAAGGCGCTTTTCTTTTACATTGCTTAACATACATCCATGGGAGAAAACAAGACTGTATTTTTTGTAGAGCATATCTACAAAAAATACAGTCTTGTTTTCTCTGTGTTTCAAGTAAATTTAGATTTATATTGAAAGGAAACTACTACACTACTAGTGTCTGATGTAGCACCTTTATTTTGAAATCATTACTTGCAGGTGGAGGAGCTTCTCACAGGATTCTGAAATCCTGAAGCTAAGCTAAGAAAAAAATACCCCGAAAAACAGAAAATAATTAGTCAGAAAAACAGAAAAAAATATTCAAAAAAACGAACAAAAAATAAATTACTCAGAAAAACATTTTTTTTAAATTATTATTGAAGTGAATGCAATACGCCTCCGTAAAAGTGTGAAATCTGTCAGTTTAATCATCTCCAATCAGGCTGATGGACACGTGAACCTCTGGACATCGACAAAGCAGCTTCCTGTGTGTGTGTGTGTGTAGGTGTGTGTGTGTGTGTGTGTGTGTGTGTGTGTGTGTGTGTGTGTGTGTGTGTGTGTGTGTGTGTGTGTGTGTGTGTGAGTGTGTGTGTGTGTGTGAGTCCAGGTGATCCTCTAACTAACGCCATGATGATGTATTTCCTGCGTTAGCGGAGCGGATTGAGGAGCGAGGAGGAACATTAATCACGGCCGAGCGGCTGCGAACAGGAAAACAAATGAGTGTGTCAGAGAATGATTTGTGACGAGACAATCAGCGCCAGGACGTGTTCATTACGACTGTTTCCACGTCGCCACGGTCACAGAGACACTTTCCTGCTAAAATACATTCACTTCTATGTAAAATATATATGGAGGGTGGGCGTGGCCTGTGTGACGTTACCTCACGGCGACTGTTTTCATTTTATTTATTTTTTCTATTGGTTTTAAGGCGATTTATTGGGTTGAACATAGATTAAATGATGAACTAGATGTATTTATGGGTTAGAAAGAGGATTATTATCATAATATTATGATCATAATATGTTTGTTATGGCTTTAAAGGAGCCAAACCAGCTGTTAAAAGTACATATACAATCATTTATTAATCCAGAGTGTTTATAAATGACAGACTAATTAGCATCTGTGTAGGAAAAATAGGCTACTTTATGTAAATAATGTTGAACATAGTGTGTGTACATTCGTTATTATAAAGGAGCCATGTGGAAGTTGATAATGAACTGATTTGACCCTTTAGTTTGAAGACGTTGTTCATATCACAGCTTCACTGTGCTTTTATCTGGCTTCATTATTTATTGGCTGTTTAAAGAAACACTAATTAACTAATGAACCAACTGTTGTCTGTTGTCTTTCATCGTATATACGTTTTGCATAGTGATTAATGGTTTTAATTGATTTTTTGTGAAGGAAAAATACAGAGTGTTCATTTAACTTTGTTGTCCTGTTTTGCAGAGAACCATAATATGCCACCTGCTTTGATGCAGCAAAGTTTCCAGAATGTTTTCCTCTCAACATAAGAGATGACGTGGCTGTTGCTAGGCAGTATGACGCTGCATTGTGCTTAAATACTGAAGACTTCCTCTGTTCGGAGAGCTGCTCCTCTCTCATGACTCTGCTGTGGGAGATTCTGTGCACAAATTGGATAAAGAGACTTCGTATCTCCATCACTGTTTCCTCCTCGGTTTCCACCGTTTGAGGTTTTAACTGGTCCTCTTCTAATGACATCATCACACTGCGTCCCCTTCTTCGTCCTCTATCGTTTAATGACACATTGGAGCCGCAAACTGTTCATCTGGAGGAGCTTCTTTTCTAATCTTCTTCTTCTTCTTGCTGTATGTTTATTATTATTAGTCTTATATTATAATAGTGGCATAAAATGATCAGAAAAAGACAATTAAACTGTTGGGAATTAGTCGTCACCTCGTCCTGTTATCCACTTTTTTCCGAACGTCAAAAACATTAAGCCGGTTTTGCTCTTCCGGTGGAATTTTATGTTTACGTTTCCATGGTTTCGGCAGTCGCGGTAAATGCATGGATTTTTTTTTTTCAATTAAAATCTGTAAAACGCATGGATCATCACACCAGCTTTTAACAATGGATATCAAACAAACTGACATCTGTGTTAAAAAGCCAGTGTTAATCCACCACTTTATTTTCCCATGATCCATTGCGTCACACCACAATGGAAGTTGGTTTTCAACTTCCGTTTCACTCCGTAGTAGCATTCTAGCGAGCGGCTAGCTGGTAGCGTTAGCCACCGGTGTAGGTACCAAATGTGGGGGCTCCGGGCTGCCAAAACCGTTTTGACTAAATCTGATGTTTGTTAAGTCTATAAAATGAATTATTGAACAAACATTACTATTTCTGTATGCACGTTTTTAGTCATGGTTGTTGTTAGCTTTGCTGCTGCTGACAGCTAAGCTAACAGCGGTAGCTAAGCTAACAGCAGGACGTCAGCTGTTAAAACCCTCCCGTTGTGGGACACGACATGAAACTACTCCAGTTAGCTCAGTCATGTTGGAACTAGGATATCCGCTGGAGAAAATATTTTTTTCATGGACCGTTTATTGAGTTATTGTTTATTGACACTGCTAACGGCTAACGGCTAACAGCTAACGGTTAGCCCAGCTAATCTAAAATGTTTGTTCAACAATTCGTTTTATAGACTTCATAAACATCAGAGTAGTCACAACGGTGATGTAGTGACGTGAAAATGTGACATGAAGCTAAAACCTCGTCTGTATTGTTCTCATTAACATTACGTGATGATTATAAATAAAGTCATCACGGCAAATGTCTATCAACCAGTCTATGCTATCAACAATAACAGTGACAGCAATGGAATCGAGTGTCATGGCGACACCCAGCGTCATTCTCCGGAAAGTGGTGGATAGATCCATGCGTTTACCGCAGCTATGACAATGACTGAAAACCATGGAAACGAAACATACAATTCCACCAAAACGGCAAAAACTTGTGATACGACGTATGTTTGTCGTTGTTAGTTCGTCTTTTCATCATCAATCTTCATCTTCTTGCTGTATGTTTATTATTAGGCTACACTCTTACACTATAATCGTGGCATAAAATGCCCAGAAAAACCCAATTGAATCGTCAGTTGTTCGGCTCCATGTCTGTGCCCGGGCCTGGTGTCGGTGTCGGGGTGTTGTAGCTGTTAGTTCCTGAAGAGCAGCAGCAGCAGCAGAGTCGAGGTTGTGACGGTGTCGTCTGGTCTCTAAGCCTCTCAGCAGCCTTTCATCTCCGGTTAGAGCCCCACCACTCTCTCTCTGCAGGAGAATCTCTGTCCAGACTTAAAGGTCAAGAGATACTCCAAAGGGCAGCAGGCATGTTATAACTCAGCTTCCTCCTCCTGCACCGAGGGGAGGAAAAAATAACACATTTATGCAGAGGCAGAGGAGCATGAAGCAGAGCAGGTATAGTCTTCTTCTACCGAGCAGCTGGCTGGTCGCAGAGACTCTTAATGTTTGATGAGTCAAACTTGGCTGCACTCGGGCTGAAGCTCTCCAAGCTGAGACCAAACGGAGGACAGAGCTCATCAACATGCAGCCGCTTCTCCTCTTCTAAGTGAATAAAATCTGTCTTTATTAAGGCGACGAGGAAAAAAAAAAGCAGCGTCGTCAGCATCCGGCACCAAAAAAAAAAAGGAAAAAAAAAAAAGATGACGAGGCAATAACTCCAGTTCTACCAACAAAATTTTTTTAAATTTGTGGGAAAGATAATGAGAGGAAAGTGGCCTGTGTGGAAGAGGAGATAATGAAGTGGTACTGAAACATTCAGAGTGTAATCTTGTATTAAATTAGTGTTTTTTTCCCTTTTTTTTTTTTTTTTTTTTGCTAAAAGCCCAGAAGATAAGGAGATTGGAATCAGACTCATTGGGTCAATTTAATGAAAATAAATCACAGCTGGCTCCACACATGGTGACGATGATGGTGTATGGTGTAGGTCTGTGTGTGTGTGTGTGTGTGTGTGTGTGGACTCTGGAGAGGAGTTTGTTTTTCTGTTTTCACCACAAACTGCACAAAAAGCTGCATCTCATATTATTCTAATCAGATTCAGTGGGAGGATTAGTCACGGGCCACGGAGCAGCGGCACCGAGGAGGAACTCATCTCACCGCTGCTGTTTCTCTTTCTCTTTCTCTTTCTCTTTCTGTTGTTGTTGTGGTTGTTGTTGAGTTCATAAGTTCACAGAGACTCTGTCAAACCAGTGTCGGACTGCGCTGATGGTTTCCCACCTTTAAACTGGAGCCTCAAACACCTGCACATCTGGAGATATTATCAGTAGCACATCTGGAGCTTTTGAAGTTTATATAAATATATAAAACATCATGAAAATATCAAAGCTGTGTTTTATTTTGAAGCGCTGATCCCTGAGAAGATCTAAAAACCAGTGATCTAATTAAAAAACAGAGCAGATTTCAGAATAAAACACTCAGAGAAACCAATTCCTGCAAGTTGTTGTTGTTGGATGGATGTTTGGGTCCAGGTGGTGAGGGGGCGGGGCTTAGTTGTGACATCACAAAGTGACAGGAAGTCCTGACGGCTGGTTTAAAGGCTCAGTTTCTGAATACAGGCTGTGTGCATTTCTCTGTGGACTGAGGCTTTGATACTTTCACAGTATTAATATAGAACCTAGAGCTGCTTTATAATCACACTACACATGGACATCTACCTTTATACTGTATGGAGCTTTAATACAAACATCTACCTTTATACTGTATGGAGCTTTAACACAAACATCTACCTTTATTTTGAAGGAGCTTTAACACAAACATCTACCTTTATTCTGAAGGAGCTTTAACACAAACATCTACCTTTATACTGTATGGAGCTTTAATACAAACATATACCTTTATACGGTATGGAGCTTTAATACAAACATCTACCTTTATTTTGAAGGAGCTTTACTACAAGCAGGCCCATCTACCTTTATGATTGTATCTGGAGCTTTAAATCAGTTCAGGTTGTGATATTAAACTCCACACAGCTCCACATCTCCTCATCATTGTGTCGATGTGTCTCTTCCTCGTGACAGCAACAATCACATTTTAACGAGCGGCGGGAGAACGTGGGACTGAAACTCACAGTCAGTCAGTCAAGTCGGTCGGTTGTGCTCTGAAATCACCGAGGACCAATTAGCATAATATACTACACTAGAATGGGACTAATAGCTTCGGAGGCCTCAGAAACACAACGCCGTCGCCGCCGGTAGCTGTTGGGATAACTCACACACTCACACACACTCCCTCACACACTCCGAGCCGAGCTGAAACGACGTGACTCAGTCGCTCTCTCGCCGGCTCTGTGAGTCCACAGTGAGTCATGGTTTCATCCGTGCTAAATGAAGCCTGCGCAATATTTAGCCGAGGCGACTCCCCGTGCATCCTAATGACACTTACAGAGTGACTCCTACCAGACGGAGGGAGACAGAAGCCATTAAGAGTCGGAACAAGACAAAGATCTCTCTCCTCTCCTCTCCTCTCCTCTCTCTGCCTTTCTCCTCCTCCTTAGCGTGATCTCTATCAATATTTCTCCTCTAAATTAGCCCCGAGAAACAAAAGCAGATTCATCTCATCCTATAGGAGCAGAGGAGGAGGAGGAGGAGAGTTATAGATCTGTCCTGAATTCCTCTGCACGGCCTCTTCCTCTCTCTCTACAACAATGATGATGATGAAGCAAAGAGGACTGTGTGTATTAGAGATGCAGGGCGGCTGACGATGTGCTATCACATTGAGGGCGACGCTGCGAGCCGTTTCATTGGGTAAACAGATGGTTTCCAGAGGCCGACACCTCCTCTTCCTCCTCCTCCTCCTTCATCCCGATGAGCTGCTCATGTAAACTCGACGCCGAAATTAGACAAACGATCTGCGTCTGATGCTCCTGTAGTTTGGTTTCTTCGCTAATTAGTTCATTATTTTACTTCTTCTTAATCACTATAGATTCTCTCTGTTCAACTAAATACCAGGGGATGTACTTCAGCAAAAAAAAAAAAAAAAACATAATGGAAACACAGAAAGTGATTCATTACAAAAGTCTGTAAAATTAACCAGAGATGAATTAATTCTATTTAAATGTAAACCTCAGTTTCTGTTTTACTAAACTTAAACAGTCGGGAGTTCTCGACGAGATTTGGTAAGATTCTACATCACTTCCTGCAGCTCATGTAGCTACGCCATCTAGCCACTTCACAGGGACATAATGGGAGGAGCCTGAAGGTAAAGTCCTAACTGAACCAGAACCAGAACCAGGACTCACAGGGACAAACAAGTGCTGATCAATGCATATTAGCTTCAGCTAAAGCTAATGGAGTCCAAGCACAAACTTCTCCAATCATTTCCTCTTCATCTCCACCGAGGAGGTTCTGTAGCCTCCAATCATCTACTGATGGTTTGTTTCTTTATTTGTTTGTCTGCAGGATGAGACAAAACGTCCTGACCTGGTTTGCAGTGAACTTGGAGGAATGAAGGGTCAAAGATCAGAGAAGAAGCCGTGAAGTTTTGGTGCAAATTCTGAATTTGATGTTTGTTCTTCTGAAGTTGGTGTCTGTTTGTTGTTTGACTTTGAGAGGTTGGTGTCTGTTTTTTGTTGTTGACTTTGACCTGAGTCTGTAAAACTTAAATGTGGTTTCTGTGACTCCGTCGGGCTGCAGTAAAAAGAGTCTGGTCCACTTTAGACAGTACCATGTTCCATTTAGAGACGATAATAATGATTTTCCTTCCACTGGATCTGGATCATTATCTGAATCTGAACTCCTCCTGGTTCTTGAAGACGTTTCTTAAAGAGAGGAAATATCTTCAAAGTCCGGTTACATTTTAATTTCAGCACTTTCTGATATGAAAACCTGGATGTGCAGACTCAAACATCAAGATCCACATTATTCATGTCTGATTATATATATATATATATCCATTTCCTTAAACACTGAGGAAAATGTCTCTAGCTAAATGTTCAGGAAAGAAATGGATCTCCACCAAAATTTAGATGTGTTTTTAAGTGACTCAGACACAATAAGAGAGGAAATGAGACTCGGTCATGTGTCGCTGCGAGGTCGGGGAGCTCAGATCATTGATAAGGCGTCACAAATCCAGACCAGCGAAAAACAAAACAAAGGAATTAGTGGAGCTGAGGCGAAACCTGGTCCAACAGATCAGTGGCACGAGACAAAGCAGGAGGACGCTCAGTATTAACACAGCGGCCATGAACGGACCGAAGCGGCCGTGAACGGGTGGCCAGAAGCCCCCTGATCACGCCATCCCGTAACCATAGCAAAACAAGTGTCTCATCCAACCTATGAACCCTGGTTGAACCCTTTGTCTTCATGTAATCACTTTAAACCTGTTTTTCCTCAGAATTATCCTCCCAGAATGCCGAATTTGGAGAAAACATGCTGTATTCAAATGAGGATAACTAAAAAGTGGAACATCCTACAAACTCGCTTCTTTTCCTGGTGAAAGTAGAGAGTCTCCCCTTTCATTTGAGATATTCTGTGTCATTTTAGTCATAGCACAACATATTTTGTGGCTGTTTGAAAAGTAGTATAAATCCTCAGAAGTGCCGGCACTGACTGTACACTGAGGGGGAAAAAAGTGGCAGTGAATGAGTTAAAGGTACGAGGCTGAAAAAGCAGAATAAGATAAGTAAACGATTGGACGATGATGAGGAGAAACTTCTGATAGGTTGTACACTCCTCCTCTTCCCTCTCTCTCTTCCTCCTCCTCCCTCCTTCCTCCTCCTCTGGGTTTTCTGCTTTGATTCCTACTGTGTTTCTTTTCATCCTTCTGCTTTTCATCATCCTCTGAAGTTAAACTCTCCATCAGCACCTCCTTCACCAATCAACCATCCCTCCTTCTTTCCCTCCCCTCATCCCCTCGTTCTCAATCCCGCTCTCCCTCCATCCCTCCATCCTCTGAAGTCGACATCTCCTCTCCGACCCCCTGTTTCTTTTCTTTCCTTTCATCTGTATTTTTTATTTTTTGGCTAAAGCGTCTTAAAGAAGAATGAACTCATCATCGCAGCGGCTCCGGAGGGAATCGAACCTCCAGCTCTGGCAGCAGCAGCAGCAGCAGCAGCGTCTTTGGCTGAACTCAAGAAATGAATCAGATATGAGTGAAAACACGTCGTTACACTAAATACTTGGCTCCTAAGTTGAGGTTTGTGATGAACAGGAGCAGGACGACCCACTGTGATGAGAGGGAAGATCCAAAACCATTCACTCTGCAAAACTTAAGCTGCTTTTATACACTAGAAAGTTAAAAAATAATATATATTATCATATGTGTGTGGTGGCCTGGGAAAACCCTTCACATGGTGGGAATTTGACATTTTCATTTTTTTATATTTCCATAAACTAGAAGTTTTCAGCCATTGGTAACTGTTTGAATAACTGAGATAGCCCTCTCAGATCAAAAGTTATGGGCATTTTAATCTATCCAAAAAACTGAAAAGTGAGAAAAATGGCTTTAACTAGAACGTTGCTGTTTCAACCCTCTAAAAACGAGTGTTTTACAAAACATTAAACAACTTCTGAACCGTTTATGATAGAGATTAGCTGTAAACTGTATCTGAATTGTGTGATTTTCTGCTTTCCGATGGTCCTTGAATGGAGCCTCTATGACAAGAAGGGACCGTATAGGGTGCGTGTAATCACGTGGTACGGGAACAGACGCTAAATCAAACGTAGCATCGATGCTAATCCGAACGTAGCATCGGTGCCTGCACGTTTTACAAAACATCAACAAATTATTATAACTTCCGAACCGTTTATGATAGAGATGAGCTGTAAAAAAGCATCTGAATTACGGGATTCTCTGCTTTCCGAGGGTCCTTGAATGTTACCTCTACAATAACAACGGACCTCCTCTCCTCTAGCTGCTGCTGCTGCTCAGCTGAAAATGAAACGCTCTATTTGCCACAAAAAAACATAAAAATAAGTACTTTTCGTTTTGTTTTCTTAAAATAAGTATTCACCACGATGTAGTAGGGAGTTCAAAGTACCAGAATCACGCAAAATATCAAAATTGTGTAAATAGTAGGCTACTTTTCCACCTATTTTGGCTATTTGCCACAATAGAACGTCAGTGACTTCCGACGGCCACACATATTTGAGATACTGTATATTTATCATTTTGGATCATTTTGACTTCCATCTAAAATCCATCACAATTAATCTTTGATAAGATAGAAGTGTTTCTGTGCTCCAGACTGTGGTTTTGGTTTTAAAACTTTTTAATTGTCTGTGATGTTTCATTAATCTGCTGACTCTCTCTCCTCGATATATAAATAATTTGACATTTAAAAACTCTAAATCAAAATGTTAAACTTTATCTTCACCAGATTCTGAGTTCATAAGCTGAATAAATGAATAAATAGCTGAGTGGCTGCTGACTGATGTGATGATAAAGGATCAGTGGACGAGTGCAGGTGCTTTATGGGTAAACGAGTATAAAATGTCAACAATGTGCAGTTAAATCGCTCCGTAATGCTGCAGATATTTTATACAAGAGAGGAGGAGGAAGAGGAGGGAGGAGGGGAGGGAGATAAACTCATAAACATTCATCTTGTTTCTTTATCACCTTCATACCAACACACATACACACACACACACACACACACACACACACACACACACACACACACACACACACACACCTCCCCCTCTGTGTTCAACATGGCTCCCTCCGCCCTCGCAGCTCATTTTTCACCTCGGGCCGATCGGGTCTTAATTTCTCTCATGCTTAATTAAACTATCTATCTCCATGGATCTGTAGCCCCATTACCCATAACACCCTGCACCACCACTACACCACTAAACCCCCCTCTCCCCCCTACCACCTCCACCATGTCTCTGTTAATAAGGGGATGAAATGAATGACCTGTAGAGATAATAATGCTGCAGAGCCGAGAGCTTTATTATGGCTGACAATCCCCAGGCCTTAACCCCCTGGACACTGAGTGTGTGTGTTTATGTGTGTGTGTGCACTGCAAAAATTCAAATATTTGTCTCATTTCTAGTCAAAACTAATCTCTTTCCACTTAAAATAAGACTCATCGCCTAAAAATCAACTTGTTTTTAGATAATTCTCTCTTGTTTCAAACAAATTTTCAATTGAAATAGAACAATCTGCCAGTGAGCTTGTAATAAGAAAGAAAAACTTGCTCCACTATTAGATTTTTCTACTTATTTCAAGTAAAAATCTGCTTGAAAGAAGTAAAAAGTGTCTAAAAACAAGCTACTTTTTATGTGATGAGTCTTATTTTAAGTATAATGAGATTTGTTTTGACTAGAAATGACATTTTGACCAGAAATAAGACAAATATTCTTGGTAAGATTTTGAGTTTTTGCAGTGCACATCCTCTTAACACCCAGTGTGTGTGCACATAAGTACTGTAGGAAATCCTTTTTCCTTCTTTAATGGGCAGAGCTCAGACCAGAGGAGGAGATTAGCATCGGCTCAGATTAACATACTAATGTTGGCAGCGTGTTATTATCATTCCACATGTTAGCATGTTAACGCGGTGCTATTTAGCATGTAATCTGCCCACAGTAGGCTCATCCACCATCCATCCACCATGCTATAACGTTATAGGGTGAACTACAGCGTGCGCTCAGCCGAGCCCCAAAGGACAAGTGGATGTTTTGACACGTCGGTGAAGCAGCAGGAAACAGTTCAGAGACCAGTGGAGTTGTTATGAGTCACAGCTCTGCACAACGACACGCTCATTTAATACGGAGCTATAAGACGATCTGGTTTATCTTCTTCAGAGGCAAGCTTCTCATCCCCACATCAGTTCACTCAGCTGCTCGAAGCGCCAAAGTGTCTCTCTTTGTCTTAATTAGTCCGTTCTGATTGAAAAATGACATATTTATTTAAAGGTATTCAGAAAAGAATATTGATTTTGAGCCCACTATGGGTCTCAACATCAGTGTAATAACTCATGTTCCTCCCTCAGGTGAGTGTCAGAGGCAAAACTAAGAGCAAAACAAAAGTTCAGGCTCTAAAATGCAAAAGAAAACGCCTTAGTTGAACTCATCTCAGACTGATCTGAGATCTGTGAGCTGCCTAGAATCATGTACTGTACACACACTATAATGGGTATTTCATGTATTGCAAAACCTCATGGGCAGCAGGGCAGCAGAAGCAGCAGCGGCGAAAGCAGAGCAGCGGCGCAGCAGCAGAAGCATAGCCAGGAGCGAGCAGGTGAGCTGGGAGATTTAAATAGCCCGCCCTATCTGGGCGAGGAGAGCATGTGACTGATCAGCTGATCAGGATGGGCGCGGCTTGAGTCGTCTGCCTGAACTAGCTTCGCAGGCTTCGCATCATTAGTTTTTTATAGGGAAAGATTAGTTCAGTTACCAGAAAATGTAGATGTTTAGAAAATAAAGATTAAAGGGAATATATTGTAGCTATGCAGCGTTGTGTTTACAGCCTATTGAATTAAGTGTTAGCATTAGCGTAGCAGATAGAGGCTGTTTGATTGTGAAATAGTACTAGTCACGTTTTCTATAGATGTGTAGTCGCCTCTTGTACATTTGCAGTCAGTCGGAAATTTGAATGAATACACAGCAAAAACTCAAAATCTTTCCAAGAATATTTGTCTTATTTCTTGTCAGAATATCTCATTTCTAGTCAATAATTAACTCTTTCCACTTAAGATAAGACTCTCATCACCTAAAAAATAACTTGTTTTTAGATCATTTTCACTTGTTTCAAACTAATTTTCACTTGAAATAAGTAGAAAAATCTGCCAGTCAAAGCTAGTTTTTTGTGCTTGTAATAAGAAAGAAAAACTTGCTCCACTGTCAGATTTTTCTACTTATTTCAAGTGAAAATCTGCTTGAAAAAAGTAAAAAAGTGTCAAAAACAAGCTGCTTTTAATGTGATGAGTCTTATTTTAAGTATAATGAGATTTGTTTTGACAAGAAATGACATTTTGACTAAAAATAAGACAAATATTTCTTGGTAAGATTTTGAGTTTTTGCAGTGTATACTGTAGGCTACTTTAATTGGGTCATGAGATGTGTTTTATGGATCAATAAGATGTGTTAGATTTACCTGAAGTCAGTCACTGTTAATATGGAGAAATGTGATACTTGAATTGTTTTTAATAGAGACTCAATCTGAGTTTTCATGGCTGCTGCATTTGATCTGTTTCTACAGTGAATCCTGTGAATGCATCTTCCTCCTCCTCCTCCTCCTCCTGAGGTGAGTGATGACGGTTCATCAGTGTGATTGACAGGTGGGTGGGAGGCGAGACCAACAACAACAACAACAACAACACAACACGTGTCCTCAGGTGAAATCCATCTGGTTAATAATAAATCACGTTCACAACGCTGAAGCTGCTACAGTAAAACGTGACTCTGACTTCACGCTGCGTTCAGGGAACCCTCGGAAACCACAGAGCTGAACATTTGTATGCAGCATCGACTTGTGCAGCTTCATTCGGCTTCTCGCCCTCCATCCCATAAACACAGCCAAGAAGAAGAAGAAGTTAATGATGGCGGCGGCGGTGGCGGCGGTGGGATATTACCCAGAGTTCCTCAGTCCCACAGGTGAGCTGAGCCGGTCGTTAGTGGGAATTTAAACATCGGCCCCGGCAGCGTTAATGTCGTTCCACAACCATTAAACTGAGACACTGTGGAGCATTAAATGTGCAGGCGTCCACCGGTGTGTGTGTGTGTGTGTGTGTGTGTGTGTGTGTGTATATATGTGTGTGTGTGTGTGTGTGTGTGTAGTATATGTGTGTGTGTGTGTGTGTGTGTGTGTGTGTGTGTGTGTGTGTGTGTGTGTGAGAGAGAGTGGTGTGTTGGGGGCGAGAGGTAATGATGTATTAGGGAGAGCAGCGTCGTCTCAGGGCGTCGTTCATCACACACAGACAGCTGAGGGACAGAGCCATCAGTCAGAGCCAATACAACAACACACACACACACACACACACACACACACACACACACACACACACACACACACACACACACACACACACACACACCAGACTGAAACACAACAGAGAGACAGGTGAGGACGTGAACGTGGAGACAGACAGGACGGATGGAGGAGGAGGAGGAGGAGCTTCATGCAGAGCCACTTCCTGTCGTCTGCAGAAGATGTTTCACTGCAGATTTGATTTGACTTTTTATTTATGCACCTTTTCTCTCTACATTTTGTTTTGTTAAAGCAGAAGTAATCGATCCGGTCGTTTTGGCTAATGCTGCGTTCCAGGCAGGCTTTTGAAACCGTAAATTACAGCTTCAAGTCACAACTTACGACTTTGTAGCGTTCCAGGCAACCCACTCGTGTTTTTCCGACCTGTTTTACCTGTGAAAGTCACTATAACGGCCACTCGTAACTTCTGACCGGTGAAGTCGTACCAGATCGAACTGGTACGACTTCACAGGTCGGAAAAACACGAGTTACGAGTTGCCTTGAACGCACCATAACGTCTTGTCAGCAGATGGAGTTAGCAGCCCCGGCCCTCGCCATGGATCTATTGGTCCTCGTCCCTACGTCACCACATTCAGGTGCGTCCCTTGGCTGCACACACAGAGAGGACTGCCCCTTTATGCCGTTCTCTCTCCTCATTGGATCAAACTTGTAGGATACAAGGAAAGTTTTCTCCTCGGCTCAGAGCAGAGCAGAGTGACTGACAGACCCGTGTTTCAGACCAAACACTCTTAGTCTACTTGCCAACAATGAGTACCCGGAAATGTTGAGTACCCCAAAGTTTTATGTTAGAAATAGATAGTATGGGTCCCCAGTATTCAGAAACTGCCGGATGCTAACTTATATATATTGGGCAATTAGCATAACTTAATAATTAGCATAACTGACATAATTAGCATAAATTAGCATAATTGCCTATATGGGCAATATTTCAACAAAATTGACTTGGCTGATCTGGGCAATATTGGAGTGGTTTTAGGGGTTATTGATGATGCTGAATCCATTTCTGACATTTTCAAATTTCAAAATGGCTGTCTAAACCGGAAGTGACCAGATGAAATCCATCAAAATCGGCCCACTGGCGGTTAAAATCTGGTCACTTCCGGTTTAGACAGCCAGTCAAGTCAATTTTGTTGAAATATTGCCCATATAGGCAATTATGCTAATTTATGCTAATTATGTCAGTTATGCTAATTGCCCAGTATATATAAGTTAGCATCCGGCAGTTTCTGAATACTGGGGACCCATACTATCTATTTCTAACATAAAACTTTGGGGTACTCAACATTTCCGGGTTCACAATGGGGCCCTATGGGCTGGCAAGTAGACTATCTATAGAAGTGATTGCTGTCGGAAGATACAACTATTTAAGACTTATATTAACACAAAAATATTGCTTACTTCTGCTTTAAATGTTTAGGTAACACTTTACTTGAATTATCTTCATAAGAGTGTCATGACACTGTCATAACACAGTGATGAACGTGTCAAAAACATTATGTCAAGGTTATAAACGTTTATGACTGTTGTCATTAAGTGTCATTTGGTTTTTGTAATGACAACTTGACATTTTTTGGGTTGTCTTTATTATAACGACTTGACATTAATCAAAGTGACATTACCAGAAAATGTCTTTGTCATGACAAAAAAAGGCAAGTTGTCATTACAAAAACCAAATGACACTCAATGACAACAGTCATAAACGTTTATAACCTTGACATAATGTTTATGACACGTTCATCACTGTGTTATGACACTACTTATGACAGTGCCATGTCACTCAGGATAATTCATGTAAAGTGTTACCGATGTTTATTTATTAGAGTTTTTATAGGAATAAGTTCAAAACTTCTACACATAGGTCGTCGGTGACTTGCTGCTGTGGTGCAGGCCAAAACATTCATTTCCCCAGTATTCCTCAGATAACCTGATCATTTTCTTGAGATCTGCAGGAAATGAATCTTTGTTTTCCAGAGATAAAAACATGATGAATTGGAGACTTCAAAATCATAAAAACCAGAGTGTAACAACATCAGAGGTCAATCAATCAATCTCTCTTCAGTCAAACAGCTTCATATCGGTATCAGCTATAGGTGAAAACTGAAAAAAATAAAAGTTGAACCAGACTGAGTGACTTTGCAGAACGAGACGCTACAAACAAACTGTTGCATTTCCACAATCTTAAAGCAAACAACCAGATCTGTTGGTCAGTGAAGGTTTGTCTTTCTACTCCTCTGTCAACACTACGGCAGCTCTGCAGGGACAATCCCCAGCCGCCTCCTGACTTACAGCACCAAACATGAACCGTTCTGCTGCAGGTCGACTCCGACTCGCCTCCAGAATAAATAAAAAGTCAGTAAATATAAATGTTTGACGCATGCAGAACCGGGAGACGCTGCAGAGTCTCAGAGCGTTTCAGGACAGAAACGATTTGGGAGTTTGCTAAATGTTTTTTCTATGAGTGAAAGTTCATCAGCTGATGGACACACTGCAAAAACTCAAACTCTTACCAAGAATATTTGTCTTATTTCTCTCTTTATACCTAAAATAAGACTCATCACATTAAAAGCAGCTTGTTTTTAGACACTTTTGACTTCTTTCAAGCAGATTTTCACTTGAAATAAGTAGAAAAATCTGATAGTGGAGCAAGTTTTTCTTTCTTATTACAAACACAAAAAACTTGCTTTGACTGGCAGATTTTTCTACTTATTTCAAGTCAAAATTTGTCTGAAACAAGTGAAAATGATCTAAAAACAAGTTCATTTTTTAGGGAGAAAAAATCGATTCACATAAATATTGCGATATCTATTTTGACAATTTTTAAATCGATTTTTTTATTGATTTTTTGGGGAATTTTTAAAAAATATTGTGCAATGTGCATTTGTTCGCCTTTTTTACATACAGAGAGTCCAGGTTTTGAAAAGGGTTTAAGTTCACTTTATAATGGAGTATGTTAATTTATAGGCTCCTACAGTGTTTGTGTGCAGATAAATGTTAAAAATGCTAATGACTAAAAATCGAGAGAATCGGCAATATCATAGAATCGCAATTTGAATGGAATCCGCATCCAAAAAATAGTAGAAGAATCGAATCGGGAGAAAAGCACATCGTCCCAGCCCATAGTGATGAGTCTTGTTTTAAGTGGAAAGAGATTAGTTTTGACTAGAAATGAGACATTTTGACAAGAAATAAGACAAATATTCTTGGAAAGAGTTTGAGTTTTTGCAGTGCATGAATCGGATGAATCGTTTGTTCTTGGAGGAAGTGAAGGTGTCGTGATCCCCTCCCTCCCTCCTCCCTCCTTCTGTCTGAGGAGTCTTTGCATTTCAAGACGTCATGAAATTTCATGTGTCCCCAGCTGCCGAGGCTTTAGAGCAGAGAGAGAGAGCGTATATATGGATCAGGATCAGAAGGTGCGTCTCCGAGGGGATTAAAACCTCTGGGCTCGGCTGGAGAAACCCTCCAGTCCTCACTATAACTCCCTCCTCCTCCTCCTCCTCCTCCTCTTCTTCATCCTGCTGCTGCTGCTATCTAAAGCCGGCGTCTTACATAAAGGTCGTTCAGCTTGAACATCAATTCTACACCGAGGATTTCTGTAATGGCAGCAGGAGGAATTATTATTATTATTATTACACCTAAAAACCACTGAGAAGCCCAAACCGACGGCTGCGATCAGATCACAGCAGAGCAGAGCAGAGCAGAGCTGTTCCACGGCAGCAGATGGTGTGTCTCTTCGCACGATGAGTCAAACTCTTGACTCTTGTTTATTCCCACAAATGAACACACACACACAGAAAACAACCAATTTACAGATTTTGTGAAGCTTAAAATATTCAAACAGACACTGCGAGGCTCTGTGTTTAACGACCGGCGGCTGCTGCTGCTTGTTGCTTGTGTCCACACAGAGGAAATTGGAAAAAAAAAAAAAAAATGGCTTCGGCTCCGACTCTGACTGTACAGTAATTGTGGATGTTGTGTGTTTTTTGTGTTTGGCCAGAGCTCTGGGAGTCTGTCTGCATGCCTGCTGCTGGATTAGGGCTGTGTGGCGCCAACAAACAGCCGCCTCTTCACCGCCGCTTGTCTGCACTTGAACCGTGCAGAGCAGCAGACCTCCTCCTCCATGGCAGCGGCACCGGGTTTGGATCCGAGGGTTGTGTTGTGTTGAGTTGTGTTGTGCTGTGTTGTGTTGTCCAGAGGGAGGCGAGGGGCAGTGGCGTGCACAGACTTTTTGAAGGACAGGGGCAAAAAGGAAAAAAAAAAAAGGGCACATATAGCGCGTCTTCGCCACTGAAGAGGGCACTTTAGCACACGTTTTGGCTCCTATATGGCACTTAAAGGAGAATTCCGGTCATTTTTGACCCCTAAATCGTTGTCCTGATGGTCGCCCAGTGTCGGTTGGAGCAAAAAACCCGGCGCTAGGGATAGCCACAACGCTAACCCATGGGGGCAATTCTTTCAACCACAACAAACACTCAGAAAACAATCAGATATCTCTGGTACATGACTGTAATCCTTAGAGACACCACTGAACTCATATACTGTAGTGTAGAGTAGAAACAGTATAAACTTTGTGTTAGATATTTTGGACATTACCACTGCACTGCTCCACCGTTTATTTTAGTAAAGAAATCATCACAACAAGGACAAAGTGTTAGTTTCTCTCTGTGATGGGATAGTAATGTCTTTCTGGGATGTTTCAGAGTTGGGCTATCTGAGGTGAGTGGCTACATGCAGAAACACAAAGTTTATACTGTTTCTACTCTACACTATATGAGTTCAGTGGTGTCTCTAAGGATTCCAGTCATGCACCAGAGATATCTGATTGTTTTCTGAGTGTTTGTTGTGGTTGAAAGAATTGCCCCCATGGGTTAGCGTTGTGGCTATCCCTAGCCATGGTAACTCCGGTTTGCCTGCATCAATTTTAGTTGCGTTTTTTGCTCCAACCAACACTGGCCAAAATGACCGGAATTCTCCTTTAAGCACACCGGAATTCTCCTTTAAGCACACGTTTTGGCTGCCATGAGGGCACTTTAGCATGCATTTTTCAACAATTGTCCCACAAGCCCAGCCCCCCCCCGCCCCCCTCTGTGCACGGCACTGGTGAGGAGACAGTGTCCGACTCTGGACACGTTGGCTTCTGCTCTTGTTCTTGTTCTTGTTGTTGTTTGATGTGCAGTTGTTTGGCCGCTCAGCTCTGAACCAGCTGAACCTGCCCCCCCCCCAGGACAGCGAGCGGTGGACTATAATATCATGTGGAGGAGAAACAGTGTGTGCTATCACATCACTGAAGAGCAGTGATGATGATGATGAGGGTTGGAGGGAAGAAGGAATAAAAATAAACCGTGGTAAAGGTCGTCCGAGGGCGCGCTTGTTTGTGCAGCCTGTGTATCCTAATGGAGCGCGGGCAGCGAGAAACAACCCGACCGGACTCAACCTGCAGCCCGGGGGGAGGGATAAATGAACTCGTGATAACTGTGATAACAAAACATTCAAAGTATGCACATCGCCACCGCTGACAGCTTTAAGCCCTTTGCACTTCTGCTTCTCATTCATCCCAGCTCCTCTACTCCTCCACCGCTGCTGCTGCTGCTGCCGTGCTGCTGCTGCTGCTGCTGCTGCTGCTGCTGCATGAGTAACCAGGGTTTAAAGATATTGTGGACGGTCACCGAGGCGACGTATCGATTAAACCGGCATTTAACTACCTTGAAGGATGGAGCTGCATGGCATTTGCATTAATCAGGCGCCTTCATATCATTTTGACTGCGGGACATATACACATGCCACAACCTTATAAAAAAAAATAAAAAGAAGATATGACGACTCTAAAGCTCTGATGTTCGTCTCTGCCTCGGTAACACGACTCGTTACGATTTAAAGTGTAAAAATCTGTCTTTGTAAAAATCTATCAAACCCTAAATTAAAGGAAAAACAAACTAATTTAGAAGTTTTTGAAGTTTCTGCAGCTGCAGTTCCTCTCCTGACCACTAGAGTGATAGACTTCCATTGTTAGTAAAACGTCCTTTAACTTTACGACAGGAATAAACATGTTTAGAGCTGATTTATACGGGTGAAGTCACACTGGTACGGAAGCCCTGAGTGGCCAAACAAACTTGGGATCTTGATTAAATTAAACTTTTGCTTTTCCAAAGATAACAACATGATTAATTGGTGATTTCAGCTAAATACGGGATCTCTGTTTGTCTTTTTATTCTCCTTTTATTGTATTTTTAATCAGTTTGCTCTTTTATTGCTCTTTCCTTTTTATTATTTTTTAATTATTAGTTTTATTTTATCTTAATTTTAAATCCTCATTACGTTTCTCTTAACCATTTTGTTTTTTTCTATGTCTTGTATGTAAATCACTGTGCAGCACTTTGGTAAACTGTCATGTTTTGGAAACGTGCTATATAAAATAAGTGGATTGGATAAGATACATATCGGCATCATCCCACTTTTCTAATTAATTATGTCGTTTAGCTCAGTTTCTTTTCTCAGTATCTTGAGAAGATGATCCCGTTATCTCAGAAAAAACAGAGGACAGAAGAATCATGAATTGTTTCATTTCGTTTATCCACTTTGGGCTTCCGTACAGAGGTGACTGACGTCCATCTTGAATACGATCCAGTGTTTGTGTCCGGTCAGATCTGCAGGTCTCCTCCATCAACGGTGTAAATGAGAGTGAACACGTTGCTATTTTATGTTTTACATTAAATCCTTCCTCATTAGCAACCGAGCAGCTCACACACACACACACACACACACACACACACACACACACACACACACACACGCTCTCACACACACAGAGTGAAAAATGAGGAGAAATGAATTTGGCCGGTGGAAGCTGCTGCTGGCTTGTTTACCAGCTCTTGGCAGGTGGACCAAGAAGTTAATTCTGGACCTCACCGACGGCCTTTTTAACGCACATCTATCGGCTAATTTTGATGAATGAATGAACGGCCGAAGAAACAGTTCATCACTCGTAGCAGCAGCAGCAGCAGCAGCAGCAGCAGCAAAGCAACACGTCCGTCCGTGGCTACGCTGCTGCTGCAGAAACACAGAGTCGAGTGGACGGATTCAAACCTGCAGCTAAAACCCTGAAGAGGAGAGAAACATCCAGCTCCAGTGTGAAATCTCTCTCCCTATCGGCCTCTTCCTCACTCTCCTCCTCCTCCTCCTCCTCCTCCTCCTCCTCCTCCTCCTCCCTCCATCTCTCTCCCCGGGGAGCAGCAGAGCAGCCCCGGTGGTTTTCTGTCAGCTGAGAGGAGGAGGTCAGAGGTCACCGCCTCATCCCAGAAACAGAGCAGCGTCTGGGGGGAAGAGAGGAGGAGGAGGAGGAGAGGAGAGGCTACAGATCAAGGACGCACTCATCTGCCCGTCACTGAAGAGAGGGAGGAAGAGAGGGAAAGAGAGAGGGAGGAGAGGAAGGTGTAGAAGGAGAGAAGATGGGAGGAAGAAGAGGAGAGAAGAGAATAGTAAAAGGAAGGGAAGGGGAGGAAAGGGAAAGTGTAGAGAAGGTGTAGAAGGATGGACGATGGGAGGAGGAGAGGAGAGAGAAGAGAAGAGAGGAGAGGAGATGAGAAGAGAGGAGAGGAGAAGAGAAGAGAAGAGAAGAGAAGAGAAGAGAAGAGAAGAGAAGAGAAGAGAAGAGAAGAGAAGAGAAGAATGGAAAGGAAAGGAAAAGGAAGGGAAGGAAAGAGAAAAAGAAACTGAAGAGAGGGAGGAAAAGAGGGAGATAGAGGGGGAATGGAAGGTGTAGAAGGAAGGAAGATGGGAGGAAGGAGAGGCGAAAGAAAAGGAAAAGGAAGGAAAGGGAAAAGAAAGGATTAATGAGGAGAAAGGAGATGGAGAAGGAAATAAGGAAAGGAAAGGGAGGAGAGAAGAGAGAGGAAATGAACAGATTGAGGGGAAATGAGAGAAGGAGAAGAGGAGGTATGAAGGAAAGGAAAGAGAAGATGAGGAGAACATTGAAGAAGGTAAAAGTGGAGAAAGAAAGGAGAAGTTTCGGATAGATAGATGGAAGAAAAGGGGGATTAATGGAGTGAAGAGGTGAAGACAGAAAATGAAGAAATTAGGGTGTGAGGAGAAAGAAGAGATGAAGAAGGGGAGGAAGAGAAGACAGGGACAGACAGGAGATGAGGAGAAGAAGGTAGAGGGGGAGAAACAAAAAAGGATAAGAAACAAAGAAGATGACAGAGCGATGAGATGAGAGGACAGATCCAGAACAAGAGGAGAAGGAAAGAAGAGAAGAGGAGGTGAAGACAGAAGAGGAGGAGGAGGAGGATGAGTGAAGCATCTCGGTGGAGTTGAGTCTTTGAAAGGAGGAGCAGCGAGAGGAGAAGGAGCTTCACCTTCATCTGTTATTGATACGAGGAGTGAGAAGAACAAAGACCAAAGAGCAGAGCTTCAAACAGACTGAGCTGCTCAGGAGGAGGAGGAGGAGGAGGAGGAGGAAGAGGAGGAGGAGGAGGAGGAGGAGGACGAGGAAGATGAGGATGAGGTCATTAACCTTCACATCTACTGCAGCAGCACGACCACCTCAACTCCTGATCAATCAATAAATAATACAACAGTCAATTAAATCATCTGCAGTTAAATCACTTTTTTTTTTTTTTTTAATTATTTGTCATAATTTCGTTCATTTTGTTCTTCATGAGCCGCTGCGTTCAGACCAGGACAAAAGAGAAACCGGTGTTTTTAATAAAGAAATGAATGTAGAAAGAGAAAGAGAAAGAGAAAGAGAAGTGACCACAGTTAATAATTAATATCATGTTTCAGTCGTGTGTAGAAGAAAAGGAGTTAATTAAACCTGAAGTAAAAAGAAAAGAAACCTGACAGGAATAAAAAACAGTGTTTGGCCAAAGGAGGCGGCGACCGCAGCTTTTTATTCTTTTATTCTGAGAGTGAAGACGAGGAAACAGGAAATTAAAGCAGAATTAAATTAGAAATATGTTCAGTTTTATAAATATTTTTTTGTTTTATCCAACAAAAATAAATTATTTATCCGTAGAAAATGGATCAACCTGATGTGTTTATGTTCGGCCATCTTCCTCCTTCTCCTCCTCCGACCATAAAGCTCATACTGTACTGTAGAGTCGGAGCTCAGGCTTCCTGCCACAGACCCACACTCTGAGTCTGAGAGGGATTTCCCATGATGCACGGGGGCTCCCCCCTCTCCATCTGCTGCCATCACATCCCATTAATACACGTTACTAACTCAGCTTCTTCTCTGCAGAGTCTGGACCCGAGCCGGAGACGCTCCACACCCACTCCCACTGTCACACTAACTATTATTAGTCCAGATTTATTATTAGTCCATTCATTATTATTATTATCATTATTAGTCTGGTTGTTATTATTATTTATTAGCACATGGTTTGGGAGTTTCTCTTTGCCGTTGTGCCACCTGAACGCAACCATTGTGATTTGGCTCCATATATATAACAAAATAACTTGACTTGAGCTGCTTATCGAGACTCAACAAACTTTTTTTTTTTCATAAAGCTACAGACCTTCAGATTGAATGATCTTATGGACTATAAAACTGCTCAAATTATGTATAAAGTAAATAATAATCTGCTTCCAGACGGATGTTTCAGACTCGAACCAGTAGATATGAACTAAGACGGACTAAAAGCAAAGGTACGAACAAATGTGAAACAAAGATTATTAATATTAATCAATTAAAGGAGTCAATCAATGGAATAATCTAGAATTAGAATTAATCAAACTGTGTAACACACAAAATAGATTCAAAAAGTTATTTAAATAATATGAATACCAGTGTGCTCATAAGCTGCTGTATGTAGAATATGCAGGTTTTTTGTTCCGTCAACATTTTAAAAATAAGTGAACGGAAAATGTTTAATTTAAGCAAAATAAGCTGATGCTTCAGCCTTTTCGGTCAAAGTGCATTATATTGCTTTGTTGTGTTTTTGTTTTTGCACACACTAAACTAACCTAAAAACTTGAACCATGAAAACCAGCTCAGAGACCAGACCGTCAGTTCTGCCCGAGGCTGAAACTGTGTTGTACAGATTTACAACTTTACTATTATTCTTCAATAATAAAGGGAAATTTATTAAAGAAATAGTTTAATCCTGGCTGATGCAGTGAAGGAATGTGAAGAAGGTGGAGCGGTGAAACTCTGCAGCAACTTTTCACCGTGAGACGTTCAAGTGTCTCTGATTCGATAACAAAAGGTTAAACGGAGAAACAGCCGCCGGATCAGAGCGGATTAAATCAAATAATGAAAAGACGATGTCGGCTCGTGTGTAGCCACTGAACATATATATTTATATATTTATAAATGTGTGTGAGTGTGAGTTTGTACCGCAGGGGGAAGAGGCTGCAATAAAAAGACAGAAAGAGCCACATCGTTGAGAGCTGATTTAAAGGGACGGCTGTGATAAGGTTCTGCCATTTACAGCAAACTGACATTTACCAGGAGGAGACGACGGAGCGAAGCCAAGGACGAGTGTGTAACCGTCGACAACAGGGACCGCGCCGCCGACATACAAATGGAGCTCAAACAGAACATTACATGTAATGACTCCTATAAGAATATTAATGGATCGGCAGCTTTAATGCTGCAAGTAAAGTCAAGGTCAGCATCAATCAGCTGCATATAAGACTCCTGTAACTGCTGCTGCTGTTGCTGATGCTGCTGCTGCCACGGCAACTGTTACCGCGCAAAACTCAAGGACGAGACGAAGAGTCCATCTGAGGCCATAAAAGTGAAATAATGCAAATGTATGGATGCGTTTATGTTGGTGAAAACTGTCCGACAAGAACAATAAAATATCTTCCTGTCAGCGCGACAACATGACGAGACTGTAGAGCCAGAAGCATCAAGACGGATGGAGAATAACGCAGAGTTTAGAAGAAACAGGAAGAAACAAGAAACACTGAAGGTTGAATCAATCACAGCAGGACGATGACGATGGATGTCATGTCAAACCAAGACAAGAACACCGAACCAGTGTTGTTTTTGGCAGGCATTTTAGATTTAGTCTTAGTCTTTTTGATGAAAATACTTATTAGTTTTAGTCAATTTTAGTCATTTCTATATGTGATAGTTTTAGTCTAGTTTTAGTCGAGGAAAACTCAACAAGGTTTTCGTCCAGTTTTAGTCAGTTTTAGTAAAAAAGAAAAAAAAGAAGAAGAAGAAAGTCTTTTAACAAATTAATTCAATAAAGGAATGGTTTTACACATAATGTTTCCACCCAATGGCTTATGGTCTAAGGATTATGCATTAGCCTACACACAGATGAAGTGGTAACAGTAGCCTGGTGCATTCAGATTTTTTTCTGCTGGATTATATTTAAAATACCTCCATATACCGAACCAACAGGTAGTCCATGTCCAAGGTGTAAAAAAAAACTGTAAAAACTGAGACAAAGAAATGAGACAATTCATGACTAAAACAGCTTCAAACCAGGGTTAAAAGATGGATGAAAACTAGAGCAAAAAGGGCTAAAATCTGATTTAATATTGGAGTAAATCACCAGAGGATAGTAGAGCAATGCACAGTTTAACAGAAACAAGAAATATTGGAAGCTGAATGAATAATAGACAGAAATGGTCCAAATCCAGATCACAACATGATCAGACTCAAAACAAACCAGAGTTAATCCAGGTTCAAACCAAGGTATAAGTACCAGAGAATAAGTCCATTAAAAACCAGTAAAAACTGGATCAAAGTGACCGAAACCACATCAGGAGGTATTGAGAGAAAATCCAGAGTAAAACAGAGTTAAAGGCTGAATAAGAACTGGACAGAATCCGGACTAAAATCCACTTCCATATTGGACCAAACCAGGTTCACGACACCAGATAATGGAGCAGTGCAGAGTTGAAAAGAAACAGGAAAGACTGGAGGCTGAATCAACAGTCGACATCGTGGTAAACCAAGACAAGAACCATTGGACCAAACCAACAGTTCATTTCAGACGAAACCAGGGATAAAACCAGAGTTAATCCAAGTTCAAACCAAGGTTTAAGTACCAGAGAATACTCAATTGAAACCAGGTTTAAAAACCAGTAAAAACTGGAACAAAGTGGCTGAAACCACATCAGAAGCTGCTGAGACAAATCACAACTATAACAGCTCAAAATCAGAGTTTAAAGGTGAATCAGAACTGAAGTGAATCTGTACTAAAATCTGATTTAAAAGCGGACTGAACCAGGTCCACAACAACAACAGTAGGCCAGAGGATATAGGAGCAGTTTAAAAGTTTAAGAGTTTAAAAGAAACAGGAAACACTACAGGTTGAATCAATCACAGCAGAACGATGGATGTCAAGGACATCGTGGTAAACCATGGAGATACGCTGCAAATCCAGATCACACCATGATCAGATGTTAGAGCAAACCAAGATCAGATCAAGTTAATCCAGGTTCAAAGATGGTTTAAATTCCAGAGGATGCTGCATTAAAACCAGGTTTAAAAACCAGTAAAAACTGGATCAAAGTGGCTGAAACCACATCAGGAGATACTAAGACAAATCACAACCAAAGCAGGGTTAAATAGTGAATGAAAACTGGACCGAATCAGGACTAAAAGCCACTGAACCAGGTCCAGGACTTCAGCGTCTTCCTGCCTCTGGACATTTCTAACTTTAGTTTTTAGGTTTGAAGACAGAAGTTTATGAAGTGATTCATAGTCTGTGTTCATCAGTTCATCGTCTGCAGAAGTTTTCATCTCCAGGTGACCAACAGGTTCAAACAGAGCAGAGGGACTGGACCTGCACCGAACACAGAGAACCAGCTGAAGGTTTTAAAACGACGACACAGACACGTTTCAGTCTGATGACGGAGTTTGATGGAAAAGTGAAGAGAAGTTTTATTAATTTCATCCTGAAGGAAACATGAACCAGAACCGATCGATAATCAATACGAGACTGAGGGTGAACTTGAAGGAAACAGGAAATGTAAACTTGTGTTTGTTTGTGTGTGTCTGTCCATGTGTGTGTCTGTGTGTATGTGTGTGTGTGTGTGTGTGTGTGTGTTGCTTCCAGACACATGATGATTATCATCAAGGTCGAGCGCCGCGTCGCCGTGTTTCCTCTGATTTATGAGCAGCAAACTCAGGACATCGATGCAACAACAATCAAACACTTCAGCTTTTTGTCCAAACGTCTCATACAGACACACACACACACACAGACACACAAACAAACACACACACACAGAGACAGACACACACTGAGGTAACACAACCTCTGCTGCTTTAAATCAGCGTGTTTCCATCAGCAGCAGAAGAACTGGTGTAACTCTTCTGCAGATATTTCATAATCTGTGTTGTGTTCAAGTGTGTGTCTGTGTATGTGTGTGTGTCTGTGTGTGTGTGCATGTGTGTGTGTGTGTGTGTGTGTGTGTGTGTGTGTGTCTGTGTGTGTGCATGTGTGTGTGTGTGCAGCAAACAGCCTGAAACAACAGCAAACACACACTGAGGCTCATCAAAGGAAAACAAACCCACGATAACACACTGATTGTTATTTATGAAGCAACAACAAGAAGCAGAAGAAGATTTCAGCTCAGTCTGAAGTGAAGCGTTTACTGCTGTTCTGTGGTTTGTGTGATTGTCAACACAGTTACACACACACAGACACACAAAAACACACACACACACACATAGACACACATAGTGACACACACAAATAGACACACAGACAAACACACAGAGGAGGTAAGGAGAGGGGAAGGTTACAGATGCTGTGATGGAGGAGAGCAGCAGGAATATAAGTGTGCTGCGTTTATGTACGCAAAGTGTGTGTTTGTGTGCGTGCATATGTGTGTGTGTGTGTGTGTGTGTGACTTTGTGTCCATACAATGTCCTCATATGATTGTGATGATTATCTTCGGCACTCGTGTCTCCTTCACGGACGACTTGTCACACACAGAGACACAGAGAGAGAGAGACGATTGTGTCAGAGCTGATGTAAAGAAACACAACCTATCTCCATACAATCAACACACACACACACACATAGACACACACAGACACACACACACACACACACAGTCTGAAGCACCTGCTGGTGTAATTCAAAGCAACAAGCAGCTGCGGTCGCCGTGGGGAGGAAGGACGAGCAGCGAGACGGCGGTGATAAATCTGCTGCAGACATTTTTCTCCGGTGTGTGTCTGTGTGTGTGTGTGTGCGTGTGTGTGTGTGTGTGTGTGTGTGTGTGTGTCATCAGGTGGGTCGATCGATACCTCGCCCACACCAACCAACGACTCAAAACCATCTCAGACCGGCGTTAATGACACAGCGTCTGGAGGAAAAGTTTGGAAGAAGAATCCTGAAGGTGTCTGACAGAAGTTCGATTTAAAGGAATAGTTCACCCCAAAAAAAAAAAGAAATTCATTAGTCATTAGTGCTTCCCCCTCATGCTGATGAATACTCCGGAGTAGTTTTTTATTCCTCAAAGTGCATCTGGAGACCCGGGAGGCCGGTTTCTAGTCCAATGAAAAGTTTATATGAGAGTAATAGGGCAAAAACATCCATAAAACTACACAACAACCATTTAATATTCCTCCACACTGCTCGTCCACTGCAATCCAAGTGTCCTGAAGGGAGATAGTCCAGAGTTTACTGGAAACTACCTCATTTAGGACATTTTTACAGCCTCAACAGTCCTGTATTGAATTTGCTTTTGCTTTTGGGACGCAGACTTGCCTAAACGAGGTAGTTTCCAGTAAACTCTGGACTATCTCCCTTCAGGACACTTGGATTGCAGTGGACGAGCAGTGTGGAGGAATATTAAATGGTTGTTGTGTAATTTTATGGACGTTTTTGTGTCGGGCCCTATTGGTTGGACTATGAACCGGCCTCCCGGGTCTCCACATGCACTTTGAGGAATAACAAACTACTCCGGAGTATTCATCAGCATGAGGGGGAAGCACTAATGACTTTTTGAATTTCATTTTTTGGTGAACTATTCCTTTAATGACGATTATAAAACAGAAAAGGTGAATTCAAGCCGTCTGATTGGTTCTTAACTGCGGTATAAAGTATATATGCTACAGCTGCACCTGTTTACAAACCGCTCCACGTCTTCACAGAGCCAACAACGTGTTATCAACAACAACAAAGTGTCCCTGTGTTTTTTCATGTCGTCCTCACGATGCAATTATTTTGTTTTCCACTCAAATAAAAACAACTGATGATCGTCTGTGTATTCTGATTTCATATTTTCATTATCAGTAACTGTTTTTATAAAAAGCACAACATCACTCCAGGTAGGAGCTTTAATAAACTCTGTGTGAAACCATCTGAGGTGGAATTAGCAATTAGCAAGTTCCACCCATTCACAGCACCGCTCAGTGTTGCTTCTTATATTTCTATATTTATGTTCTTACTACAGATAATGTAGAATACATTTTATCATATTTTCCTTTCTTCTCTTTTGTATTTATGTTTGTTTTTGTTCAAACTGGCTGTAAAACATTTCACATTTGAATCAATAAATTGACTTTTATTCTCATTATACACTGAACTGTTCAATGAAATCAGCTGTGGTGGCTTCTCTCCAAATAAAAATAAATAGTATAAAAAGTTAGAGAAGAGTTTGAGGAAGTTACTGATCATTTGATATTTTACTTTCAGTGGTTTAAAGATAAACAGCAGGAATGTGGTAATGGAGTGATGTGTTCATGTGAGTCGTGGAAAGTTTCTGTTTCACTGTCTTCATTAAAGGGATAGTTCACCCTAGAATGATATTTCGCTCATTATCTACTCACCCTCATGTTGACTAAGGGCTGGAAGAATTTTCAGAGTCCACCGTCCCTTCTCTGAGTTACAGGGGGTCTCGGCGTAGCAGTGAATTTCAATGCAACGGTTGCAAAGGGACACCGGAGCTCTTCGTAAAAAAACACACACAAAAAAACATCCAAATACCTCCATGATGCTCGTATGTAATGTCCGTCTTGTGCTGAAGCCCCAAATTGCGTAATTGTCCCGAAAAAAAATTAAATAAGTCTATATTTTAAGCTTGTTTGTAGCGGAAGCTTCTCGTCTTCTTCTTCTTCTCCTCTTCCTGGTCCGTCCAAATATCGCGTGATTTGCGCCGGCGTCATTGCGGTTACTGCAAATCACGCGATATTTGGACGGACCAGGAAGAGGAGAAGAAGAAGAAGACGAGAAGCTTCCGCTACAAACAAGCTTAAAATATAGACTTATTTAATTTTTTTCGGGACAATTACGCAATTTGGGGCTTCAGCACAAGACGGACATTACATACGAGCATCATGGAGGTATTTGGATGTTTTTTTGTGTGTGTTTTTTTACGAAGAGCTCCGGTGTCCCTTTGCAACCGTTGCATTGAAATTCACAGCTACGCCAAGACCCCCTGTAACTCAGAGAAGGGACGGTGGACTCTGATAATTCTTCCAGCCCTTAGTCAACATGAGGGTGAGTAGATAATGAGCGAAATATCATTCTAGGGTGAACTATCCCTTTAACTCAACTTCTTATTTTTCTACTTTTATTTTGTGGTTGAGCTAATTTTAAAGTCAGATGATGAGAGTTGAGGAGGAGTTTTTTTCTCTCAGAAGTTCAACATTAAATGTTTGTCAGCAGCTTCCTCCCCCTCACACAGTGAACAACCTGTCAATAAATTAAACCTGTTTTTCTTTCTTTCTTTTTAACATTAAACTGGACTGAGCTGCGTGTGATGAAATTAGAAACACGGTGTTTTCCTGCAGAAACCTGATAAGTCTGATCGTTAGAATGAAATTAATGAGCTCTAACACACACAAAAATACATTATTAATGTGCTTAGAACTGGGCAGCAGCTCAGAGGAAACAGATGATCAACGCTCCGACAGCAGATGATGATTGACAGGTGGAGAACGTCCATCTTTGTTCTCACAGGAAACTACAACTTTACTGCAGCGGCAGCGAGGGCCACCGACGGCATCGAACAGGGAGGACGGCGTCCACTTCACCGTCTAATTAACCAAGTGTCAATTAGCTTAAACTACTGTGGAGGCGATGCAGGCCAGTGTGTGTGTGTGTCTGTGTGTGTGTGTGTGTGTGTGTTAATGAGGCTTCTGATAAACGACCACGACGACACAACGGACAGAGGGCGAGCGAGCACAGGAAACAGCTGAGAGAGAGAGAGAGAGAGGAACATGTGATCTGTATCTTAATGCTAATGTGCTAATGCTAACGATGCTACGACCTGATCTGATCAAAGGAAGTTGTAAACAACTGTTCTAAAGGTCAAAGGTCATTGAGCTCAGAGAGATGGAGAGATAAACAGATAAGAGAGGAAGGAATGGGAGGAGGAGAAGGAGAAGTAGAAGAAAAAGAAGGAGTAGGAGAGGAAGGAGGAGAGGAAGAAGGGGAAGAAGAAAAAGAGGGGGAGGAAGGCGAGGAAGAATAAGGAGGAGAGGAGGAGGAGAAGAAGGAGGAGAGGAAGGAGGAAGAAGGAGGAGGAGGAGGAGGAAGAAGAAGGAGGAGGAGAGGAGGAGAAGGAGGAGGAGAGGAAGGAGGAGAAGAAGGAGGAGAGGAAGGGGGCAGAAGGAGAGGAAGAGGAAAAAGAAAAAGAAGGGGAAGAAGAAGAGGAGGAGGAAGGAGAGGAAGAAGGGGGAAAAGAAGGAGGAGGAGGAAAGGAAGGAGAATAAGCAGGGGAAGAAGAGGAGGATGAAGGAGAGGAAGAAGAAGGAGGAGGAGAGGAAGCAGAATAAGAAGGGGATGAAGATGAGGAAGAAGACGGAGGAGGAGGAGGAGAAAGAAACTGAGTCTGATCGATACGTCCTTGTTATCAACGATGAGGTCAAAACGAGGGTGGAAATGTGTGTGTGTGTGTGAGAGTTTGTGAATGTGAATCTGCATATTCCCTCCATAAACTACACAAACAAAAGAGCCACGCTGCACGTCTACACACACACACACACACACACACACACACACACACACACACACACACACACACACACACACACACACACACACACACAGGGCCATTAGCAGAGTGTAGCTCTGGCTGAGGTGTCAGACGAGCAGATGAGGTCTGAGCTTCCCGCCTCATTTCCATCCATTACTGAAGGACGAGGCTCACGGAGCTCATTTGGCTCCATTAGAGGACGCCGCCATCCGGCCAATCACAGCGGCCCAAACCGCCATCCGGCCAATCACAGAGGCCCAAATCCAAATCCAAATCCAAGTCCAAATCCACGCCGCCGCAGGCTCCAACCACCGTCGCCTCCTCGCAGCAGCTCGACCCTCAGGACGCAGCGGCGGCAGCGGCGGCCAACGCACCAAGGTCAGGAGGATCCTCCGTTCCAGCTAAGATGACACGGATCAACAGACCGGAGAGACCGTCGCCACGCCGACAACAACAAGTGTGTTTGTCTCATCAAGGAGGAAGACAGAGTTGTGTGCTACACGACGAGACGCTTTAAAGGGACAACGAGGAGTGTCTATTTGGTTATAAAAAGTCTGATATTAATGTGGATGAATCTACGTTACCACTTGTTAATGGTCCATTTTAGATAAATCTATGGTTTTGTCTCTATGGTTATTTTGTTATTATTAGTGGTGGTGGAAATGCTGGGCGAGCCGACCAGCGTTTCTTTACTTTCGGTTTTGTGGCGAGTCATGAGAATAACGCCGCCGAATCTCCGTTTATGGTGGGAACTACGACGGTATGTGATCGTCTTCCAACCTCTGACTTTAATTCTTGATGAATGAAAACATGAGTCTGTCTTCTCATAAAAGTAGTGTGAAAACCCTTCGCTTTTCCAAAACTCCTCGTTGTCCCTTTAAGGTTCCACGTTGCAGAAAAAATAAATGGAAGTTTTCCTTTGTTCCTCACTCCACTGCTCTATTAAACAACCTGCGCTGACCCGGAATTTCTGTAAGGACAATAAAGGTCTTTTAAAGGATAATTACCGTTTAACAATCTGGACCTTATTTCTAGCATAAAATACGATAATTTACTCACCCAGATAACTTTGGTGTCATATCCATATAATGGAGTCTACAGGGCAGCAGAATGCAGCCTCTAAATAACACATTTTCTGCAGAGAAACTCCTTCATTTCACCAATATTTAGTTGTGATAGGCTAGTGCTATTCCCCTCTGAGTCCGGGGTTAGCTGTTATCAACATCCGGGGTCTGTAGGTTGACCGCATTAGCGGTAGCTACAAGCTGCGCCGCACGGTGGTCGGAGATGACATCATCCAGGTCAGAGGTCAGTAGGTCAACCTACAGACCCCGGATGTTGATAACAGCTAACCCCGGACTCAGAGGGGAATAGCACTAGCCTATCACAACTAAATATAGGGCTTGAAAGGTCATGTGATTCCGTGATGCATTGTGGGCCGCAATCGCCATTCTTACGGGCAACTGTTTACGTTGCCATGGGAATTCACGGTAAAGACTGCAGGACAGAGCGAGAGAGAAAGGACACTAATTGCTGCGTATTAAACAACATAACAAGTTTTTATTATAAATAACCGGTATGAAAATGTTGTGAGCACACCAACATGTATCGTGTGATGGAGGAGAAAGT
Source organism: Trachurus trachurus (assembly GCF_905171665.1). NCBI lineage: Eukaryota > Metazoa > Chordata > Actinopteri > Carangiformes > Carangidae > Trachurus > Trachurus trachurus. Next base: position 2,041,159 of record NC_139913.1, read on the forward strand.
AAGGTTTGGTCGTTTTGACGGCAGCTATCCAAGCCAATCAGCGCCTCTTGGTCAGCTCCGGTCAGCCCTGAGACCCGAGGTCCTTGGCTTTGTTTCCAAGCAGGAAACGGAAAAAATCTCAGCCCATCGAGCTTTTTGCTGTTGTGATCATGCAAACGATTGTGGCAGCTAATCACACAACAAGTCTGCACCATCTCACCGGAACAAAAAAGAACAACACTACTGAAAACTCTCTACCGAAGACACTCCACTACAACCGCTTTCGAAATGCCTGCAAAACCCACAATGCATTGCGGTTTCTCCACCCCGTGACGTCACCCTTTCGAGCCCTATTGGTGAAATGAAGGAGTTTCTCTGCAGATAATGTGTTATTTAGAGGCTGCATTCTGCTGCCCTGTAGACTCCATTATACGGATAAACACGCTTCTCGGCTGGAGCTCATTTCATCACAACCACTTGTAATGACACCAAAGTTATCTGGGGGAGGAAATGATCGGATTTTATGATAGAAATGAGGTCCAGAATGTAAAAAACGCAATTATCCTTTAAGTTTTAAGTTAAGATGAAGAGCGACCCGGATCAGAGGACAGAGGCTGGAGAAGGTCAGAGGTCAGAGGTCGCCTCACTCTGGTTTAAATATGAAAAGCTTCATTAGGAGCTGATTTAACTGATCTGGGAGCAGCTTCATCTTTTTGTTCCACAGCAGACGGACGTTTCCTTCAACCTCCTCCTCCTCCTCTTCCTTTTCTTCCTTTGGCCCAGTTTCACTGAGAAATGGTCCAGAGTGTTAAAGAGAGTTCAGTCTCTCTGTGTTGTGGTTGTGTTGTTGTGTTGTGGTTGTGTTGTTGAGTGTGTGATGAAGAGGAGCAGAGAGACGTTTGTCAGGTCTGATCTCAGCTGCAGAGAGACGAGGGAAAATGAAAAAGGTGGATTTGTGTTTGTTCTCATGTAGAGAGAAAACTGGCCCATTAACACACACACACAAACACACACTCACACACACAAAAAAAAACACACACACACACACACACACACACATTAGTGTTTCCATGTGAGCAACAAAGAACAGTTTGACAAGCTGTCTAATAACTGTGTGTGTGTCCAGGGAACAGGAGGGAAAACGCAAAGAGTTGTGACCAAACAGCCTGTGTGTGTGTGTGTGTGTGTGTGTGTGTGTGTGTGTGTGTCAGTGTGTGTGTGTGTGATGTAAATTGCTTAAATAGAAATGTCACAGTGTGTGTATTAGTGTGTGTTTGTGTGTTGCAGTCGACGCCTTGTTTTTCATCCGAATCGACACGTGAGTCTGAATCTATGAGGAGGACAGAACAATGTGAGTCCATCTATTAACACAAATACTCTGCTGCAACAATGAGGCTGCTGCACATCAGAGAGCTGAGCTGCAACACACACACACACACACACACATACACAACAACACACACACACACACACACACACATACACACACAGCAACACACACACAAAGCAAACACCACTTTCCAGCAACAGAAATACATGCAACAAAAAAAACTGCTGTTAACGTTAAAACACGCAAAAAAGCAAGAAGCTTCGACTGAGACGAGTCGACAACAATAAGACTCTGATTATAACAAGCGCACACACACGCACACATTCACCATACACACACACAAACACACACACACAGATCCTGCCATTATTCCTCTGCCCTTTGAAGACTGGAGACAGAGCTCTTGCGTCAGCTGTGGATTCGTGCTCGTCTCGTTCCAGCAGTTGTGACACAGAGTTGAACTTGTCATGAGCCTCAGATTAACTCACTGGACAAAGCAGGAAGTCGTCCCCAGGCTCCACACACACACACACAGACACACACACACACATACACACAGACAGACAAAGGAAAAACAACTGTCAGATGTTTTCTGGTCGTTTGATTTTGTGCAAATTAGCCTGAAAAGCTGCAAAAGCTGAATCCTGCTTCATGATATCACTGTTTGTCACAGACAGTCCATGAACGCATCGCTGGGTCTGATTGTGTGTGTAGGACAGATGATGCAACACAGTAACATGAAACTAACAAGAAGGAATAAGAATTAAGAGACAAAAAAGAAAAGAAAGAAATATTAAACATGTTTCACTATGTGATGTGTAGAACTTCATGTTTGCAGATTTGCCGGCGTTAAAACAGTAGTTTTGTTTTAAGACTTGTCACGACAACAGATTATCAGTAGTCGATACCAACACCAGTGAATTTACACGATTCTCGATACCATGATAAAAAAAAAAACTGGGGAAGATTTGAGAGGGCCACGGGAGCGGCTGGGGTCGCCATCTCTGTCAACATGGGAATCAAACCCACGATCTTATGGTCAAGACAGAACTGATCAGACACATGGTCATCTTTCTATAAGCACTGACATTGAGGAGTGTGTGTGTGTGTGTGTGTTTATAAACATGTTAACGAGCTCCAGGTGGATTGTTTATAAAGTTAACAAGCTCTGGCTTGAGGCTCAGAGGTTACCACGGCAACTTGAGGTGGTTGCCAGTGACCATAGGGGCCCCCCAGGCTGAGACAGACAGAAACGTGGAGAAAAAGAGCGATTTTCTGCCTCTGTACTGGTCTCACATTTGGGCTTACTGTAACAAAACGGTAGCTCCTATCAGAACAAAACACAGACCATCATCGCTGTAAGGACTTCCTGAACACTTTGGTATGATTTTGGTGTTTCTACAGTAAATATTTTGGAGACACTTGCGAGTTTAAAGGGACAACGAGGAGTTTTGGAAAAGCGAAGCGTTTTCACACTACATTTATGAGCCTCCGCGCGCACCGTACATTTCTTTGACCGGGCGCAAGACGGACTCATGTTTTCATTCATCAATAATTAAAGTCAGAGGTTCAAAGAGGTTCACATACCACCGTAGTTCCGACCATAAACGGCGATGCGGCTGCGTTATTCTCATGATTCGCAACGAAGGAAACGCTGGTCGGCTCGACCAGCACTTCCGCCACCACTAATAATAACAAAATAACGATAGAGACAGAACGATATATTTATCGAAAATGGGCCCATTAACAAGTGTGGGTAGCGGAGATTCATCCACATTAACGTGAGACTTTTTTATAACCGAATAGAAACTCCTCGTTGTCCCTTTAAAACATCGGTCCGTTCTGCTTCTCTCAGAAAATCTTTGTATTGGAGTCAATGAGGAGCAGAGACAGACGTGGCCGCACTTAGAGACTGATAATTCAAATTCTGTAAGTCTCTCTGATATTTTGAGCACATTGTGAGAGACAGAACAAGTTTGTCTACAAATCTGGAAAAAACCATGTGTGTAGAGTGTAAATTGTGTTCAGGAGGAGTGTGGAAAGAGAACAAATCTGGAATTTTTTGGAGCTCTCTCCCACTCTGACCGATGATGTCACCCACTCTGACACGAACATTCCGTGCAATACACACCCATTATAATCTCATAATTTCTCCAAATATGGTCATGGTCATTGATCAGTGATTGATCAAAAACTATATGACCTATCAAAACATGGATTCATACACCAATACACAAGACAAAAAACTAGAAAATGATCATCACACGTCCTGATCAGCTAAAAAAGTAAGTAAACCTAAGGACACACTCTCTCTCTCTCTGTCTGTGTCTCCAGTCTGTGTCATGCTCTCTCGCCCCTCAGCCTCCTGCTGCTGCTGCTGTTATTGATCAAAGTCTGACATTTGATTTTAATCTTCCAGCTCCAGTTCACTCTGTTGTTCCTCCTTTCATTTCCTCTGTCTCTCTCCTCCGCTCATCCGTTCTTTCTCTAACTCCTCTTTTCATTTTTACTCCTTTATTATGTTCTTTTACTCCTTTTTTTCAACCCAAACTCCCAAACAAAAAAAATATATGAAACAACACCAGACAAATGAGCTCATCAAGTAAAACAGGAAGAGTCTGATCTGATTCCTGTTCCCTTTCAAAATAAAAGTCCTGTGTTGTGCAGAAGCTTTGTGCCTTGAAAACCTGCACAGGTGAGTCCACCTCAATCACTTTGTTCCTTTTTTGTGTGTGTATTTCTATTGGTGCAGCTCTCTGATTGGCTGTTTCTCCCCCTCCCCCCGCCTCATCTGCATCCAGACATCGTTTCCACAGTAACGCTTCCTCCTGACCAATCAGGTGTAAGAAAGAAACAAGATAAACACGACAAGTTCCTGCTGCTGCTCCTCTGCCGACTTCCTCTTCTCCTCCATCGTACTTTCTCTCTCCTTCCCTCCTTCCATCCTTCCTTCTTCTTTATCTCCACCACCACCACCACTCGTTCTTCTCCCTCTCCTATTCTGTCTCTATCTCACTTGCCCTCTGCTCCTTTTCTTTCCCTCCATCAGTGTTTTTAATGAGTAAACTCATCTCTTTCTCTCTCTAAATGAACACCCACCCAGTGAGAAGAGGAAAAAAAAAACTTAAATAAGCGATGAACTCAGTTTCACCCAACACACACACACACACACACACACACACACACACACACACACACACACACACACACACACACACACACACACACACACACACACACACACACACACACACACACACACACACACACACACACACACACACACACATACACAGAGGAGAGAAGCTGCTGAGGCTGAGTGTTAATAAAATTGTTTTCTGGCTCAGTTTGTGTTGAGATGCTGCGTATGTGTGACACACACACACACACACACACACACACACACACACACACACACACCTCTATCACTCCCTTCGACATCATTCACACACTTCTATTGCCCCCCCCCCCTTTCCTCCTCCTCCTCCATCCATCCATCACTCACAGAGGCCAGTTTTTCCTACGACCCTTGAACACCCCATCCGCTCACACACACACTCACTTCTTTCCATCTTTCTACTGCCACATGATCTCTCCATCCAACTCCCCCTCCCCATCCATCCATCCATCCATGTTTACTCCTCTATTGCCCCTTTGACCCCCCCTCCTCTTCTCATTTCATCTTTTACACCCTTCACACTCGTCTATGATCCTCTCATCATTCATCCCCCTCTCCCTCCAACGACCTTTATCATCCGATTCGGTCCCTCCATCGTCTTTTACGCCCTTTTTACCCTTTATCATCCCTCCATACCCCCATTTTATTACCCCTTTATACCCTTTTATTACCCCTTTATACCCTTCTGTTATTCCTTTACAGCCATCCCTCTCTTCTCAACTCTCATTAAATGTTAATTTCAAACGAAAAAACTTTGTTTGATCATTTGAAACAAACGTCCGACGACCTTTTAACTCGTTTTCGTCTTCCATCTCTCTTCTGCTCCTCTGTTGACCTCTCCATCATCCTTTACACATCCCTTTATTCCTTCTCTGAATCACTCGAACCTCCTTTACAGGCCTCCATCATCCCTTTAGTCAATTTATCGCCACTTTCTCTCCGTCTAACAATCCTTTATAACCTCCCTAACTCCTCTTTGATCCCTCCATCCAGCCTTTAAACCATCCTGACATCCGTTTATACCCCGACTTCACTCCTCCGTCCATCTATTATCCCTCCCTTCCTCCCTCTCTCCATCCTGCCCGTTGGTCATTTAGCTTCTCTGTGTGAACTCATTGATGCCCCCTCTGTTATTCCTCTTTTCCCCCTCTGTTCCCTCTGTAATCCATTTGTTATAGCCTCCTATCATGCCTTTCATATCACGCCATCATCCCTTTAACCTCTCCATCATTTCTCTGACCTCCCACCAAGTGGGTTTAACCTTTTTTTTATTTATCTTTGCCTCAACTTGTCTCTTTCTGTCTGTCAGCCATTTTCAACCAATCCCTTCTCTCTTTCTCACTCCCTGGAGGTTAAAGGTCAGGAGAGAAAATGTGTGGGTGTGTTTGTTCTGAGATATTTCGGTCGACTAGCTAATTCAGAATAAAAGGAGATGGATAAAAAAATAAAGAAAGATAAACAACTCCCGCGTCCAGATGTGATAAAGAAGTGTTCACCATCCTCCTCAAAAAGCTGATTATATAACTCAGCCAATGAAACAGGGCCACTGTGTTAAAGCTAAAAATAGCAGCAGAGACAAAAGAGAAAGAGAAAGAGATAGAGATATAGAGAGGTGGATCCCTAAAAAACAAGATCTGATATCGTGTTTATCTTCCACGTTTCAGTTTTCAAACTTTCCTTCTTGTTATTCTCCCCCACGTCCCCCTGAATCTTCTGTTTACTCGTTTCCTCCCTGAAATCTCGACGTATTTTTCTTTCTTTATTCCATCTCTGACCCTAAACCTCCACTTCTCCTTTTTCTTCCTCTTCTCCTTTTCTTTTTTTGCTCGTTTCATCTCCCACCTTCACAAATCACCTGCGTCTCCTTCCTTGTAATTTTATTTTTCTTTTCCCATTTTCCCCGTCTCTTTCTCCGTCATTATTCCTCCTCCTCCTCTATCTTTACATGTTGTCAAAGGAGAGGGAAGGAAATAAGGAGGCAGGTAATCGAAAAGGGGCTACATGCATTTACAAGGTGTGTGTATGTGTGTGTGTGTGTGTGTGCAGCAGGATCATTGAGGAAGGAGGTGCATGAAAAAAAGGTGATAATAGAACATAAATCATACAAACACATGCATGAAGCCATGCGTTCATATCACTGCACACACACACACACACACACACAGACCATATCTGCTTTCAGGGTGAATATTAAAGATTAATATCAGACATGAAATGTTTGATAATAAAAATGTGCACGTACACGACGCTCTCGCTCTCTCTTTCTGTATCTGCAGCTTCTATCAGACTCATTCCACATGTATAACACACACACACACACACACACACACACACACACACACACACACACACACACACACACACACACACACACACACACACACACACACACAGAAACACACAAAGTCTCTCTGCTTATCGTCCATCATCCGTCTTCTGCATCACGTCCCAACTCTTTATCCGCCCAGTGATCTGAATAAGTCATAATAACCAGACTCACTGTGAACACACTGGGCTGTTGTTGATAAGAGAACACGACTCTGACATCACCCGTGGTTACAACCACCACACCGCTCTCTGATTGGCTGAGGTCAAGGCTCAAACTCTGGGTTTATTCATCACCGGCTGCTGGACCAGAGTCCCTCAGGGCGCCGTGCTCAGACCACTGACCTTACTCCTTCTTCATGCACGGCCACAAAGCTCAAACAGATTCCCACACAGATTCATGCTCAGTTCACTTTCTGCTGAGATTATAAAAACAACTTTGGATATATATATGTTTTTTCTCCTGCCTTCTGTGACTTTAAATGTGTCAATTCTCACGTTTTTGTGGCTGGAAGGCAAAACAAACACCTGTTAAAGAGCCTTCAGAAAGTGATATTTCCATAATATGTCCCCTTTAAACCTGACCTCTCCAGGTCTGGTGTCTCTAACCCTCCTCTCCTCCATGTGCATCTGTTTCCAACAACGAAGCCGGTGAGAAATCAATCCATGGAGCACACGCACACAGCACAACAACACAGCGCAGCGACATGTGCAGGCTGCTGCAGCAGTGCACGTCAAAGGGACACCGCCGAAAATAAAATGAATAGGCTGCACATAGTTTTTTTGAAATTGTTTTTGCGCATGTTTTCATCCATAAAATGACCAAAACTGAACACTATAAGCGGATTTCTTGATCACTATAACGAATTATTTAAACAGCATTTGTATAGAAATGATTCCGTCCCAAGCCTTTTGATCCATATAAGCGGTTGATTAGGCTACTATAGCCTATCCGTGATCACTACACCAGTGGGCAATTACTGCAGTGCCTGATGGAAATTTGACTGTTTCAAAGAGTGCTGCTCGTTTTTCGTATGTGGGTAACAATATTTAACTAGAAAATTTCCTCTCGGGAAATTTTGAATGGGCCACGGGGGGCTACTGCCGGTTGTGCCATCTCTGTCAACATGGGAATCAAACCCACATTCTTAAGGTCAAGACAGAGCTGATCAGACAGACACATGATCATCTTTCTATAAGCACTGATATGGAGGAGCTGTAATCACATTAGGTTAACTGTGTGTGTGTGTGTGTGTGTGTGTGTGTGTGTGTGTGTGTGTGTGTGTGTGTGTGTGTGTGTGTGTGAAGTTACCTGTGTGTGTTAGAGTGTGGGAGAGGAGTGTTACCTGTGTGTTTTGATGTGTGTGTGTGTGTGTGTGTGTGTGTGTGTGTCTGTAACTGTAATCACATGAAGCTGGCTCTAGAGTCTGTGTGTGTGTGTGTGACTGACTTGACACATAGTTAGTTAGTAGCTGCATCCTGTGTCAGTCTGATTTAGCTGTGTCGGTGTTTATAAACATTTAAACGAGCGCCAGGTGGATTGTTTATGAAGTTAACGAGCTCTGGCCTGAGGATCAAAGAGGTTACCACGGCGATAGGGGCCCCCGCAGGCTGAGACAGACAGAAACGTGGAGAAAAAGAGCCATTTTCTGCCTCTGCACCGGTCTCACATTTAGGCTTAGCCTGACAAAACGGTAACTCCTATCAGAACAAAACACAGATCAACGTTGCTCTAAGGACTTACTGAAAATTTTGGTACGATTTGGTGTTTCTACAGTAAATATTTTGGAGAGGATGGCAGTTTTAAAACATCAGGCCGTTCTGCTTCTCTCAGAAAATATTTGTATTGGAGTCTATGAGGAGCAGAGACAGACGTGGCCGCACTTAGAGGCTTATTCTGTAAATTCTGTAAGTCTCTCTGATATTTTGAGCAGATGATGAGTGAGAGAACAAGTTTGTCTTACAAATTCTGAAAAAATTATGTGTGTGGAGTGTAAATTGTGGCCGTTTGGAGTTTGGAAAGAGAACAAATCTGGAGTTTTTCTGGCATCTCTCCCACTCTGACCGATGATGTCACGCACTCTGACACGAACATTCCGTGCAATACACACCCATTAATCTCATAATTTCTCCAAAAATGATCATGGTCATTGATCAGGGATTGATCAAAAACTATATGACCTATCAAAACGTGGAGTAATACGACAATACACAAGACTTGTGTCTACTGTTTAAAGTTGTTTTAAAGCTGTTGTTAACTGTTTAAAGTTTAAATGAAGTCTCTAGGTGAAAGTATGCCTGAGCAGTAGACATTTGTTAAACTCCAATGATTGGTCTTTTTCGCTCTTTTTTTTTCGCCCGTCCCATTGACTTCAATGCAAAATTTTGCGCAGTTTTTCGCGTCTTACGTCGCGAAAAATTCGTACACTGTTGAGAAAAGTGTCTGGGCTTTGCCCGGGCACTGGTCCCTGCAGCTATCTCATAGCTGTTGGGACCAGTGCCCGGTGCGATTGCCCGTGGCCCTAACTATGTATACATTTTTCCTAATTGGTTCAACCGCCACCCGCCCAAATCGAATTAAAATATATTTTTTCGTCATGTCACCCGCCCGACCCGCGGATGTGTCCGCAAACCGCGCATCTCTAATAGATAGATTGATTCAACTTTATTGATCCAGAGGGAAATTTACACATTGGTTCCTTCCTTACTTTCTTCCTTCTTTTTTGACCCAATCTGTTCCCTCCCTCCTTCAATCTTTCCTTCCTTTTTTCCCTTCCTTCTTTCTTCCTATCTTTCCCTTTGTCCTTCCTTCCTTCTTTCCCTTCATCCTTCCTTCCTTTTGTAGAGTGGAGTCAGCAGTTCTCCTCCTCTGAGTGTTTCCAGCAGCAGGTGGTCTCGTCTCGTCCTCCCGTCTGAGGGTGAAGGACGTTGCCGAGGACGACGCTTCACACCACCAACAGACTGTTCAGCTGCCATCTGGACGAAGGAGCAGCAGACTGAGGAGCAGCTTCTTCCTCCTCCTCCTCCTCCTCCTCTTCCTCCTCCTCCTCCTCCTCCTGGTGTTTCTGCTGTGTCAGCGGTGAGACCTGAGACCTGGACAGGTGCTCGTCTCTTTCTGCTGAGTCACTCTTTGTACTTGTTGCTGAATCTGCTCCGATCTAATGATGCTGCTGTTTTGGAGCTGAGGACATCTTCTTCCTCCTCCTTTTCTTCTCTTCCTCCTCCCCTCCTCCTCTTCCTCTTTTCTTCCTCCTTCTTCTCCTCTTCTCTTTCTCCTCCTCCTCTCTTCCTCTCCCCCTGATTTTCTCTCCCTCCTCATCCTACCCCTCTTCATCTCCTCCTCCTCTTCTTCTTCTCTTTCTTCTCCTCCTCCTCTTCCTCTCTTCCTTCTCCTTCTCTTCTTCTCTTCCTCCTCCTCATGTTCATCTCTTCCTCTTCTTCTCCTTCTCCTCTTCCTCATATCTTCCTCCTCATCCTCCTCTTCATTTCCTCCTCCTATTCTTTTCTTCCCTCCCTCCTCTTCTTCTCCCTCTCCTTCCTCCTCCTCCTCTTCTTCTCTTCCTCCTTCATCTCCTCCTCCTCTTGCTCATCTTCATCTTTTCCTCCTCCTCTTTCTCCTTCTCCTCCTCTTCTTCTTCCTCTTTCTCCTCCTCTTCCTCTCCTCTTCTCTTTCTGCCCCCTTCCTCTTTCTCTCTTCCTCCTCCTTTTCTTCTATTTCTTCTTCCTCTCCTCCTTTCCCTCTCCTCCTCCTCTTCTTCCTCTCCTCTTCTTCTTCTCCTCTCCCTCTTCCTCCTCTTCTCTCTCTTCTTCCTCCTCCCCCCCCCTCCTCTTCTCCTCTCCCTCCCCCTGCTGCTCTTTATTTCACAGCTCATCAGGTGACGACTTCATCATCTTCTCTCCACCAGAAGCTCCTCACTGATAATATTTGTCATTAACAACATTTAACATAAATATTTCATGAATATCAGCGTTAATATTTAATCTCACTATCATCCACCTTTTATTTTTTCTTTCTTTCTCTGACTTTACAACTTTTTTTTTTTTAACTTCCTGTCATTAAACCTATAATATGTTTCAGCCTCTGAGGCCGGTAGGAACCAGATGAGTTCCTGTGAGGGATCGTTTCACTTCCTTCCCCCTGAAGCTGAACTCAGATCAGATTCATTCCTGCAGGAGGAGGAAAAAAGTGTAATTACCTCTTGATCTGTTTGTTAATTTTAATGTTATTCTTTAATAATTGACCGCAGCTCCTTCCTGCAGGTCTGAAGGTCGGAAGCTTCCGGGGGCAGATGTGCTATTACAGCATCAATTAAACATCTGTCTATTAACTCTCTGGTCTAATTACTGTGGAATAACAGTGAGCCGACAGCAGTGTACGTCTCAGAGCGGAGGAATAACGTAAAATAAAGTTTTTTCCACGCAGTTCAGAGTCAGCGGCTGCAGGTTTCCTTAAAGGGATAGTTCACCCAAAATTGAAATTTCCCTCATTATCTCCTCCCCCTCATGTGGACTAAGGGCTGGGAGAAGTTTCAGAGTCCTCCGTGGCTTCTCTGAGTTACAGGGGGTCTCGGCGTAGCACTGCATGTCCATATAACGGATGCAAATGGATACCAACTGTCTTCGTAACAAAAAGACACACCAAAAAACATCCAGATACCTCCATGCTGCTCGTATGTAATGTCCGTCTTGTATTGAAGCCCCAAAATGCGAAAAAATTAAATAAGTCTATATTTCAAGCTTGTTTTGTAGCAGAAGCTCCTCTTCCCGGTTCGTCAAATTTGGACGATTACATACGAGCAGCATGGAGGTATTTGGATGTTTTTTGGTGTGTCTTTTTGTTACGAAGACAGTTGGTATCCATTTGCAACCGTTATATGGACATGCACTGCTACGCCGAGACCCCCTGTAACTCAGAGAAGCCACGGAGGACTCTGAAACTTCTCCCAGCCCTTAGTCCTCGGCATGAGGGTGGGTAGATAATGAGTGCAATTTCAATTTTGGGTGAACTATGCCTTCAATGCATCGCTCTCGTCTCTGTGTCCTTGCCAACCAGATTAAAAAGTCCTCGTCCTGCTGCCCTGCCTGCACACTCTCACTCCTTCTCAACCGTAAATCCAACACAAACAGCTAATCCACATTATATGTTTCATTCTCACTTATTCAGTCCAGTGCCTGTTCATATTTATATTTATGTTGTTGTTACAGAGACTGAACCGGCTCCATATTTGTCTCTTATGTTGTAAAATCTCACAACGACAACGAGCAGCGGAGGAATAAAATGTTTAAAAGGAGTCGGGGAGAGAAAAAGTGTTGTAGAGTAAACTCAGCCATGACTCATCTGTCTCTCTTCATTCCTCTGCCTCCATGTTTTCCTCCCTCCCTCCCTCCCTCCCTCTCTCCCTCCATCGTCCAGCTCTCATTGCTTCTTTCTCATCTATTTTCCTCCCTCTTCATCTTCCCACTCTCCCTCTCTCTCCCTCCCTCCCTCTCTCGTTCCCTCTCACTCTGGGTCTCTTTCCATCCCGATTCGCTCACTCCGACCTTGAAATGAATAGTAAAGCACCTCAGACAGACAAGACCGAGATGATGGGAAATAGAATTGAAATGTTATGGAGTTGAATTTAGAGTCGGCGGGAGAGAGAAGAGGAGAGGAGGAGGAGGAGTAGTAGAGGGGGGGAAGAGGTTAAGGATGGAAGGAAAGAGGAAGGAGATATAGATAAGGAAAGAACAGAAGGAAAGGAAAGGAAGGAGGGAAAAGAGGAAAGGAAGGAAGGAAAGATGATACACCGACCGCCATCTTTTCCCAGGACCAAAACAAAACAAATGCTGCGTTCAAGTACCAAGTGAGGCCGTCTGTTAATAACGGCGCTGTACTGTAGCTGCAGGAGAGTGAATTAAATCTGTTATTAACTTACTGACATTTTGTTTCTGCTGCAGATTAGGGGCAAAAGAAAACTGACATCAGGGTCTGTGAGCCGCTGTGATTGGTCGGTTCCACCTGAGCCGCTCCATAACAAGCCGACACACTGCAAAAACTCTACATCTTTCCAAGAATATTTGTCTTCTTTCTTGTCAAAATGTCTCATTTCTAGTCAAAACTAATCTCTTTCCATTTAAAATAAGACTCATCACCTAAAAATGATCTTATTTTTTGGGTAATTTTCACTTGTTTCAAACTAATTTTCACTTAAACTAAGTAGAAAAATCTGCCAGTGAAAGTAAGTTTTTTGTGTTTGTAGTAAGAAAGAAAAACTTGCTCCACTATCAGATTTTTCTACTTATTTCAAGTGAAAATCTGCTTGAAAGAAGTAAAAAGTGTCTAAAAACAAGCTGCTTTTAATGTGATGAGTCTTATTTTAAGTATAGGCTAATTTGTTTTGACTAGAAATAAGACAAATATTCTTGATAAGATTTTGAGTTTTTGCAGTGCTTCCTGTTCTGATGATAAAATAACAAAGATGGAGTCCGTCTGGAGGCCGAGCCGTCCGTCAGTTTCCTGAGCTAAACTAAAAACCAGCTCTTCTACAGGTGTTTGTTGTTTGTGAATAACGAGCTGCTTCTTCCTCCTCCTCCTCTTCGTCCTCTGTCTCACCTCAACTTCCTACATTTTCACTAAAACCTTCTTCCTCTTCCTCTTCCTCCTCCTCGTGGTGGTGGAGTCGTCGCTCTGCAGCTGTGAGAGTAATCACGAGTGTGAAAACCGCCTCGATAGATGAATAAAAACAGCCTGATGGAGGAAGAGGAAGAGAGAGGAGAGGAGAGGGTGAAACTTTCACACCCGGTCACTAATGGGGGAAGATGTTGTTGTTCTGCAGGAAACCGTCAGACGAGTGAAAGTGTTTGTTTCTGTCTGAGGTGGACTGGATGTTATGTGTTTTATGTTTCTGCTGAGTGTTTGTCAGGTTTCCTCCTGGAGGAGAGGATTCATGGAGGAAGGAAGAAGAAGGTTGAGGTGTTTCACTGAGACTGGACACTGAAGGAGACATCAGAGGTTTGTACGTCTGGTTTCAGCCGTTTTTTTATCTTTGTGAACATGTTGCAGATGGTTTGTTTGGTTTGTCAGGATGTTTGGTTCAGATTCAGGACGAGAAGACGAGACGAGAGAAGACGAGGTCTCTGGTCTTCATTCACAGCTTCAGTGTGACTCCTGTCTGGACCCTTGGTGCTGTGAGGTGACGTGACGCTACTTCATGAGTCATGGTGGCACTGACACAGAAACACCAGAACAGAGACGCGTGTGGACTAGAGGGCTGCACGGGCCGAGACTTTCAAACCCGGCCCGAACCGAGCCCAGATTAATTCATTAAAAACCAGACCTGACCCGGCCCGTTACCCGAAATGTTATTATGCAAAATGCACGTTATTTTCAATGACGACAAACATTTAGCCGGAGGCTCAGCGGAAAAAAATGCTCTTGGTGCTTCCTCAGAGCGCTCAGAGTTTAAATCTGTTCAACTGTTTTATTTTGAAATAGAGTATAATATTGGTGTTGAAGTAGTGGCGGCACGGTGGCACAGTGGTTAGCACTGTTGCCTCACAGCAAGAAGGTCCTGGGTTCGAATCCCCGGCCGCCCAGGTCCTTTCTGTGTGGAGTTTGCATGTTCTCCCCGTGTCTGCGTGGGTTTCCTCCGGGTGCTCCGGTTTCCCCCCACCACTAAAAACATGTCAGCTAGGTTAATCCTCCAGTCAGCGCCCCTGACCAAAGGCACTGGCTCATAATCTGGAGTTGGTCCCCGGGCGCCGCACCGTGGCTGCCCACTGCTCCTCAGGGATGGGTTAAATGCAGAGAAAGAATTTCACTGTACTAGCTGTATATGTGACAAATAAAGTACCTTTACCTTTAAGCCGATGTAATTATAACAACAGAGAGGGGCAGGTACTATAAGTTTTCTTCATCCTTTTCAATTATGGTGACAATGTGTACATTTTGTAAATATGTGCAACCATGTGTAGAATGTAAACCATGAATGGAATAAATCAAAATGAAATGAAACTTTTGGAACAGTGCAATGCTCGTCCAGCAGCTCAGAAGTGAGACGACTTGTTTTGTAACCTGGTTACAGCAGCATCCTGAGAGAGAGAGAGAGAGAGAGCTCCAAAAGCGTCTGGTGGACACGGTGGACAATCAATGGAAATTAGCCATGTGGCTAGAATTGAGTACATTCACACGGTGTTGTTGATGTGCACTGTTCCTCTTGATGAAATAAAGGAATTGAATTGAATTGAATTGAATTGAATTGAATTGAATTGAATTGAATTGAATTGAATTGAATTGAATTGAATTGAATTGAATTTAATGTAATTGAATTTACAGCGGCAGTGCAGCTTCTTACATGCAGCCAACAGGGCGACAGCGGTCCCAAATAAACTGCTGAAATAAAATGGGAAAATAACGTAATAACATCTGACATCAAGTCTGAGGTCGACCTGGTTGAAGAAAAAGAATCAGAATATGCTGATATGTTGCAGACTAAAGCTAAAACCGCTTCTATCCAGCTGACCGCAGCCCGACCTGGCCCGTTACCCGGTCGGTAGCCATGCTCTAGTGTGGACCTGTGGCAGAGAAACAGCATCTCCAGTTTTCCAGCAGCTGATAACTGTGTGAACGTGCATCGTGGTCGTGGTCGTACTGGTTCCAAGCGGTGGATTGTTGTTCTCCTGGGGAGGAAACAGCAGCTTTGATGTAGCGAGGATGAGGATGAGGAGGAGCTCAGCTCTCTGTCCTTAGTATTATTATTATTACTTCTAATGGTCTGAAGTGGCTTTTTAAAAACTCTCTGATCAAACGCTTCACATCCTGCAGCGCGTTAGTTAGAAGAGACGAGGAGAAGCAACACACACACACACACACTGAACTGTCAGCTTTGTTGCCAAATCCCAGAAGATCTCGTGCTGCATTCACTGACCCCGAGTAAAGGTCATTGTCTCGTTCTTGTTGTCAATGAAGATGTAAAGTGAGGGTTCAAACTCTGTTCTAGTCCAACACATTGATTCATCTGGATAAAAACTAAATGTTCCTCAAACAACATCAATAAAACTGATAAAACGCTGCTTATTTAAACACGTCATCATCTTTAAATCTAAACTGAAAAACGTCTTTTTAACTCCTCTGGACTTTTTTTCTATTATTTTATTAATCACATTTTATTATATTACAGTTTGAAAGTTTTGATTTGCACGACTCCGATCAATAGTTTTAATTATTTCATTTAATGGGTTTTCATTCGCAAATGGAGTTTTTGTGGCTCCAACTTCTGTCTTGATAATTCATGTTTTTGTGCAGCTGCTGCACAAATCATTTCTAATGTTCTGTATAAAGTTTTTTTCTTGCGTATTCTTCGTTTAAATTTTAAATTTTTGGGGCATTTTCAGCCAAATAAAACAGCTTGAACCTTGACCTTGACCCTGCTCTTCCTCTGATCGATCAGAACCTCTAAAATTGAAGTTGATGCAGCTGAGGCAGAAACAGGAAGTTGTAAACTACTTGACAGGTGTAATATTTCATCAGGGTCGGTATCGAACTTCAGTTATTAAAATTATCATTAAAAAATAAAAAAAACAGATTTAAATAAAAGAAATTGAAGATTCCTCCTCAGTAATTAAAGCAGCAGCTCTCATGATGCTGCAGCCGTTTCCTGCAGAAACGGTTTGCAGTTAAAGAAATGTGAGGAATAGATCTGAGCTCTGTCTCATCCTCTTTCTGCTCTGCTCTGCTCTGCTCTGGTCTGGATTACGTAACTCCTCTGAGCCTCAGCTCCACTCGACTCCTCCCGCTCCACAGAAGCAGGTCAACGAACCAAACGCACCTCCAGCAGCGGTGTCGTCTAATTTGTTGCAGTGGGTTTACTGCTGTTTAGGTGGGTCATAAACAAATCTATCTACCTATAGTCTGTGTGATGCAGGTACATCACACAGACTATAGGTAGATAGATTTGTTGTAGGCAGAGCAAGGCAAGACAGCTTTATCGCATTGTATACCAAGGGGCAACTCAATGTGCTTTACATAAAAACAAAACACACACACACAACATTAAAATGGAGCATAAAATATGAGTTTGCAGCATGAAATATTGATTAGTATTAAAACAGTTGAGAGGACTTACAGTGCAAATCCAAGATTAGGATTTAAAGTTCTTTAAAAGAGCTCAACATGAAAACATAAATATTTTAACCCTCCTGTTGTCCTTCTGTTCCCTTCCTCCATCCTTCCTTCTTTCCTTCCTTCCTTCCTCTTCCTTCCTTGAACAAATCTTTTCCCTCCCTCCATCTTTCTTTCCTTTTTCCCTTCCTTCTTTCCACAATCCTTTTTCCCCTTCCTCCTTTCCTCCCTTCTTCCTTCCTTGAATAAATCTGTTCCCTCCCTCCCTCCCTCCATCTTTCTTTCCTTCCTTCCCCTTTCCCTTCCTTCTTTCCACAATCCCTTAGGCCTATCCCTTCCTTCTTTCCTCCCTTCTTCCTTCCTTGAACAAATCTGTTCCCTCCCTCCATCTTTCTTTCCTTCCTTTTCCCTTCCTTCTTTCCACAATCCTTTTTTCCTTCCTTCCATCTCTTCCTTCCTGTTCTCTCCCTCCATCTTTCTTTCCTTCCTTTTTCCCTTCCTTCTTTCCCTTCTTCCTTCCTTGAACGAATATGTTCCCTCCCTCCATCTTTCTTTCCTTTTCCCTTCCTTCTTTCCACAATCTTTTTTTCCTTCCTTTCTTCCTTCCTTCCTTCCTTCCTTCCTTCTTCCTTACTTCTTCCTTCCTTTTTGACCCAATTGACCCAATCTGTTCCCTCCCTTCTTCTATCGTTCCTTCCTTTTTCCCTTCCTTCTTTCTTCCCATCTTTCCCTTTGTCCTTCCTTCCTTCCTTCTTTCCTTGGCCCAGGAGGACAACAGGAGGGTTTTAACCTGGATTTAAAATGCTCAGAGTTTGGTCTGATTTCAGACACAGTGGGCTGAGCTCCAAGTGTCCACACACTTCTGTCCTCTTCCTCCGTCTCTAGCTTGTATTTATTATTTATTTATTATTTAAGTAATTTGTCCTTCAGTTTTTCCCTCCTCCATCTCTCTCTCTCTCTCTCCCTGTGTGTCTCTGTGTCTCTCGCCCACTCTGGCGCCGGTCCTGACTCAGCAGTGTTTCTCTGGCGAATAACAGAAGCAGCCAGTCAAATTAATTACTGCTGGCCCCGCAGCACTCACACCTACACACACACACACACACACACACACACACACACACACACACACACACACACACACACACACACACACACACACAGAGGAGTGTATCTGAGGATGCAGATGATCCAGACTTTAAACACCTCTGGGGCGTCTGAATGAAAACGACTCCTCCTCCACTTCTTCCTCTTCTCCTTCTTCTCTTCCTCCTCTTCTTCCTCTTCTCCTTCTTCTCCTTCTTCTCCTCTGGTTCCTTTGAAGACGACTCCTCCCTCCACCTTTCGGTCTCACAGATCAAACTCAGATCCTTCCACCGGAGGTTTGAGGGGAACTAGTTTCTCTCTCTCTGCTGTGTAAACGTGTCACGTACTAAAGAACAATTCCGGGCAAATTCAACTCGGGGCTGTATGTTCCTAACATTTTACGTCTAAAAGAAGGAATCTGAAGGTTTTCAGTTTAAGAATGGACTTCTTATTTAGTCCTGGTAGATTATTATTCAGTTAGTTTATGCAAATTGTGTGAAACTAAAGATTAAACAATAGTTTATAGTGGCAGGTGGTTCCAAGCTGGGCCAAAAATGGACATTTTGGAAAGTTCGCCTGAATATTTTGTAGTAAAATCTCAATAATTTTGTCCTGCTTCAATTAATCAGAATCAACCACTGCAGAGACAATGTTCACATGTTGTACAATGATGTTATAGAGAGTTTGAGTTTGAGTTTGGGCACTCATCAAAAATATGATTTTTTTAGGCGAATATTAATTTTATTATTTTTTTTCTGTGTGTCATCTTTCAGATATACTGAAATTTACACATCTCAGCAATTCCTCATCTTTTCCCTTTACTATGACACCAAAATTATTCAAATAGACCTTGTGGTTGCAGAGAAATACTCATTTTATTATGGATATGCAATTTTCGAGAAAAGGCCTAAAAAATAGGCTGGTTTTTAATATGTTAATTTCTCCTGTTTTGCGGTAGTTGTGTCTGTCCCCACATCGCCACGGCAGCGATGAATGGGAGCGGATTGAAGTTCTGCTGCTTAGGCTGTTTCCATCCCTCAAAGCCACAGACAGCGTCAGATGGAGACTCAAACATGCACCCAGAAGTTTATTTACTTCAACAAGCCGACATGTGTGTAAAACTAGATCTAATTCAAAGTCTGGCGGAGTCGAGACCCAAGTTGACGCTCGGTGTGTTCAGGTGCAGTGGGAAGCTCCCGTTTGTGTCATAAACACAGGAATATCAACTCTGGACTTGCTTGAAGTAAATAAACTTCTGGCTGCATGTTTGAGTCGCCATCTGACGCTGTCTGGGGGAAAAAATTGCGGCATTAAGATTCCTTCTTTTAGACCTAAAATGATAGGAACATACAGCCCTGAGGTGAATTTGCCCAGAATTGTCCTTTAAAGCCGCTCTTGGATAAATATTTCTCCGTCGTTCAGCTGCTCAGTTACAGAAACAGATTCACCACCTCAGTCACAGCAGATGTCCAACACACACACACACACACACACACACTGATTCACTCTCATTGGATTAGAAGATGTAAATAATAATGATGGACGGTGACAGATATGATGATGAGGAATTAATAAAAGACGACGTCCAGTAGATAAATATCCTTCAGGTGACGACACCACAGAGAGTTTACAACCACGTCGATCACTGAAAAACCTTAACTGGATGTTTAACATGATATTTAAAGTGATAGTTCAACATTTTTGGCAAATTGGCCCATTACCATAATCCCTATAGTCATAGCTGCTCAGAGCTACGCTACGGAGGCTCATTATGGGATTTCTTGGTTTCCCTCATCAAACTCATCAAATACACAATCCAACAACTCCACAACGCTCTGGTGGACAAGTTGTGAGCTGCACATTCACCACGCTATGAGATAATAACACAACGTTACCACACAGTGTTGTTTAAGAGGGAAATTCATGCAAAACCGCTGATGCACGTTGCCTTCAGGGACAGTTTTTCATCAAACAGCCTCTGTATTTACCTCAGTATGAGCAGGATGTTTCTGTCGTATGATGCTGATAATGCAGCTGCAGATATTAAACTTGTTCATGTTGCAATTGTGATTTATTTTGCATTAATTTGCAATTATTTGCAGCCACATAATCAAGATCTGCAATGATCAATAATCTATATTTCATGTGTTCTTATAAGATTTTGTTCCGACTCTTCATCGTGTTTCCTCTACATGTGCACAGAACCGAAGAAGATGTACATTTGACTTCCTGTGTGTGTGTGTGTGTGTGTGTGTGTCAGTGTGTGAGTGTGAGTGTGTGTGGCTTCAGTCTGGTGCCATATGCTGCGGACCCAGAGACAGACGTCCACTCATGTTTCCTGATTGTTTGTCGAGGAGCTTCATTCATTCATTCATGCACGACCGGACTGAGTGAAACCAGAGCTTAAAGCCTCACACCACACGCACACACACACACACACACACACACACAGAGCGACACCGGAGCAGCAGAGTTGTCAGGTTTTGCCTCCGGCTGCTCGAGGCCTCGTGGCTCCGTCTGGACGTTTTCCTAAACCAGCGGTTTCAGCTGCACGTGTTCTCATTCTCATTACAGAGACGTTTGTTTTCATCTCTGACGTCTGAGTGAAGCTGCACGAGACGATTTTACAACTTTACTGAACTAAAACAACAACGTCGACTATTCTCACAGTTTCTCCACTGCAAAAACTCAAGTATCTTAGCAAGAATATTTGTCTTATTTCTAGTCAAAATGTCATTTCTAGTCAAAACAAATCTCATTATACTTAAAATAAGACACATCATATTAAAAGTAGCTTGTTTTTAGACACTTTTTACTCCTTTCAAGCATATTTTCACTTGGAATAAGTAGAAAAAATCTGATAGTGGAGCAAGTGGAGAAGTTTTTCTTCCTTATTACAAGCACCAAAAACCTGCTTTCACTGGCAGATTTTTCTAGCCTACTTATTTCAAGTGAAAATTAGTTTGAAACGAGTGAAAATGATCTAAAAACAAGTTAATTTTTAGGTGATGAGTCTTATTTAAAGTGGAAAGAGATTAGTTTTGACTAGAAATGAGACATTTTGACAAGAAATAAGACAAATGTTCTTGGAAAGATTTTGAGTTTTTGCAGTGTCCAATTGACCTCTGGCTCAGCCCCGCCCCCTCCACTCACTGGGACAAACAGTCAACATTCGGTGACAGTTGCTATGGCAACAGCTGTCACCGTAGAGACATTTCACAGGAGGCAATAGATGACTTTTGGAGACAGAAAGATTAAATATCATGTTGAAGTCACCAAAACTTCACTTAGCTTTAGTGCTATGGCTGTCGGTTGCCGCGAAACGCCGATAGCGACGGGCTAATTTCTGTTAGCCTGTCTATGGAGTTTTACATTATACGTTAGCATTAAGCTAGCGGGCTTTATGCTTAGTTGTGATACTGGCTAACATCTAAACATCTCTCACAATATGTTGCCTCAAATACGTTGTTGACTTAAAGCAGTACTAAAGAACTTTCAGTTTTGGTTGAGTTTGGCGGCGCCTGGACCAAAGCGGTAGTGTTTTGCCTGAAGGAAGACTCCATTTCCCATGAACACTAGCGTGAAGCCCTGTAGGCTAAATATCCTGCATTAAAATTAACAGAAGACATCAAAACTAAGTTTCTGTTTCCAGTGGATCATTTCAAAGTGAAAACACAAACATAATCCATTGCTAAAGTGCCGTTTTGCCTGTTCCCTCCTTGTTGTGACTCGCAAAAGTGAAAGTGAAAGTAAAGTGAGAGCCGGGTTCCTACCATGCTCCTCAAAGCTGCTTAGTGCCATTGAAAGAGATACAGACCCCCTCAGACCACGACAGAGGTGTGTAACGCCCGCCAATGTAATAATGCCCACGAACGTAATAAACCACAAACGTAATAAAAATATGCAGCTTTTAATGTAATAATCCTGCAAACGTAATACATTTTCCACAAACGTAATAGCCGCTGCCTACTACAAAGGTAATAAGCGATTTCCCACAAATGTAATAACTATTACGTTTGTAGAGGTTTATTACGTTTGTGGGGAAGTGAAAATGTCCAACTTTCAATGTTGTAATAACTTCCCACTTATGTAATAACGCAATGAATAATGGTCGTTGTGTTGGTTGTTGTTGTTTATACCCACGAAGAGCCTATACTGACCGTGCGAAATCCAGCTGCTGACTCTCCACTCCACGATCACGGAGACCCCCCCCCCCCCCCCCCCCCCCGCAGCTTTCAGTTCTCTCTCTCTCTCTCTCTCTCTCTCTCTCTCTCTCTCTCTCTCTCTCTGCCCTATTAAAAAAAATTAGCTCTCTCTCTCTCTCTCGCCGCTGTCTGCGGTAAATTGAATTGAATTCATAAACTTTTTTTTTTTTGCCTATTTAGACTGATATGTGGTGTGTTTACAAATGATCAATCAATCCAGATTTCTTCATCATTCCTTTATAGCGGACTTTAAAAAAAATTAGCTCTCTCTCTCTCTCTCTCTCTCTCTCTCTCTCTCGCCGCTGTCTGGGGTAAATTGAATTGAATTAATAACTAAGCTTTTTTTTTTTTTTTGCCTATTTAGACTGATATGTGGTGTGTTTACAAATGAGCAATGAATCCAGTTTTCTTCATTTCTTTCATAGCGGACAGGAGTTTGAAATAAATTGTCATGGGATTTTTTTAAAAACTTTTTTTAATCAAGCTATCCACAATCTAAGATATGTCATCTCTCTCACCGCTGTCTGACGGTCTGCGAGTTAATCTGTAGCGACTTGAACCGGACTTCCTCTGGACCAGAGCGAGTTATATCTATCGCTCTTCTCTGGACTACAGTGGTCGCCATGACAACGACAAAGCAGCAACCGTCAGCTAACAGGTTGCTACTGCCATCTACTGGCGTAAAGTAGCAATTGGGCCTAGGCAGTCTGGTCTGAAATCAGGTTAGTCAAAAACAAGCCTAATACAAAATAAATAAATAAATAATATACTGAAATGTCAAGGTTGCCACATACAACATAACAATTTAGGCTAGCTAACACAGACACACATGCCTATGAATTTGAATTGAATTGAATTGAGTCAGATCTAGCCTATTTAAGTGTTGTGTTTACAAATGAGCAATTAATCAAGATTTCTCAACATCTTTATTGCAAAACTAGTGAAACAACTGAGTGAAACAACTGAGTGAATTATCCACTGTCAAACTCACTGTAGGTTAACTGTAAACTGGCTATATAATATAAGAGCAAAGAGGCTGATAACCAAAAAAAAAAAAAAAATGCACAGTAGGCTACGCTACAAGGGGCCAACTGGATATTCCTTATCCTCACACTAGGCCTATGTCTGAACCATGTAAATAAATGTAAATATAAATAACCTGTGCATTTCATAAACAAATTAAATATATCCTATGAATAACAATGGGACATTTCTGGGACAAAAGAGGATAAGTGTGATAACATACAGTAGGCTACTTCCAAAATAAATCCTTAACTCTGTAGTGGCCAAGAGTGAAGCATTTTAGGGTCATCCACGCTTTCATCCATTTTTTGTTCTTGGCAAAAAGTTCTTTGATACGTTGTGCCAAACCGCTGTTCCGACCAGCTGCTTTGTAAACTTTCATAACACTGATATCTGTGTCATGATTTTGAGATAAATCAAGATGCTCAGACAACAGAGGCCTGATATAGATCGAGGGAAGGTGTCTTCCAGTTAATTCTCTAAACTGTGGAGACACTCTATTGAATGTGCCAATCATGGACATGTCCAGATTGAGGGTGAGTCTAATAATCATGGACATAATTTCTTCTGGAAGAAACGGTATATCTTCTTCAGGAATACCAGACCTTTCAGCCTCACTGGGATTGGAGAGTGTGGCCTCATGAGGATTAGAGAGTTCAGCATCATGATGATTTGAGAGTCTGGCCTCATCAGTATCAGAGATTTCAGCTTCATGAGGACCGGAGAGTTCAGCCTCACCATCACGGCAGAGTTCAGCCTCATCAGGCCCGGAGAGTTCAGCCTCACCATCACGGCAGAGTTCAGCCTCATCAGGCCCGGAGAGTTCAGCCTCACCATCACGGCAGAGTTCAGCCTCATCAGGCCCGGAGAGTTCAGCCTCACCATCACGGCAGAGTTCAGCCTCATCAGGCCCGGAGAGTTCAGCCTCATCATGATGGCAGAGTTCAGCCTCATCAAGATTGGAGAGTTCGGCCTCAATAGCATTGCAATGTGTCCTTACTCTTTCTGCCTCCTGAATTGAGTCAATGTACTGACTAACTGGTCCCCTGAGACTAACATAGTGCTCTCCATGACCTTCGGCGATATGGCCTAGAATGAGAAGCGGCAAATCATCACTGTAAGTGTTTGAAGGCGATATGAGAGATGTTGCATCTGGACCCAGAGTTGAAATTATTAGCACCTGCACATTAAACATTTCAGAGGCTCTTTGCAGTGTGATATGGTCCCCATACGTGCCTTGCTGACCCATGCTCTGTAGGTAAGTGTCCCAGTTCCCCTCCACATAATGAGCAAGTGGGGTTCCATGTGTTGTTTGAGGATTTGACTGCAAATCCATGACAATCTCGCGCCTAAGGGATGTAGATGACCGAAATATCCCAAGGTTCATCAACTGGTCAGCAAGTGCTGCAAACTGACAATCACCATTGGGCTGTGGATCTAGTTCTGTGGAGAAACCTGATGAGCTAAATGACTCTAACCGGTCCTCATGTGTATAAGGGATCCAGAAGTGTCTTTGTTTTGACTTACGTCGCCTGCGTTCTTCACCACTGGTGACACTGGTGATGTCTTTGACTGAAAACCACTTCAGGCTACAAGCTGTTTTCCCAAGAGGTGTAAACTTAACTTTGTACTTGGATAGTCTCAGATTCGTTTTTACAATAACTCCATTTAGAACTGCATGTTTCTTTGTGAGTCTATGGGTCTTGCACCTAATTCTCACCAAAACTTCATCATTGACATTATAGATGGATGGAGGATTTGCAGTACATGCTTTCTGAACCATTTTTTCATTACAATGCTTAGTTGCATTTTTTGCTCTTCTTCTCACTCTGTTTCTCTTTTTTTCAAACAAATCCCTTTGTTTTCTTGAAGGAAGCAGTGTGTCTGCATGAGCCATACAATCATCTATGGTGGCAGGCGATGTATGTGGGCTTTGAGCCAGAAGTATGTTGTTGCTTTTACGGCCATAATATACATGGAATGGTGTCATCCAACCCAACTGTTGTTTAGGATCTTCATTGAGGACTTGAGCATATTTGGGTAAATGACTAACCCAGTTCACCCCTCGTCTTTCTATGTTGATGAGATCATACAGTATCTTCTTTCTCAATGCTCTGTGCATCCTCTCAATTTTTCCCTGGCTTTGAGGGTGATAAGGTGAGCTTTGGATAACTTTTACCTTCAAGCTTTCCATGAGGCTTTTCACAGCACCTTTGAATTCACACCCCTGGTCGTGCTGTAAAACCTTTGGTGGTCCATGTTCCATGTAAATATCTTGCAAATGCCGAGCTATTTCGTGACTGCTCTTCCCCTTTAATGGCTTCAACCACACATATCGACTGAACACATCCTGCACCGTGAGGACATACTTGTAGGTGACTCTCCCATGTGTAATCTTCCATCCGGTCATATCAAGAAGATCGATTTGATGTCTTTCCTGAACTTGTTTAGCTGTAACTGGCTTCAAGGGTGGCCTGTTTGGAAATTTTGCCTTCAGCAACTGGTACTGTCTGGATGAATGGAATACTCGTTGAACAGCTTTCTCACTCAACCCAGAGTACTTCTCTCTCAGTCTGATGTTAACTTTTCGAGCATTAGAACCTTTAGTGGCATCACATCCTTTCTTGGCAAGATCCGGGATATCAGACTTCTTTGCCACAATCTTCCCGTTGCACAAAATGGATTTTCCATCATCACTTAAGGAATATTGGTGCCTGTGTCTCCATGCTCTGACAAGAGCTGCCCGTTGAGTTTTTGTCCTGTCTGCAACAGGGACATCAAATTCTCCCTTGAGTACCTTCAGTATAACACTGTCTCATAATCCATAGGCCGTAAGCCTTGTCCAACACATATCACACAGAGTGTGGACAGTAGTAACGTAATGCGCAGAATCATCTTCAATCTGTGAGAACACAAATATTATATTGTATAAATATCTATCCACACTGAAGTAATTTTCTCAATTATAACCCAACAATTAATAATACATTAATGAAAACAAAATGTTTGGTCAGCTTCCAGATCAGATCATCATTGCCTCAAAATCAGTGTGGGATTGTGCTACTACACCAACTGGATGAGATGTAGCCTAATGTAGCCAATTTTACATGAAAATGTTAACATTTTAGTTGTGGAATCATGTTACTATATAGGGTGGGTGAGATAGGTCTACACATTTTATTTATTTAGGAAAAAGAGGAGAATGTGGCACACTGCGTAGCCTCGGATGCAAAAATATATTTATTCAAGGTTAAAAAAAACAACGTTTCGACCAGCATAGAGGTGTTCGTCAGGGTAAAGTGACTGTGTTACGTTACAATGTTTCAAAAGGGAGAACAAATTAATCAGGGGCTAATGGGGGGGGGGGGGGGGGGGCGTCTGGGCCTGATTGGCGGAGGTGTGGACCTGCCCCTCTGCCCGTACACAAGAAAAAAAGGCAGAGTGTTTTCATTGAGAAAAAAATTATAAACAAAAACATCCAATACTGCTATACACTGCAGAGTCGCACGAAAAAAGAGCCCGATGACAGGCAATGAGAACAACATCACATGAATAAACAGGTACCCTACAGTAAGAGAATACAGCTACAGATTAATACATATTTACTTATCGACCCAACTGTGCATGGTTAAACCTTGGATAAATATATTTTTGCATCCGAGGCTACGGAGTGTGCCACATTCTCCTCTTTTTCCTTTTCCTACTTTATTTATTTATTTATTTAACATTTTTAACGCTCTTTACTACTAAAAAAAATAATTAAAAGAAGAAGTAGTATGACGCTGTAGCCATCTCTGTGTGTTTACTGTTAAGTCTGTAATACTGGGGTGCACGTGGAATCTTGGAGTGTCTGGCTCGGGCTTGGTGGAACAGAGGTGAACTCGAGGCAAAATGTCTGTCAACTTTAAAACTAACTTCTCCTGCAGCCCCTGCTGCCAGCTCTATACAGTAGGCTACAGTATTTCATTTTGACGTTTTCATTTTGTAAGAAATGTAACTTACCCTTTTTTCTCATCACAATGTCTGGGTTTATTTTGTGATGGTGACTTTAGAACGGTGTAACTGCAAAAATGATGTTCTCCATTAGGCCTATGTGTTACATCAAAATGAGTCAGAAGAGCAGCAGTCCGTTCCTAGGGATGGGCATGCTTAATTGGTGATCAAGCTTTGTCATTACAATTAGTCCCAAGCAGTTTAATGATGGTAAAAATGAAACATAAGCTCAGGTGAGCCAGGTGGAGAGCGAATTAGCGCATCCTTTATTTTCTTATTTAATTGTTTTAATAGGGCACCGCCCGTACAGGTGAAGCATAAGCACACAGACGTTCCGCTTTTCGGGGTTCTCACATTTTATTTCAAAGTCCGCTATAAAGGAATGATGAAGAAATCTGGATTGATTGATCATTTGTAAACACACCACATATCAGTCTAAATAGGCAAAAAAAAAAAAGTTTATGAATTCAATTCAATTTACCGCAGACAGCAGCGAGAGAGAGAGAGAGAGAGAGAGAGAGAGAGAGAGAGAGAGAGAGAGAGAGAGAGAGAGAGAGAGAGAGAGAGAGAGAGAGAGAGAACTGAAAGCTGCGGGGGGGGGGGGGGGTCTCCGTGATCGTGGAGTGGAGAGTCAGCAGCTGGATTTCGCACGGTCAGTAGGCTATAGGCTCTTCGTGGGTATAAACAACAACAACCAACACAACGACCATTATTCATTGCGTTATTACATTTGTGGGAAGTTATTACAACATTGAAAGTTGGACATTTTCACTTCCCCACAAACGTAATAAACCTCTACAAACGTAATAGTTATTACATTTGTGGGAAATCGCGTATTACGTTTGTAGTAGGCAGCAGCTATTACGTTTGTGGAAAATGTATTACGTTTGCAGGATTATTACATTAAAAGCTGCATATTTTTATTACGTTTGTGGTTTATTACGTTCGTGGGCATTATTACATTGGCGGGCGTTACAGAGGTGTCATTCAACCTGTTGTAAGTCAATGTATCATCACAAAAGTTATGAAAATATTTTATGAAGGTTGAAAAGTTCCTTAGTGCTGGTTTAACTTAGAACAGATGTAGACATCCTTGTTAAGTTTATCCACGTTTAGTTGGTGTTGTGGTCTACTGCATAACTTTATCCAGAGCAGACACTTCTCTCGGTTGAGATGTGGCTTAGAAAAAGGTAAAAAAACTCCCCCCCGTGGCCTCTCGGGATACCTAGTGTCAGAGTTGCATGTGCCCCATGCACACCGTTTGACCATTTTAAACTTAAAATGTCAAGAAAAAACATATAAAAACTAATGAAAACTGACTAACTGCAATGCATTTCAATGGATGTGGAAGCAGAGAATGTCCGAGTGTATGGGCTACAGTGCACACTGTGATTGGCTCATTGCGTTTGGGGGCGTGGCTTAGCCATAGGTCAATTAATTAATCCCGGTGATAAAACGCTTCATGTCGCTTCGTGTCGTCTCGTCTGTAGCTCGATTAGCTCACTGCAACCGACAGAAGAGAAAGTTATCAGCTTCATGAACCTCTGACGGCCGGCGTCAGTCAGACCAAGCAGCAGCTGATGATGATGAAGATGAAGATGAAGATGAAGATGATGTAAGAGTCGGTAACGAGTGAAGCTGAGCAACTTTCACATTACCAGAGTCGGAGATTGATTAGAAAAGAGAAGCAGCCGTTTGAAACCCGCCGGAGGAAACCAGGGCAAACACAAAAGAAACATGGAGCTGTGTGAAGTGTGTGTGTGTGTGTGTGTGTGTGTGTGTGTGTGTGTGTGTGTGTGTGTGTGTGTGTGTGTGTGTGTGTGTGTGTGTGTGTGTGTGTGTGTGTGTGTGTGTGTGTGTGTGTGTGTGTGTGTGTGTGTTACCGCGGCAACTTCCTGTTTAATTAATTAACTGTAAAGCATGTCAGTGTCTCTCAGCAGCAGCAGTGACCTGGATCAGTTCATCACACTGAGGGATTAAGATCGGCTCTCCTCTCCGCTTACTGCAGGTGGAGAGATAGGCTACACACTCTGACTTACAAAGACGTTAGAATATTATTATATTATTATTATATTTAATGTTTCATGGAGGCAATAACTAAAGATAAACATGTTAATATCTAAGTGCAGGTATTAAATATAAAAGATAACGATGAGTTTAATTTTAATCTGAGATAATTGAGCTTGATGTGAAGTTAAATATTATGTGTTAATTAGTTAATGTTTTAATTTTGCACTAAAATACTACTATAATAATATATAATACTGTAAAAGTGAACTAAATTTGCTAAGGAAACCGTAGATGTAAATCAGAGACTCAGCTGCTTATAAAGTGATTTAAACAGTGAGGAAATTAAAGTTTTTGTGCAGAAATGAATCATGTGTTGTAGTTTATACTGTGCTGTGATCTTATTTTTTTAAATTTCTTTTTAAAAAGCTACAGTGATGATTCAAAAGTTAAAGTTTTATTTGCAGAACAGTCGCCTTTCGTTTGTTTTTTTGTCACGATGACCGAGGAAGCTGGATAAGTTTAAGTTTTCAACACAAACTGAACGTCATTTATCAGAGTAAACTGTCTTCAGTCTAATCCCAGGTGTTTTTCTGCAAATTAATATCAGTTCTACACATCGGTGACCAGTTTCCTTGATTAAAGCAGAAGTAAGCGATCCGGTGGTTTTGTCTAACTTCCTGTCAGCAGATGGAGTTAGCAGCCCCCGCCCTCGTCCCTACGTCACCACATTCACGCGCATCCCTTGGCTGCACACACAGAGAGGACTGCCCCTTTATGCCGTTCTCTCTCCTCATTGGATAAAGGTTGTAGGATACAAGGAAAGTTTTCTCCTGGGCTCAGAGCAGAGCAGAGTGACTGACAGACCCGTGTTTCAGACCAAACACTCTATAGAAGTGATTGCTGTCGGAAGATATAACTATTTAAGACTTATATTAACACAAACATTCACTTTACTTCTGCTTTAACTAATAATAGAATCGATATCGGTATCGGTCCTATTGACTCTGCCAGTCAGTCGCTGCTGTTTGTCTCTGTCTCTGTTACACAACGTTATAGTGACATTGAGATATAAATGTTCTGCTGCAGCTGAGGTGTAACTTCCTGTCTGCAGGCTTCAACACACTTTCACACTGTTTCCTGACCTCATGCTCCTCCTCTCTCCTCCTCTTCTTCCTCCTCCTCCTCCTCCTCCTCTTGGCTGTTTGTCAACTCGTCTCGCTGGAAGACGTCTTTATTATCGGGGACTCGGTGGCTCCTACAGGAGTGACATCCACATCCACATCCAGATGAGTGGAAGTTTGGAAGTGAGGAGAGTTTGCAGCATCTCTCCGCGGGTCGGCGGCGCCGCCAGAGATGAAACGGCGGCGCTGCCTAGAGCGGCCGTGCAGCAGCAGCAGCAGCAGCAGCAGGACGAGGACGAGGACGAGGACAGGAGCTGCCAGCGCTCCCACAATAATAATAATAATATCCCCACTTCACACATCCATGACAGCTGCACTGATGCACAAATACACTGTTACACACACACAACAACACACACACAAGCAGCTCCAATCGAACTACAGACACTCAACCTTGGATATCCTCTCCCTCTCCACATTACACCCCTCTAGGATATAAATAGCATGTGTGTGTGTGTGTGTGTGTGTGTGTTGCTGTCAGACATCCAGAGGACAGTGAGTGACAGCAGCTCTGCTCTCACAGCAGGATGATGACAGGACGATCCCAGGGAACCTGTTGTGTTTGGGGATAATTGTACAAGATTTTCATTTTAAATTTCTAAGAAAATTAATAAATAACTCAAGTGTATGAAAATGAAATGGAAAATGATGGTGAAGGTTTCTCTTTGAGAGGACGTGGTTGTTGTGCAGCTCTGAGGATGAACAGGTTCATCATGTTCTTCTCACACTGAGTCTGATGTGTCATTTCAATGAACTCACTAAATTAGCCTGATAATGTGAATGTGCACTCAGAGCATTTGAAAGTTTGTGAAATCTATAATTTTTGCTTCCTAAATGCACAGAAAGTAAAGAAGCTGTCTGTCTGGATGTGAGAAACAGAAGCATTGCTCGTTTTCAGAGCAACGACGACCTGCTAATTCACCTGAACCACGGTTATTACAGTTAAAAATGTAATCACTTCCGATCCCATGTAGAGGGTTACATAAATCCAAGGTGTTATTAACAACACTAAAACTAAAACAAGCTGCGACAAAATAACTGAGTTCACTGAAATGAAAAGAAAAATGACAGTTGTTTTAGAGGGAAATTCATGCAAAACCGCTGATGCGCGTTGCCTTCAGGGACAGTTTTTCATCAACAGTCTCTGTATTTCCCTCTAAAACAACTCTGTGTGGTAACGTTGTGTTATTATCTCATAGCGTGGTGAATGTGCAGCTCACAACTTGTCCACCAGAGCGTTGTTGAGTTGTTGGATTGTGTATTTGATGAGTTTGATGAGGGAAACCAATAAATCCCATAATGAGCCTCCGTAGCGTAGCTCTGAGCAGCTCACGGCTCTGCTCCGCCGTTCTAAAAACAGCTTGCACCGACAATTAAAGGTAACGAACCTACTGCTATGACTATAGGGATTATGGTGATGGGCCAATTTGACAAAATGTTGAACTATCCCTTTAAGAAACCCAGATAATGTGATTGGAAATCGATTTTCTTCAGCTTGTAAACACCTTAATCAGACTGAAAGTGGACGCATCATGTGTTCACGCTCCACAACAGTAGAGAAACAGGAGCCAAAATCTAGTTTTGAGCACAGCTGGATTAAACTGAGTGAAGATCGCTGCTTTTAACCGGTTTCTTCTCCTCAGAGATAAAACAAGATGAAACTTCACTTTTCTTATTTCCCTATATTCTTTAAATTTCAACCATTTAGCTGCTGCTGCTGCTCTGAAGAAGAGGAAGAAGAAGCCTCCCTGAGACGATCAGGAAAAAGAAGGAAAAAGAGCCGGTGGGAAGAGGAATAAAACATGAAATGAAGGAAGAGGTCGAGGGAATTTTAAAGTGATGGAGCAAATTAGAGCGAGTTGATGGAGGAGGAGGAAGAGGAGGAGGAAGAGGAGGTGAATTAAGGTAGTAGAGTCCAACTTTAGGATCTTTTTAAACTTAAGGAGGAACTTCATTAGATCAAGAGCAGCAAAGTGTCTCCATCAGAAGTCCGACATGAAAACTTGATGGAGAGACGAAGTGGAAATGGAATATTAATCTGTAACTTCCTGTAGATCAGTGCTTCTCAACCTTTTTACCGCGCTGCAGAGTTTTAACCCCGAGGAGCCAAAAAAAAAAAAAAAAAGTCCCAAACTCATTTGACAGGAATGAAAATCAGCCCTTTTTTTAATTGCATCATGACATATTTATGAACTTAAATATACAACTTTCAAAAAGCCGCTAGTTTTAGTGAGATTTACACCATCTTCCTGTGTGGTATTTCACAATAAAAGCCCCTCGATGTGGCCTCTTAATAAAATATGAGCGATTTCCCATTAAACCATATGGGATTGGGTAAAAATAGTTTAGTAAAAATGATAAATGTCAATGTAACCTTCATTCTCTTCATTTATCTATGTATTTATTTTCGTTATTTTGGTATTTATTTATATTATCATTAATATTTTTCATTTTTGCCGTATGTTCAGGATGTTTAAAGTAATAAATATGTCTAAAAAAGATTTAAAAAAAAAGAGAAATGTCTGTAAATTAAATCACATATAGCCTCCTTCACGCATAAATTCTTAATTTTCTGCATCACCTTCATTATATTTTTCATTTATTGACCATATTTATATTTGATGAACAGCGTTTATTGAACACTTTTATATTTTTAGTGAACGACAAACTGAACTGATCAATGATAGACGTGGTCGTGAGTGGCGTTCACACACTTTGTGTGCGTGACATCTCCATGGAGACGGCTCAGCATCAATCAATCATACATGCTGCTGCAGCTACAGATGTACAGTATCTACACACACATTATACTGCTGTTAATGGAGCAACAGGTGACAACAGAGGGAGGATTGTTTCCATACACACTTCAGAGACAGTTCCTGTCACTCATCTGCTCTATACTGCTCTTTCTACGTGTTTTTACTTCCTGTCTCCACACGCTTCTTTGTCTTCTAGTTATCCGCTGGTTTTAATATAAATAAAGTTTTCGATGATTTATTTAAAACCTAAACCAGAGTCTTGATCTTTTAAAACCTTGTCTGAACCTAAACACAGTGAGACGACTGGACTGAAACATCACTGATATCTGGTTTCAAATAAAAACGGAACTTGAACGCATCACTAAAAAACTAAAACAGGAAACATTACAGACACCTGATGGGAAATAAAAACAACTTAATGCATCAAATGAATGGTTTTATCTCGAAAACTTCAAACTCACTTATTAATGAACTTTAAACCTCCGTTAGATTTATTTAAAACACGTTTCATCCTGAGGCTCCTGAACGCATCACCATTATCCAGCCACGGCTCAGATTCCTCATTAGTTTAACAAGATAACGGTTTAAAGTCAAAAGCAAAACGCAGGTGTCAAAGTGTTTCATTAGCTCTGAGTCTTTATGATGAAATTCATGAAATATCTGAAACATTTCATTAAAAAAAAAAAAAACTCAAATGTGAACAGCAGCGGCTTTAACACACACACACGCACACACACACACACACACACACACACACACACACACACACACACACACACATAAAAACACAACCCTCCGACAGACAGATAATAACCGACTGTGTTGTCAGTTTGTGGAAACAAGACAAATAGAGCAGAGAGACCTGTCACATCAGCTTACTGTCACTGTGTGTGTGTGTCTGTTTGTGTGTCTGTGTGTGTGTCTGTGTGTGTGTCTGTATGTGTGAATGTGTGTAGGAGCAGATTGTGTGAGGCGTGTTGGACTAATGTGCTGTTGGCAGTGAGAGCTGATGATAACAATATGTGCCCTCTCTTTTGAGTGTGTGTGTGTGTGCAGACCATAATATTACATATTGTGTGTGTGTGTGTGTGTGTGTGTGTGTGTGTGTGTGTGTGTGTGTGGGTGTGTGACATCACACCGCCTCCTAATTGTATCAGTGGACGATGTTTGTGTCTGTGGAGTTAATGGCTTCTGTCTTTACACTGTTAATAATAAGGGAGGAGGAGAATGATGTGTTCAAGAACCTCGGTTGAATTAAATGATCAAATATTATCAATATTTTTTGCTTTCATCTCTGATTCTACCTGAACATTCACCACGCTATGAGATAATAACACAACGTTACCAGACAAAGTCGTTTTAGAGGGAAATTCATGCAAAATCGCTGATGCACGTTGCCTTCAGGGACAGTTTTTCATCAACAGTCTCTGTATTTCCCTCTAAAACAACTCTGTGTGGTAACGTTGTGTTATTATCTCATAGCGTGGTGAATGTGCAGCTCACAACTTGTCCACCAGAGCGTTGTGGAGTTGTTGGATTGTGTATTTGATGAGTTTGATGAGGGAAACCAAGAAATCCCATAATGAGCCTCTGTAGCGTAGCTCCGTAGCTCCGCCGTTCTAAAAATAGCTTGCCAAAATTTTCAACTATCCCTTTAACACCAGTTTTTCCTTGCTATTACAGAAATTTCCACAGAACTAAAGGTGCAAATCGTCCAAAGATGGAGACTCTCCAACCTGGTGCATTATTAAAACTATTAATATTTCCATTTATTTATTGAACATGACCCACAACAGAAGTTAACGGTGCAACTGTTATGATCAAGTTTCTACTGTGATGATCAATGAGCTCGTTTCAGCAGTGAACGGACACAACAACATGTAAACAGCAGCATCTGTTGGTAACAGATCGGTTTATGAATCAATATGCATCTGAAAATCCAGTTCTTTAAACCCAGCCCTGATAAAGACGTAGTATATACTATATCTCCTGTTTCTCAGATATATATATATATATATATATAAATATTTATACATTCTTTATCTTTATTCTAGCTGACTTTGCACCGTAACAGACTTGTTGCAATGACTTTTCATCGACAGATAAATCTTTAACTTATGAACTTTTTGAAAGAAAAAAAAAGTTTTCCATGATCCTGTGAGGAGGTTTTTTATTTAAAATCAAATTCCCTTGAAACAAACACAAACTGTTGAACTCGTATCTTTTGCATTTGAATCATTTTTGCTGCTTTATTTTAGAATAAAAACCTGCAGTGAGTCCTGTCAGGTTCTGGTTCTGGTTCAGACCAGTTCCTGTTTGTGTCCTCATGTAAACATCTGTATTAAACTCTGCACCCAGCAGCTTGGTGACATCATCAGACCGTCCCGTCGAGGGTTTTGTCTCGATTGACTCGTTGCAGCGGCGGCGGAGGCGGCAGCGTTAATACTTTCTGCTGCTGCCGACACGTTTCCTTGCCGGCGCACAAACACAAAGCTGCTTGTGGCTGTGAAGCTTCGATAGCAGATCAGACTGTGATATCCCAGGCAGAGTAAATATAGTCGGCGTCTCGGAGGAATAGTGAAACCTGGAGAGGCACTCGCTCAGGCAATCAGCCCACAATCAGCTCTCAGGTGCAACAATTTAAACTCTTACATTTTGCAAAATGGGAAAAAGGAAAAAGGAAAAGGGGAAAAAGGTTCAGTTCTGGGCTGGATGCAGAAATTGAAGAGGTGAAGAGGAGGAAAGAGGAGGAAAACAACGATTACAACAGAATTACTGTTTATGTGGCTCTGAAGAACAAGACTGAAGGACGATGCTGCTGCAGACTGACTGGAGAACTCAGGTCACAGGAAGTCACATGTTGAATCCAGGTTTTAAAAAGTGAATCATCATCATCATCAAATATGAAGCAGAAGATCCTGCACAACCAGTATTAGGGCTGGGACGATACGCTTTTCTCCCGATTCGATTCTTCTACGATTTTTTGGATGCAGATTCAATTTAAATTGCTATTCTACGATATTTCATGTTTAGTCTGCATTTTTAACACCAGTGAAACAGTTGAATGATGATGATTGTCTACAGACTATTCCAGGAACCATATTTCCCCAAAAAATACACATTGCATGTAAGTCAGTTTTTAAGATTTATTCTGCAGCAATATATATGTTTACTCTCTTTTCAAAAGCCTGGACTGCATAAAAGAGGCAAAAATAAAAGAGTATAGAAAAAACAGGCTTCTGAAACCTTTCTGACAAAATGAGATCTAGACTGAGGTAAACTGCTACATTTTAACATTTATCTGCACACAAATACTGTAGGAGCCTATAAATTAACATACTCCATTATAAAAAAAAAAAGAAAAATCGATACTAATGTGGATCGATTTTTTTCTCCCACCCCTAACAACCAAACACTCTCATCCATCCAGATTATGCTTCTACTTCAACGTCCAAAATAAGATTCTCTGAGCATCTAACAGGAACGAGACCAAGCATCAAATATGACAAATAAAGGCTGCAGATAAGGAAGTGAGCAAGAGGAGTCAGATGTTCCTCTATGCAGACGACACCAGCTTGAACTGGTCACGATCGCTTTCTGATTTTGCAGCTGGTTTTTATCCTCTAGATTCATATCTAGATAAGATCGTTTCAGTCTGATAATAACGGCAAAAACTGTTTATATGCAGAAACTGAATTGAAGAACTGAAGATTCATTCATAAATACCAGTTGTTTATACTGCATGTGTTATTTTATTCTATTTACACGGCTCTGTGACAGAGAGAAACACTATTTAATTAGTAAATCACGTACAATAACAATAAAGTTGACATTGATTTTGACATTAGTTTCACCTTCTGAGCGTGGAGAGGTGAGCACTGCAGACCTCGTTACCAAGACATCGTTGTCAAAACAGTAGCTCACATGTTTATATTTATATAATATATTTATTTGTTTCACCGAAGGAATCTGTGATCATGTGTGATCTCATTCAGGTCTCCCATGAAAATGAACGGACTCGAACCTGCTGCAGATACAGGAAGTGAAGCTTAAAGAGTCCATGATGGAGGATGTGTAGATCACAACAGTTTAGAAACATAGTATACTATAACTTTTTATCATTTTCTTCAGGTTCTTTAAGTGTAAATCCATCAATTATAGCATAAAATCTACATTTACTATGGATACGAGAGGAGAGTAAAGTGTTGTCAAGGGAAACAATGAGAGTAAAAGAGTGGAAGGAGAGAGAGGAAATTAAATAAGTGGAGGAGAGAGGAGAAAGGAGGTGAGGAGAGAAGGAGTTATAAAAAAAGAAGAGGAAAGGAAATGAATTCAGGTGAAATGAGAGAAGTGCAGAGAAGAGAGAAGAGGGGATGAAAGGAGATGAATTTATACTAAGAGGAAGGTGTTGAGGATCACGGCTGTTTCTGTCTTTTCATATTATCTCTGTCTTTACCCCCCTCACACACACACACACACACACACACACACACACATATATAATATATCTAACTTCCTACATTTCCTCCCGCTCCTGTTCACTACCTTAATCTTGGTTTTTGGCAACGCCAGCGTTTGTCATTTCCATAATTCCTGTGATAGTGCAGAGAGACGGGGGGAGAAAATGTTAAATTGAAAGAAGGAAGGAAGGGGGGAGGGAGGGAGGGGTGAGGAAGAGGAGGGGGGATGAGGAAGTCTGGAGAGCGAGCGGCTGCTGCTCATCTGTCAAGATTACAGCTCTGAAATCCGGTGAAATTGTGTTTTATCAGCAGCAGTCGACCTCGGCCCTGCAACCTGTAACTGGTGGAATAAGAGCGTTAGGATTCAAAGGAGGCGGCTTGTTGTTGTTGATGTTGTTGTTGTTGTGCGTCACAGAGGTGAAGCAAACAGGTCACGCAACCTGACGACGACTTTACAAGCAAAAAGGAAAGAAAGAAAAGAAAATCACCTACTGACGGTGAAACTGTCCAAACTGCATCAAATCTAATCTAATCCACTTGTGGCCTCATGCAAATCAACTGAGCTGCTGCTTTATAATATATTAAAGCAGCAGCTATATACTGTATATATATATTCCATATATATAAATATATTTATAAAACGTAAAGGTGAAATCCGGCGATCTGATTGGTTGTTAACCGTGGTATAATGAGCATATACCACGGCTACTATTCTAAAGCCTTATCACAGCATAGGCTATCACTCCGCCTCAGGCACGTATGACTGGTATAAGGGAGTCCTGGACAGCTGGGAACAGTTTTTTATTGGATAATATGTATTTCTGGTTGAATAAAACTACGTGAAATTGATTGCGTATCCCTCTTTCATATTGTCATTATTGGTAACCGTTTTATAAAAGCAATATATCACTCCAGGCCGTGGTATATGCTCATCACTCTAAGGGGGTTGTCGTCCCTCTGCTTCGCATCAGGCCGAAGAACGCCCCTTAGCCGTGGTATAATGAGCTATACCATGGCCTGTCGTGATAAAGTGCTTAATTATATATATATATATTTTTTTTTTTTTGATTCGCTGGCTTTGAAGCGGATCATTTGACAGACATTTTCTAATGCGAGTCTGAATTATTCCACCTGTCTATGAATATTTATACATTGTGTTGCCTTCACATGTGCTGGTCCATTCTTTGAAATAATCTCATGTTTCATTCAATGTGAAATTTTCAGATTATGTTGCATTAAAAAAGGTTTAATTATCCACTGGAGACGTTTCTACAGGCAACTGGTCCAACTGGTCCAGGAGGAACTGGATGGAAAACCTACAACCAGCACTTAAACATCATGTTTTTTGTTTTTATTTCTCATCTTAGACTAAATTTCTGCTTCTTTTCATCCATTTTTCAACCACTATTATTATTATAATTTAATTTCAACATCAGATATTACCACAGAAGATGAATAGACCTGGCTCCTTTTGTTTTACTTATTTATCACAGACTATAATGTCCTCTGAGGGCTGCCGTAGCACCGCAGCTCTGATAAGACTTTAATGAGCAGCGTTGGATTCTGTTTAATTAGAGCAACATTAGTTCAGTGGAGAATGAAACATTGTTTAGTTTATTGCTGCAGCGGTTATTAATACGTTTTAAATCGGTTTAGAACAAAAAACTGTTGTCGTGTTATTGAATTAAAGCAAAAGTCGTTTTATCGTCGGTGGAATTGATATTGTTGATACGATACGAGCAACGTTGTATAATACCACACACACACACATACTACACATATACGCACACATACACACACACACACACACACACACACACACATATACACACACACACACACACACACACGCATATATACACACCATCATTTAGCAGCTTATACTGAGTCTTCATTTGCTTGAAGTGAGACAATTAGCTCAGTGAGAGAAGGAGGAGGAGGAAGAGGAGGAAGAGGAGGAGGAAGAGGAGGGAAGGGAGGAAGGGGAGAAGAGAAGGAGGAGGAAAAGAGTGGGAGGGGAGGAGAAGCAGAACGATGGGGGAGGAAGAAAATGAGTTGGAGGAAGAGGAGGAGTTGGAAGAGCAGGAAGAGGAGGAGGAGGAGGAGGAGGAGGAGGAGGAGGAGGAGGAAGAGGGGGAAGTGGAGGAAGAGGAAGAGGGGGACAAAGGAGGAGGAGGAGGAAGAGAAACAGAATGATGGAGGAGGAG
The DNA here is from genome assembly GCF_905171665.1 of Trachurus trachurus. NCBI lineage: Eukaryota > Metazoa > Chordata > Actinopteri > Carangiformes > Carangidae > Trachurus > Trachurus trachurus. The sequence continues at coordinate 2,080,991 of NC_139913.1, forward strand.
GAAGATGAGTTGGATGAAGAGAAGGAAGTGGAGGGGTACGAGGAGGAGGAAGAGGAGGAAAAAGGAGGAGGAGAAACAGAATGATGGCAGAGGAGGAAGATGAGTTGGAGGAAGAGGAAGAGGAGGAGGAGGAGGAAGAGAAGGAAGTGGAGGTGGTGGAGAATAGAAGAAGGAGGAGGAGAAAGAGTAGGAGGTGAAGAGAAGGAGTAGGTGGTGGAAGATGAAAAGGAGGAAAAAGGAGGAGGAAGTGGAAGGAGAAACCGAACAATGGAAGAGGAGGAAGAGGGGGGAAAAGGAAGAGGAGGAGGAGAAACAGAATGATGGAGGAGGAGGAAGATGAGTTGGAGGAAGAGGAGGTGGAAGAGAAGGAAGTAGAAGGTGAGTTGGAGGAAGAGAAAGAGGAGGAAAAGGAGGAGAAACAGAACGATCCTTTAATGAACCGTGACGAGTCATTTCACCGCCGACAGACGAAGGTAAATCACAGTTCTGAGTGACAGTGTGACAGTGTCAGGTTAAAACCTCCACGTCGGCTCACATCCATTAGACAGAGTGACGACGTCCATTCACCTGAACTCCAGTCAAATTTTATTTAAACAACCCCCGATGTTACAAACCACACACACAGAAAATGAACTGGCAGCTACAAACAGAAAATCCCGCTCTGCCTTTTCTCTGTGACGCTGCTGAACACGGAGCCGAGGGCGAGCAACACTAATCCTCCAATTAAAACTCTTTGCTCGTTAAAGGGGAAAAACAAACAAACACATAAATACATTAAAACATTAAAATATTAAAACATGACGAGTGTCAACCAGCAGAGTGGACGTTTTACCACCGAGCTGCAGGATTAACGAGCTCATCGTTCACTTATTAGGAATGGAAAGACTATTTTATTATTATCAGTGTAGGATAAACACATTATAAATGATTAATGAAGTCCTTAACAATATTAAACTAATGCTTCATAATGTGGAGTTATTATAAAGTGTCAGCATCCTCAGGCCTCTACAGTCATTTAATTTGTTGTTTTTTACTTTTGAAATAAGTTTCTAATTAAACCAGAATTAAAATTTGTTTCATACAAATGCAGCTTTAGCAATTTGTCAACAACTAATACTCTGATTTTGGATATTTATTTAAAAAAAAAAACCTCCTATTTGGAGGCACAAATACACTGCAAAAACTCAAACATCTTACCAATAATATTTGTCTTATTTCTAGTCAAAACAAATCTCATTCTACTTAAAATAAGACTCATCACATTAAAAGCAGCTTGTTTTTAGACACTTTTTACTTCTTTCAAGCAGATTTTTCTACTTATTTCAATTGAAAATTAGTTTGAAACAAGTGAAAATGATCTAAAAACAAGTAAATTTTTAGGTGATGAGTCTTATTTTAAGTGGAAAAAGATTAGTTTGACTAGAAATGAGACATTTTGACAAGAAATAGGACAAATATGTTGAGTTTTTGCAGTGTATTCACTCTAATTCAAGGATGAGCTTCTTCAGATTACACAGGGTCAAAGGACACGACTGGTTATTCAGTCTCGAGCCTCATCCCCTCTGTTTCCACTAACAACACTCTGCACCATGTGTGGATCTTTTCAAAAACACTTCTACAGAGAAGAGATGTTCTTTCACCAGCAGGAGAATCTGCTCGTATCATAGCAACAAGACGAAAAAAGTTTTCACCTTTGGCTCCGACAAAAAAAATAAATGAAAAAAATAAAATAAAATGAAAACTAAAAGAAACACATGAGGAGCTGTGAGGAGTTTCAACAGCGTGGTGTTGAAACTCCGACCTCTCGGAGGGTGAAGATCAACGTTTTGGACGTTAAAGCTGCAACATCCAGAGGTGAAGATGATGAAGGAGAGAGTTTCTGTTTCATCATCGTCATCATCAACATCATCATCCAGCAGCAGCAGCAGCAGCAGCAGCAGCAGCAGCTCGACTGTGGAGAGAGTCGTGTCAAAGATGGAGAAGTCTCCGGCTGTTTGAAGAAGAAGCGGCTGCTGCTCCTGAACCAGACTCTTAATCAGGTCCCAGGGTTTTATTCAAGATGAAAAAGCTGCTGCACTTCACTTCTACACTTTGAGGGGGTTGAGTCGAGAGTATGTATCGATCGATTGATCAACCCGTCCTCCTCCTCCGACGACACCTCTCTACTGTTCCCTCGACTCTGAAGGTGTCTAATAATCTCTGATGACACCGCCGCCATCTTTGAGAAAGGTGGAGAATGAGACAGAGACTCCATCACATCAACCACAGAAACCAGTCGTGTTGTAGTCCAGACCGTTCTATTAACATTATTCCTCCTCAGATAAAAAAAGAAGAGATGATTTCATTGAAAATCTATTCTAAACCATATTTAAAGGGATAGTTCAACATTTTTGGCAAATTGGCCCATTGCCATAATCCCTATAGTCATAGCAGCAGGTTTGTTACCTTTAATTGTCGGTGCAAGCTATTTTTTAGAACGGCGGAGCAGAGCCGTGAGCTGCTCAGAGCTACGCTACGGAGGCTCATGGGATTTTGGTTTCCCTCATCAAACTCATCAAATACACAATCCAACAACTCCACAACGCTCTGGTGGACAAGTTGTGAGCTGCACATTCACCACGCTATGAGATAATAACACAACGTTACCACACAGAGTTGTTTTAGAGGGAAATTCAGAGACTGATTATGAAAAACTGTCCCTGAAGGCAACGTGCATCATGGTTTTGCATGAATTTACCTCTAAATAGCAAGACCGGGTCTCATGTACAACAACACTAGAGACTCTGATGTTAAACTTTACAGCAGAATAAAACACGTGTTAGATAAGAAAAGACAACATTTATAAAGAATATATACAGTCTAGCTCTCAGAATCTCACTCAGAATCCAAGATGGCCGTGAATAAAATCTGAACTTTACACTGTTTATTAGACGCTCAGTCTTGTTTATGTGTCATTAAAGAAGTCGTAGCAACAATAAGCTATCATGCAACTATAAACCTGTTGTTATGTTGCGTTCACACAGAAACTCTCACATAGTTTTCTGTTAATGCTAATAATGCTAACAACAACAACAATAGCTACCGAACACGTTGGTTTTCCGGTGCGTTACCAACTGATAACTGGAACACAAAGAGATAAGAAACGATGACCACCTCTATGTTTCTGTTTTTATTCTCTATCTGGACTAAATCTCTGATATTCATCAATTTAGACGCAACATCATTCCACGCTCTGTATCCTGACTTTACAGGGTCTAAGCAACGCAGCATCATGGGCGACGTCCATCTTTATTTCTTTATTTACAGTCCATGGTTTCCCCTCATATTCACATCAGGAGGAGTTATTCTGGTCTGTGGGTTCAGTGGTAACTGGGTTAGAGCGGTCTGGTCCGGCCCAGTCTGTGTTGATTTAATCATCTGGTTTCCTGTGATTAGTGGCCGAGGTCGAGCAGCTCTGGGCTTTTTTAATTTTTTTTTTATTTGATCCGTCTCAGGAGCAGCCTCCTTCTTCTTCCTCTTCTCCTTCTTCTTCTTGTCCCACATGGCCTCACGTCCTTCAGCTCTTCCCCTCCTCCTCCTCCTCTGCTGCTTCTTCTTTTCTTTTCTTTCCCACCACCTCCATCTCTTCAGCATCAATCAGTCCTCTCTCTCTCTCTCTCTGTCTCTCTGTCTCTCTCCGTGTGGACCGGCGCTGAGGCTTCATTATGCTCTTCTCCCTGCTCTCATATTTATTTCATAGCTGGCAGGCTTGAGAGGACACGCCGGGCCCCGCTGGCAAATGAAAGGATGAATTTCCACATGCATTATTCTCACGTTGAGCGACCGCGGGGCCCGTCACAGCCCGAGATGCCCCGCGGCGTCGCCACACCACACACACACACACACACACATATAGAGAGGAATCTGCACATTACAGACACACACACACGGTGCAGAGATGCATCACAACACATGGAGGAACTCTCACCTGCCCTGAGCGCCGCTGCACGGGAATAAATAAAACATCTATCACAAGACACACATGTGGAAACGTCTTCACTGTCTGTTGTAGTTCATCATGTTACACACATTCATTCATGGATAGGCTATAGGCTAAATATACAGTATATATATACAGTATATATAGATGCTCCTTCATGTGGAGTTGATATTCCCGTAACGTGCTGCTGCAGCTCAGAGGGAACAAACATTAACCCTCAGCGTCAGCGTCAGACGTCTCAGGGTCAGAGCTCGTTCACCTGCTGCTCCGTCTGAGGCTCAGGAAACAAAACGTGTCAGTCAGACTAAAAAATAAAAAGAAGAAAAATAAATATATTGTTATGAAAATGTTGTATTCCATCTACAGTACAAACCGTAGTGTGAGATATTTCTTTTTGTAAACTGCTCTGTAATTTCTGCTCAGGTGGTGATTGTGTTGTTACAGCAAATTAACTCATTATTCAATTACAGCCGACAGGTTTCTTTTCTTTTTCTTCTAACAAGCACATGAAAAGTGTTTTTTTTTTTTTTTAATGTCACAGCAGGAATCTGCAGAGTGTTTCAGGAGCAGGAATATTAATTGACCACGTTAAATTTATGATGCACCAAACTTTTTTCAGAGCGACTTAAACTAAACTGGACTCGAACAAAACATGTGAATTCACCACCGAGACACGACGCTATATGTTGGAAAACATGGAGGCTGGGTTGGTGTTGCTACGGCAACCCTGCTGCCTCCTCCTCTGTAACGAGCGATGTGAACAAGAACAGAAGCTAGCAAATCTTTTTATTTATTTAGCTTCTTCTTCCTCCCTGTTAGCACTGATGCTAAACTGAGCTGCCTCGAAGCCTTCAAACAAATCTTTATCGACAGTTGACAACAACAGGAAGGACAATCTGCAGGGCGGTCGAACCGGTGGGAGATATGAACCCTGAACTCTGGCTTCGGATCGAGGACAAGTTACTCAAACAGTGACAGAGAACATTTCTAAAACTGTCTAGTTTAACTGACCGTTAAACTCCAGTTTCTTCTTTTTCAAGACGCTCTTTACTTGTGCTGTTGTTACTGACTGTGTGTGTGTGTGTGTGTGTGTGTGTGTGTGTGTGTGTTAGCATTTACTAGCCCAGGTTTGTAAGGCTGTCTTTACACTACAGGCCTTGATGCCCAATTCCAATTTGTTGCCTATATCCATTTTCTGACTGTTTATTTACATGTTCTATCAGAAGTGATCCATATCTGATATTTGCATTTACAGCTGCTCTGTTTGCATGAAACAACATCCCGCTTGGCTGCCCACTGCTCCTCGGGGATGGGTTAAATGCAGAGAAAGAATTTCACTGTACTAGCTGTATATGTGACAAATAAAGTACCTTTACCCTTTAGATGTGTATGTTGGTTTTCCTCTCTTGATTTCTAATCGACTCGTTTCAGTTTCTGCCCGTAGGCGAATGTGAAACCTGGTGTTTCTCTCCCTCACACCCCCTCGGTCTGCATATAAATTAATGTTATATGGAAAAAAGGACTAGTGAGGGGAAAAAAAAACAGACGCACAGTCGGACACCATGAAAAGGAAACACTATAATAACTCAGTTGACTCAGTGACAGTGACCACAGCTGGTCACAGCTGGTCATGGTCGTCCACATCAGACCCACGTGTCAATCACAGACTGCAGAGGTTCAGGGAAACGTGTGGAAACGGGAATTAAAGGGGAATTGCCGTTTTTTTACAATCTGGACCTTATTTCTAGCATGAAATCCGATCATTTCCTCCCCCAGATAACTTTGGTGTCATTACAAGTGGTTGTGATGAAATGAGCTCCAGCCGAGAGGCGCGTATATCCGTATAATGGAGTCTACAGGGCAGCAGAATGCAGCCTCTAAATAACACATTATCTGCAGAGAAACTCCTTCATTTCACCAATATTTAGTTATGAATTAGTTATGTTATGTTATGTTATGTTAGGGTTAGGGTTAGGAATGATAATAATCATTCTGCTTCGGCATTCGGGTCCATTTTTATCTCAACTAGCCGGAGCTTTAGTGAGTCCAGGTTGAGGAGAGGAAGCCTGTGGAAGCTGAACTTCATCCAGCTGCTCTTTTTGTTCTGACAAGTCAGAAACACGCAGAAACAAACCGTAGCATTAGCGGTAGCAACAAAGATGACATCATTCAGGTCAGAGGTCAGTAGTATTGATGACGTACGACACACGTTGCCAGGAAAGATCCGATCTGTCTGTTTAGACTGCAGACGTTTTGGCAGATATCAGATATATTTCCACATATAACATATACAACACCACTCAACAGTTATCCCCAAGCAACATATCACTTGTCTCATTGGTGCAGAGCTGTTACCACTCAGCTCTGATCTGATTGGCTCGTGGTGGCTGCACCAATCGACAAACATTAAGGTCCTGAGCTTCAGTGGAGTGCAACAGATGCTGCAGCTTTAACACGTTTCCTGTTGATGCTGAACCATGTTTCCTTGACTCTGTGTGTGTGTGTGTTTTGATGCACAGAAAGCATTAAGGATGACACACACACACACACCCTCTCCATCCATCCTCCCTCCCTCAGCAGCAGCAGCAGCATCTCGTCTCTCACATCTTTTAATGGAACAAATAACAGGCTGTCACGCCGTGTTGTTGCCGGGATATCTGCATGTAAAATGTCCTAACATCCGTGTAAAACGCACGGTTCTGCTGCTCGCTCTCCCCTCCAACACTCAACTTTTTAAAGAGCCCGTAAAAAAAAAAGAAAGAAAGAAAGAAAGGAAACGGGAGAGGAGAGGCCAGACATCCCTAACGAGCCAGAACAAAAACGTAGAAGAAAGGCGCGGAGAGGAGAACAGGCCACGGGTGAGCAGCCCCACTCCCTATTAACCTTGTAAATGATTCAGTCGGCCGGCTGGAAGATTGAAGCTCCGCCGCTGTTTATCCAACAGATGGAGGGATGATGATGATGATGATATTCAGAGTCAGAGAGAGAGAGAGAGGAGCCGTATGGATCTGCAGAGAGAGAGAGAGAGTGTGTGTGTGTGTGTGTGTGTCCTTCAAGACGTTGCTGCAGCAGCTAAAGGGATATCGACGCCGAGCTGCACAGCCAATTACCAACGTCAACACACACACAGTCACACACAGTCACCTTAACGCAGGTAATTAAAGACCCACATGTACGGAGAAGAAAAGCAAAATGGAGGAGGACATGATGAGAATATATAAACATTAACACACATAGAGGAGCCTGCAAAACACTATCTGACATACAAATGTGTCATAAACACAGTCAGTACATGAGATACTGGGAAATATTAAAGCAGAAAAGATGTTAATTTATTAGAAACATGCATGAAAACAACCTGCACACTCCACCACACACACACACACACACATCCATACTGAGCCCTGGATCAATAGGTCTTCCCATTCGATCGCACCCCAGAGAGCCACATTATCCGACCTGCAGTAGTAGTACAGTCCAGACTCACAAACAAACTGGAGCATAAATACCTAAAATAACGTAACAGTGACGATGAACGTTTACTAATCAATCAATAACTAATAAAACTACATCAAATCCTTAGATTTCAGTATTTATTATCGTCTCCGTCAGAAGTCAAAGTTCATAGGATGCAGCTGTCACCGCCACGTGGTCGTAAATCGATTGATCCATCGATCGATAGCGCGGTCGCTACTGACCTCAGATCAGAAACCACATGAGGGACAATAATTGTTTCTCAGTCGGATATGACGGATTATATGTTAGAAGGAGAGGACTGATCGATATCACTATCAATATCAATATTAATATCAATATCAATTGCAATGGAGCCTAAATCCAGATTGATTCACATGCAACGAGTTAATTAAAAATCACAAAAGCATGAAGCTGCAGCTCTGACGTCCTGTCACAGCCTCAAAAAAACTAAAAAGAAAGAAAAACATCAGTGAGCTGAACTTCACATCATGAACGTCCTGATCCAAAAGAAAAACACTTCAATATTTCATCCCCAGGTTCAGACTCCTCAGTGCTTCATCACTTTCCTTCTCTCTCTGCAAAGAGCTGCAGCAGAAACAATAATCCATCACAGATAGAACTCGTCCATTTTGTCAAGAAATACAGAAAAATAAACAAAGTTTTTAACCCCAGAAAGTTTCTGCAGGAGCAGTTTCCTGCAGCTGGAGATGAGATCAGATAAGAGTTGATGCACTGCAGCAGCAGGTTGATACACATACACACATATGAGCTTCAGGCTGTTAGATAAATACACTGTGATGCTTAAAGGCTGCAGAACATGTAAACCAATGAAGCATTAGTGAAGCTTAATTAAACCCTGCATGTGTATATAACATTCTTAGTTAGTCTGTGATTTATATACACAATTATAAATGTTAAACTCTGGATCAATGAGCTCATCTATCACGTGTTTAATTATCATACTGAATAAATGGTATTAAATCAGTTATAAACCAGTTATTGAGGAGACGTCAGCGCTTCATTAGATCATTTATAAAGTGTCAGTAAATGATGAACAAACCGTTTAGATGAACATCGACGCAGCCGGTGATTTATAAACACTTTCAACTGCAGCTCATGATTAATTCAGGTGGTTAGCACTTGTTAGATGAGTAGGCTACTTGATAAAACCTCTATTCACACTTTCGTCATTCGTCAAGTATGAAAATACAAGTTCAGCTTCGCCGGTGCTTCACACTTGTGTCGCCCGTTATTATCATTATAATAAAGTGTTACTGCAGGTTTTTCTTCACTTTTGTCAGAGCTGTGAAGTACGAGAGAGTTCATGAACTGTGTGAAATCCAAACAGCTCCATCGGAAAAAAAAATGTAAAAGACTGAACTGCAGTGATGTGAGGTGACGGCTCAGAGTGTCCTCATCATTACGTTCCCTCAGGACAGGAGATGTGTTTCCAAAATATGAAGAAGATGAAGAAATTTCTGGTCTATAATATAATAAATAATAAAATAATAAAGAATAAACAGCAGCAGATAGATAGAGGAGATGAAGTGAAAGAGACGTGTGAGTGTGGCTGCACCAGCTGGATGCAGTTCATTTTATTCTACTCATCCTCTCCATGAAAGGAAGTGTCAGTCAGAGCACGCTGCCAAAAACACAGAGCGCCAAAAGGTTGAGAGGGCGAGAGAGGACTAAAAGTAGATGACAGCACGGGTGAAGTTAAGAGGGAGATGGTGACAGAGAGAAAGAGAGGGAAGAGAGAGAGAGAGGAAGGACTCTGCATTTGTACAATAAGAAAAGAAGAAGGAGAAGAAGTGAAGGAAGAAGAGGAACGTGGGCGAGTCACATGGTGTGTGTGTGTGTGTGTGTGTGTGTGTCAGATCTATTCACACGTTGCCAGTGAAAACCGAAAAGACCAAAAAAAAAAAAACTCCCAGCAACCAGAGAACAAATAGTGAAACTGCTGAGGAATTTTCTCCTGCAGCACATTTGACTTTCACTGAGGATGATGATGAAGATGATCAGACCCTGGATCTGCCACCATCTGCCAGATCATCATCATCATCATCATCGTCTTCATCGTCTTCAGGTCCAGAAGTCTGATCAGACAGATGAGAGCGGATCCTCAGACTCGGCTGTCAGCTGCAGAGCGTCAAAGTCAAAACTTCTGCCTGTTTTTAAAAGTGAAACTGAGTTTAGACTGAACTGAACTCAGGGAGTCGATCCCACTGCTCAGCGTCACTCTGAATACTGAACACAAACAATGAGTCAGCAGAACAGAACCAGTAGAAATGACAATCCAGCTTCTAATGACCCGGTAGAAACCTACAAACAAGGATCTGAATATCTAAACACTTCTGCTTGTGCAACTGGGTGTAACGGGCGTCGTGCAATACAACCTGGCACTTTAAACTGATGTGCACTTTAGGGCCTTGTGCAACGCTATCTGGCACTAGGGCTGCAACTAACGATCATTTTCATTAGCGATTAATCTTTCGATTATTTAAACGATTAATCGATTAGTTGTTTGGTCGATAAAATGTTAGAAAATGTTGAAAAATATCAACCAGTGTTTCCCAAACCACAAAATGACGTCCTCAAATGTCTTGTTTTGTCCACAAACCAAAGAGAGACTCAGTTTATTGTCGTAAAGCAACAAAGAAACCAGAAATATTCACATTTAAGAAGCTGAAATCAAAGAATTTTGACTTTCTTTTCTTCAAAAAACTACTCAAACCAATTATTAGATTATCAAAATAGTTGACGATTAATTTAATAATCGATTATTGTGCGATTAATCGATTAATTGTTGCAGCTCTATCTGGCACTTTGATAAATACTCTTATAGGGCATCGTGCAATACAACCTGGTACCTATGCACTCCTGCACTTTAGCACTCGTCACTTTAACCCAGCAGCATTTATGCACTTTATCTCCCAGAACAAAACTCTTATGGTCCCGTACCTGTGGAATGTGTTTGTCAATATGTTCTTCATTGTCATAGTTTTGTCTTTTTGTGTTGTCTACATTATTATGTGTAATGTGTACTGTTATTGAACTGTTTTCATGTTTATGGGACGGAAATTAGCACCTTGCTATAATCCGGCACATTTACATGTTTTTGTCCATTACTGTGACTGTCCCATTCAAATAAACAAATAAAAGCAAAAAAAAGCAACAAGTCCAGACCAGAAAGTTCAAAAAGGAACCACAAAGGTTGACGGACTCACTAGAAACTAAAGATCCAGTATCTACTGAAACATTAGAGACCATGAAGTCCCAGATCTCATCAACCAGCGAGTCCACAATCGAACTGATCAGTCAAACTCAACAACTCCAGTCGAGAATCAGTAGAAACCAAGAAAATAAAAGACAGACTGTCCCATTGGACAGAAAGGAAAAAAGAAAATCATGATTAAACCATTACTCATCACAATCTGACAAGACCATGATCTGCTGAGTCATTAGAAAACAACAAAGTCAAAGATAGATGGACTCATTAGACATTTTAAAACAAGGATTTGCTGAAATATTAGAGAGTAAAGACACATTGAAGTCACAACTCTTCAGAAACTGGCAATGCAGGATCTTCAGATTTGATAAAAAAAACAATAATTAAAGGGATAGTTCAACATTTTGGTGAGTCTGAGTTGTTCTGGAGGTAAATACAGATAAAGCTTGCTGGAAAATTGTCCCCGACTGGAACGTGCATCAGCGGTTTTGCATGAATTTCCCTCTAAAACAACTCTGTGTGGTAACGTTGTGTTATTATCTCATAGCGTGGTGAATGTGCAGCTCACAACTTGTCCACCAGAGCGTTGTGGAGTTGTTGGATTGTGTATTTGATGAGTTTAATGAGGGAAACCAATTAAGAAATCCCATGAGCCTCCGTAGCGTAGCTCTGAGCAGCTCACGGCTCTGCTCCGCCGTTCTAAAAACAGCTTGCACCGACAATTAAAGGTAACGAACTTATACTGCTATGACTATAGGGATTATGGCAATGGGCCAATTTGCTAAAAAATGTTGAGCTATCCCTTTAAGGACAACATATTAGAAACCAAGAAAGTCCAGGATCTACTGACTCATTAGAAAATCCATCACTTGGACAGGTTTCCATAGACACAAACCCTCTGGGAGTCGCTCTAAGCCGTCACATCCAGAAACAATAGACTCATTAGAAACCAACAGAATCTACTCATATCAATAGAAACTGAAGAAAACCGAGTAAAAACTTCTCCATAAAAAGATTAAACTGAAAACCTTACAAATCCAGAAGCTCCTGTTTTATTCAAAAAGCCAATAAAGCAGCTTCTATTATTATTATGTATTGATGATCCGCAGGTTCACAGACGATGTGGAGATGATACGCTGCTCAGTCAGTGTTTCTCTGACTGAAGACGACTTGGAAACACTTGGAGTGCGTTAACCTGCTCGTTAACCTATCGAGTGGAATCTCCATCGACCTCCATCATCATCACGCATTCATAAGTACACAACAACGTTCACACACAGACACACACACACACAAGGCCGCGCTCGGCTCGCTCACGGTCCCACTGGGATCTATTGTTTCTCCAGCAATGGATGGAGGCTTCCCCAAGGTCCTAGAGATCGACTGAGCACGGTAAAGAGAGTGTTTGGTTTTCTTACCTTTAATGGAGCAGAAGGAGGAAGAGGAGGAGGATTCAGCAGCACAGCACCGAAAAAACAAAAGAGAAAAAAGACATTTTATTAGAAATGCAGTAAAAAAAATGCAGTAAAAAAAGACAAAAAAAGACAAAACACATGAGGAATTTCAATGAATGCCGCCGCCCGGTGAGGAGAAACCGTAGCGCCCAGCAGCCAAACACACCTAAATCTTTTAATCCACTCCACAGCGAACCAATCAGCATCTGGAGCCGCACCGAGAGCAGCTGGCCCGTTACCCCAGGTGGGGCAGTTAGTTTGGCAGGTAATCAGCCGTGACCGACCGAGGGGCCGGGCGCCGCTGTGTGTGTGTGTGTGTGTGTGTGTGTGTGTGTGTGTGTGTGTGTTCACGTTGGCGTTCGCTTTCAAAAATGTTGGCACACACACACACACAGAGGAGGTCGTCTCTATGTCCAAGCGTGTCGGTGTGTGGTGTGGTGTCATTTCCAATCATGACTAAAAGGAGGAGACTCGCCGCCAGACTGTTTGCTCCCTAAATATTCAATATTTTATTATACGACTACATAATAAAAAAAGGGACAATGACAACGTTTCGAGCGTTAAGCTCTTCGTCAGGTCAGTTGCTTTCAGGTGTTCTTCAAATAGTTTCATGGGTAATGAATATTCATTACCCATTGAAGGAAGGACGAAGGGAAAGATGGATGGAAGGAAGGACAAAGGGAAAGAAGGATGGAAGGAAGGACAAAAGGGAAAGATGGAAGGAAAGAAGGAAGGGAAAAAGGAAGGTAAGATAGAAGGAGGGAGGGAACAGATTGGGTTAATTGGGTCAAAAAGGAAGGAAGAAGTAAGGACGAAAGGAAGGGAGGAAGGAAGAAAGGAAGGAAAGAAAGATGGAGGGAGGGAACAGTTTCGTTCAACGAAGGAAGAAAAAGGAAGGAAGAAGGGAAAGGTGTAACGAAAGAAGGAAGGGGAAAAGGAAGGAAAGAAAGATGGAGGGAGGGAACAGATTCGTTCAAGGAAGGAAGAAAAAGGAAGGAAAGAAGGGAGGAAACAGATCAGGTCAATTGGATCAAAAGAGGAAGAAAGGAAGGACAAAGGGAAGGAAGGAAGGAATGAAGGAAGGAAGGGAATAAGGATTGTGGAAAGAAGGAAGGGTAAAAGTAAGGAAAGAAAGATGGAGGGAGGGAACAGATCAGGTCAATTGGATCAAAAGAGGAAGGAAGGAAGGAAGGAAGGAAGGAAGGAAGGAAGGAAGGAAGGAAGGAAGGAAGGAAGGAAGGAAGGAAGGAAGGAAGGAAGGAAGGAAGGAAGGAAGGAAGGGAATAAGGATTGTGGAAAGAAGGAAGGATGGAGGAAGGGAACAGATTGGGGACAACAGGAGGGTTAAATGTATATTTTGTTTAACTCTTTTGTATATCCCATCTTCCTTATTTCTTAGGGAAAGGAAACCCCTTATAAAGACATTTTTCTCCTTTGGAAACAGAGAATGTGTGTTTTGATAAAAAGAGTTATTCTTGCCATCTTCATATTGATAATATTTTTTGGCATATTTTTTCTCTCATCAAATATGGTCGACCTGTGTCTTTAATATTTGTAATGCCAATTAATATTTATAGATAATAGATATAGACTGAGCTTTTTTCTTTGGTCATTTCCAACCATACCTGTCGACTGACCACACACACACACACACACACAAACACAAACACACACTTCTTCTATTTTAAATCAGCTTTCTAATCCAATCATCCTTCACGGTTTCATTTGTTCTGCCCGACGACCAAAAACTGGAGGACGTTAATACAGTTTTCACTTATTTGTTTACCTGAGGCTCGAACAGCAAAGGTCGAAGTCTCTGACATGATTAAAATATCTCAATATCGAATTTCTACTCGTCAAAGATCCCAGCGACTGGATGAATGAAAAAAAAGGAAAGTGTCTGAGCGTTCACCACTGCGTCGATAACCAGCAGCAGCTCAGGTGCAGCGCGACCTTTAAAGCAGCAGCTCAGATATTGAACAAGCAGTTTATCGAGAAACTAATTAACCAACGACCTCACACACATCACAAGTATTGATATGATATCGATGCTTTGTGTTGTTGTTGTTGCACAGAAAAAAACTAAAAAAACAAAACAGGTTATTAAGTATTTAAATAAATAAAATAATAAAACACAGTGTTGTGCTTTGTCTGAATCCCAGTCAATTAAGTTGACTAATTAAAGGGTGGTGATCTTTAAAAGACGCTCGAATCAATCAATCAATTTTGTTTCATAAACAATGGATTCACATGGAGAGAGAGAGAGAGAGTTATGAAACAAGATGAACTCTATTAACCCCAGGGGAGGATTACATAAGGTGAGGAGTGTGGAAGAGGAGGAGGAGGAGGAGGAGGAGGAGGAGGAGGAGGAGGAGGAGGAGGAGGAAGATGTTCTTCCTCCAGGATCAAAGCTCGACGTCCTTCATCTCTCTGAGTCCGTCTGTCCGTTCTCCAAATGCTGCAGGACTCATCGCTTCAGGTCGAATGTCTGACAGCACCAAAAAGTCATGAGAAAGTCTTCAAGACAGACGGCTGCATCCCATAATAATCTGGCTTTGGTCTTTCTTTCTTGTTTTCCACTTAAAGCAGAAGTAAGCGATATTTTTGTGTTAATATAAGTCTTAAATAGTTGTATCTTCCGACAGCAATCACTTCTATAGAGTGTTTGGTCTGAAACACGGGTCTGTCAGTCACTCTGCTCTGCTCTGAGCCCAGGAGAAAACTTTCCTTGTATCCTACCAGTTTTATCCAATGAGGAGAGAGAACGGCATAAAGGGGCAGTCCTCTCTGTGTGTGCAGCCAAGGGATGCGCCTGAATGTGGTGACGTAGGGACGAGGGCGGGGACTGCTAACTCCATCGGCTGACAAGACGTTATGGTGCGTTCAAGGAAACTCGTAACTCGTGTTTTTCCAACCTGTGAACTCGTACCAGTTCGATCTGGTACGAGTTCACGGGTCAGAAGTTACGAGTGGCCGTTATAGTGACTTTCACAGGTAAAACAGGTCGGAGAAACACGAGTTACGGGTTGCCTGGAACGCTACAAAGTCGTAAGTCGTGACATGAAGCTGTAACTTACGGTTTCAAAAGCCTGCCTGGAACGCAGCATTAGCCAAAACGACCGGATTGCTTACTTCTGCTTTAAGCATGTCTGGTTTATGGTTTCAGTGCATTCGATTGTGTTGAAATTGATTCACAGGCTCAGTGTCCAGATGCTGAATCTTCTCCGGTTTGGTTTTCCTGCAGGAATTTATCTTTCCTAAACCTGAACTAAACTTTTTTTTTTCTTTTTAGACACGTGCAAACACACAAATGAGCTACAAATTCATCAAATTCACAACACATGAGCTACAAAAACTCACGACACAACAAAAGTGGAACCAACCGACATTAAAAAAAAAAGTGTCCGACCATAATATAGACGAGAGGAGAAAATGTACAATTTTCATCCAGAAAAGCAAAACAAAGTTCTTAAAAGAAGAAGTTGTTGTAGTTCTCAGACTGAATTCTTGGTGTCAATCATTTGAAGAGTAACCTGAGGCCGAGCTCTTTATTTATATATTCTGACTGTAATTGTTCAACATGAAGCCCCAAATGATTGAAACCAAGAATTCAATCCGAGAACTCGCGTTGTTTTGCTTTTCTAGGTGAAAATTGTACATTTTCTCTTTCTGTCCAAGGTCGGACACTTTTTATTTATTTTATTTTTTTATGTCCTTTGTTCCACTTCTGTTGTGTTGTGAGTTGTTGCAGCTCTTTGACTCTTGACGTTCCAACGGGTCGATGTGGACGAGCTCTGGGATGTTGGTGACGACCGCAGCAGAGGATGAAATAAAGAGCTCAGCTGTGTTTATAAATACAGCTGCAACAAACTCCTTCTGTGACCTGGTGAAGGTTCAACACAGTCCTGAGAGAACTGAAAACTACTCAGAGAGAGATGGAGCTGAAACAACAACATGACGTTAAAGGGATAGTTCAACATTTTTGGCAAATTGGCCCATTGCCATAATCCCTATAGTCATAGCAGTAGGTTCGTTACCTTTAATTGTCGGTGCAAGCTGTTTTTAGAACGGCGGAGCAGAGCCGCGAGCTGCTCAGAGCTACGCTACGGAGGCTCATTATGGGATTTCTTGGTTTCCCTCATCAAACTCATCAAATACACAATCCAACAACTCCGCAACGCTCTGGTGGACAAGTTGTGAGCTGCACATTCACCACACTATGAGATAATAACACAACGTTACCACACAGAGTTGTTTTAGAGGGAAATTCATGCAAAACCTCTGATGCGCGTTGCCTTCAGGGACAGTTTTTCATCAACAGTCTCTGAATTTCCCTCTAAAACAACTCTGTGTGGTAACGTTGTGTTATTATAATGTGCAGCTCACAACTTGTCCACCAGAGCGTTGTGGAGTTGTTGGATTGTGTATTTGATGAGTTTGATGAGGGAAACCAATTAAGAAATCCCATAATGAGCCTCCGTAGTGTAGCTCTGAGCAGCTCACGGCTCTGCTCCGCCGTTCTAAAAAATAGCTTGCACCGACAATTAAAGGTAACGAACCTACTGCTAAGACTATAGGGGTTACAGTGTGGCAATGGGCCAATTTTGCAAAAAAATGTTTACCTATCCCTTTAAACTGGTGATTTCTACTGATATTTCCATACATACAGAGCTGTGGTTGTGTGTGTGTGTGTGGAGGAGTATTGAGAGCAGGGTGAGAGGGTTCGTTAGCGGGGGTGTGGGGGTGTGGGGGGTGGAGGAAGGGAAACGAGCTGACACATTACCGCCCGTGGCCCACAATCCCCTGGGGCAAGACCAGAGAGGGCGGGGGGTGGGAGAGAGAGATGAGAAGTGTTTCAGTGCCTTGAAGCAAAGTGAAGCCTGATCAAAATACTGATTGTAGTGGTCTCACACTCACACACACACACACACACACACACACACACACACACACACACACACACACACACACACACACACACACACGCACACACACACACACACACACACACACACCTAGCTCTCTCGCCCAGAGGCAGGTAGATAAGAGCGGGGTTAGAGGTAGACCATCAGCGACCTCTGTTACAGTCTCAGAGCTGTCAATCATCTCCTCCACACACCCACACCGCCCTTATATATAGAACACAATACTACACACACACACACACACACACACAGAAAAACCACCAAGGTCAACATCATCTGTGACACACACACATACACACACAGGTCTGCAGCAGCTCACATCATCAGAGGTGGTAGGCTACAGGTGAGAAGATTGAGGCTCTTCAGGATAAAAGTCCAGCTTGTTTACACAGCGTTGACCTTTGACCTCACTTTTGTCTCAGGTAACAACAGTGTGTGTTGACATCTGTGTTTACTTTCTACACACACACACACATTTAAGACGACTCAGTGAGGTGGTAAAACTAAACCAGAGACGACCATCCGGGTTTCTTTTAAAGACAATAGAGAGCCGATGCGGAAGCAGGAAGTAACGTCGCCATGGGACCTCAACTCGGAAAAAGTCTCCATGTAAGTGAACGGGAGTCAAAGTTTTATTTCGTGATCCAATTGAATTGTGTCATGAGAAAAATATATGACCTCTACCTGTTTAAAACATCACGTTTCATGCCAAAAAATCAGCAGTTTACGGTAAAACGGCAACAGAAGAATGTATTTAGTGTGACGACGCTCTATGGACTACAGATCTGGTGTCCCACAAAAAATACTTCACCAACCAACTGACACGGGAAGGGACGCCATGTGGGTGTCTTTCTGGTTACGGATTCTTCTGAATTTTATTTTACAATAGTTTTAAAACAAACTGCTGATTTCTCTTCATGAAAATCTTTATTGATGATAACAGCAGCAAAGCAGGCCTACAAGTGCAGTTAGGCTATTACAGTAATAGCCTAGATCTACAAACAATCAATCAGGAGTCAACCAGGCTGAGTTTTCAACTAAAGACATCAAATAATGAGCAACATTTTAGCAGTTTTAGGTTCCTGAACGTTACTGTGTGTGACTGATGTCAGTTGTGTGACCTTTTTTTATTTTTTTTATTTACTGTTTTTTACTGTCAATAATGCTAATATTAACATCTTTTGCTGAGGGTGTTATGGACCACTGCTCCTGTTTAGTTCACATGTAAATGGGCAAAAGTCGTTTTCACATAAAATTCTCCTACTTATGAAACTAGAACGTGTGTGTTATGTGAAGAAAGCTAAGCAAACATGGTCATGATAGCGCTTCATGTGTATTTAAGATCTTTATGAAAACGATCTGGTGTTTATTTTGTCATTATTGAAAGTGGAAGGGGGAAGAATATTAGTTTTTCTAAATAGCTACTTGGCCTAAAACCAACAATAAACTCAAGGACAGTTTGGTGTTTTCATCTTTTATATTTGTTAGAGTATCTGAACCTCCTCTCACCATCATCACACCCAGATATTTGATCTGCATGAGTCATATAAGTGACTCATTGTGTTTTCAAGACGAGAAGTTTGCGTGTCTTGATTTTAACTTCACTTTTATCTATAGACAGAGACTTTGAGCTGAACTGAGTCCCTCAACAACAACAAGAAGGAGTTATTCAGTAACACTGACGTCAATCAACTGGAAAGAGACGGAGAGGAAACAAGAGAGTAAATAAAGGACAAGAAGAACGACGGTGGATGAATGAATGACTGAGCCTCATCTACAGTCTCCACCATCACTCTGGACTGAGTGCCTTTAAGAAACGATGGTAACAAGAAGCTGAGGGACGGCTGCTGCTGCTGCTGCTGCTGCTGCTGCTGCTGCTGCTGGGAAGCTGTTGTAAATCATGCTAAGGTGTGTGGTTGTGTGTGGTTGTGCGTGGTTGTGTGTGTGGTTGTGTGTGTGCCTGTAAATTAAAAATCACAAAGAGCGGATTGAAGTGAATCATCCTCGGAGAAGAGGATCTGAAGAAACGGTGTGACATGCATTTCCACGCCAGGCAGGTGGGTGTCACACAAGTCCTATTTTATGATTGAGTGCACAGTGTGTTCAATGTGTGTGTTCAGTGTGTGTGTGTGTGTGTGTGTGTGTGTGTGTGTGTGTGTGTTCATGCTCATGCAGGTGCGTTACTCACCATGTGATCCGTGCAATGCAATATCATTTCAATTGATTTAAAACGTGTGTGAGCGGCGGCAGAGCGAGGAAAAGAGTTGGATTTGATGGAGCGTCGGGATGCAGAGCAGAGAGAATGAATAATAATATTATATACGTATATGTTCGATTTATATAATGTGTTTTATGCAAATCTGGACAAAAATCAAAAAAGACAGGAAGTGGTCGTTTTTACCTGAAACTTCTGACAGACTATAGTTTCAAGTTCAAGAGGAATTCATTTATTTATCTGCTGCTCTGCTGCTGACGGACTGAAAATGTATTAATGTATTAACTCTGCATCTGTTTCTACATCATGAAAAATGTCACAACAGCATTTTTGATCCACGTCCAGAACATGAAACATGAAACATGAAGCGTCCCAAACAACAACAGACGGATGTCGGTCGGCGAGCAGCGAGCAGCGAGCAGCTCTCCCGTGTCGGACGGCGAGCTCCAGCATTAACAAGGCTAACCTCATCTATAATGGAGGAGCAGTGATTCTGACCCAGTTACACAGCGGGCGTGATGATCACACAAGCAGAGGGATGACAGAGAGGATGAAGAGGGAGTTCTTATTAAATAACAGAAAGGAGCCAATCAGAGACCGATGACAGCGGTGGCGGATCGGCCGACCAATCGATCGATGGAAGAAGCGACGCCGACAGACTCTCTGAGTGAGACGCTAATGAGGCTCCTTCTTCATCACATCTCAGACTGATGCTTCGTTAGCATCATCATCATCATCATCATCATCATCATCATCATCATCATCACTGGGAGTCTGACAGTTTCAGTTTTAAGTGTCATGCTGTGTTTTTATTAAACGATGTGAAGTTAATCTGCTGATGTTCTGAACTTCGCTCTCACTTTCATTCACTCTGCTGCTACGGCTGCGTTTAAAAAAAAAAATAAAGCGAAATATCTACAACAGCACATTAAGGCAACAGTAGGTTCATACTAAAAACTCTATAAAGGAGAGGGAAGAAGATCAACTTTCTGGGGTGAAAACTCATGAATTTGCAAGAAAAAACTCACAATCATCAAAATTAAGAACAATGAAAAGTCAAAAGTTCGAGTTTTCTGATTTTCTATCATCATGCTCTGGTCATTCTGGGATAAAATTAGTAGTAGTAGTCGCTGTAGCACAACAAATCAGTCTTTTAAAAGAAACTCAAACTTTATTTGAAAATGTAAATTGATTACACCATTCGAAGGGACTGTTTTAATGGCTTTTTGTTAAGTTGATTGTTTTTCTATTTAATTGTTTGATTCATTTTGTTATATTATGGTTAATGGATGAAATTCTGGTTATTAGGTTTTGCAGAATATTAAATGCTAATATATGCATGTGTGCTTTTCTATATTCCATGGGAAACCCGCAGGAAGATTAGCTGAATGCTAATGGAGATCCATAATAAAATAAATAGAGTAGTGTGGTGGTAAATTTCCTTCCTTAATTGGAAAAAATGTATATAAAAATGAGGTTTTTCTTGCAAATCTGAAACGTTAAACTCTTCCAGCTCTTAACCTACATCCACCCTGATATGTTGTTATATAAATCTGTATTTTTTAATTTCTTATCTATCCCCAAAATATAAATAATTCGATCTACTATAAGCACTAAAGTCTGGTATAGCTGTCTATCAAATATGTATTACTCCGCTACAGGAAGTAGTCCCCTATAAATGGACTATTTCCTTACAACAACGTATATGAAACTTGTCTGTGGTTTTCTGATGAAACACATATCTGCTGTAGTAGGTAACAACCTCCTCCTCCATCTTCTCTGTTTCCACTCAGACTCTGTAATGAATTCAGACCCACACAGACGAGCCGCTGTCTGAGCAACAACCCATGTGGGTAAAAAGGAAAATTTAATAAGGACGAAGGTTTTTTTTGACGGACAGCTGCAGCAGAGAGAGGTTCACTGACACGAGTCCAGAGCCGCTGCAGCTTTAACGATGCTGGACGTCACCACACGGAGGAGGACGGAGAAACAGCAGGTGAGAGACTGATGTTCAACCTGGGAACGATGCTAAACAGCCACATGGGATGTATAGGTAGTGGTTTTATATATATATTATCTATATGTAATAGTGTTGTAGTCAAGACCAAATCAATGTGAGACCATTTCCAAGACCACCACTGTATTCAGTACCAGTCCTCATAATAATCATGTCTTGTTATTTACATTATTCTAAGACGGAGTATTAAGGCCACATTGACAAATACAAAAAATCACAAACTTCGAGATAAATTTACGACTTTATTCTTGTAATGTTATGACTTTTTTCTCGTAGGAAATGTATGACTTTATTCTTGTAAATTTACAACTTTATTCTTGTAAATTTACGACTTTATTCTCACGACTTTATTCTCGAATTTAATATTCTTTATTCTCATAAATTTACAACTTTATTCTCGTAAATGACTTTATTCTCGTAAATGTACGACTTTATTCTCGTAATGTTATGACTTTTTTCTCGTAGGAAATGTACGACTTTATTCTCGTAAATTTACGACTTTATTCTCGAAGTCTGTGTTTTTTTGTTCTTTTTCTCAATGTGGCCCTAGTACTCCATCGTATTATTCCTCCTCAGCTAAAAAGAAAAGATGAATTGATCTAAAATCTAAATCTAAATTTAGAATTTTTAAGTTTAAAGCTGCAAATTTATGAGAAAAAACTTGGAAACCTTCTGACCTTATAAAGTCACAGATTTGCAAGAAAATTATGAGGATAAATATGTAAATTTATGAGGGGAAAAAAAGCTAATTTTCAAGAAAAAACCTCACAAATTGTCTTGTATCTTGTCTCGCTCTGTGAAAGTCGCTGCATCAGAGACTCAACAGAACGAAGCAGATGAGCCGTTTACACTTATCTTGTCTTTACATTCGTCTCTCCTCTATCAGTGGAAACCGTGTCATCTGAGTTTCATTGTGTTGTGTGATGATGATGTGTCTCCGCGCTCCTGTGTGTGCGTGTCTGTGTGTGTGTGTGTGTGTGTGTGTGTGTGTGTGTGTGTGTGTGTGTGTGTGTGTGTGTGTGTGTCACGGGGTCGTTGCCGTGGCCGACGGTCCATCAGGCAGAGAGAGGATCAGTTGTCCTGGTCCAGTCGACTGTGTGATTGGCTGCTCAACCAACCAATCACACAGCAGGCTGGTGGTGACACAACCTCTGGACCTGCAGACCTCTGTGTGTGTGTGTTTGTGTGTGTGTGTGTGTGTGTGTCATGGTGCATGATGCATGAACACTTTGAGTGTGTGATACGATGAGGTAACGTGACCTGATATCACACTTTTATTCTCTGTGTTTGTTTGTTTTTACTGTGGTACACTGAATTCTGGGTGAATGAAGTAATACTAGTATTTTTAAAATTCTGACTTTGAGCCATGATCAGTCCATGTCTCTGTCCTGTGTTGTTTAAAGGGATAGTTCAACATTTTGGCAAATCAGCCCATTGCCATAATTGCTATAGTCATAGCAGTAGGTTCGTTACCTTTAATTGTCGGTGCAAGCTGTTTTTAGAACGGTGGAGCAGAGCCGTGAGCTGCTCAGAGCTACGCTACGGAGGCTAATGGGATTTCTTAATTGGTTTCCCTCATCAAACTCATCAAATACACAATCCAACAACTCCACAACGCTCTGGTGGACAAGTTGTGACCTGCACATTCACCACGATATGAGATAATAACACAACGTTACCACACAGAGTTGTTTTAGAGGTAAATACAGAGACTGTTGATGAAAAACTGCATCAGTGGTTTTGCATGAATTTCCCTCTAAAACAACTCTGTGTGGTAACGTTGTGTTATTATCTCATAGCGTGGTGAATGTGCAGCTCACAACTTGTCCACCAGAGCGTTGTGGAGTTGTTGGATTGTGTATTTGATGAGTTTGACAGGAACTTTAACTTTGAAAATTGCGTCTGATTTGGTCCAAAAACATATTTTTCCCGTTGCGTTATTTTCTGCAGAACAACATAACAAGTTAATAATCATCAACAAATGATGAGTCATGTTTCCTGCCCAGACATGAGTCAGGTGTAAAGTGAATGTGCTGCTCTCACCTCGGTCTAACCGGCTCTGGGCCGTTCATTATTCTCTACAACGGTACTACTGTGGTGTTTTAAAACCATCTTCCACTTCTAGCTCAAAGGATGAACTTTTTATTTTATTATGTTTTTTGGGGCAAATTGCTCAAATGTCCTTAAAAATTTTAACTCATTAAATTTAAAGTTCACTTCACTTCCTCCTCGGTCTGTGCAGCTTCCTTCAAAATGTCAACAAACCCCTGACAGAATAACTCACCTTTACTGGAGCTACACTGGTGTGTGTGTGTGTGTGTGTGTGTGTGTGTGTGTGTGTGTGTGTTCAGGTAAACAGGACCTGCCACAGCTGTCTATGTGTCTTCTGTCCCTCTGTTTGTCGATGTGTGTAGATATACAATGCTGCGTTTTGTGTGTGTTTGTGTGTGTGCTGACGGTATTTGTGTTTGTGTTTGAACTGGCGGAGGTGTGTGTTTGTGTGTGTGCATGCTAGCCCAGTATCAATGTGTGTGTGTGTGTGTGTGTGTAGTGAAGGTCATTATCTCAGTGTCCTGCAGACTAACACGGGTCAGTGGCAGCAGCTCTTCCTCCTCCTCCTCCTCCTCCTCTTCCTCCAGTATTGATCATTTTCCAATCAGCTGCTGATTGATCATCTGAGCTCAGGTCAGTGTCGGTTCAACGCTCTCACTTCAATCTCACTGATTTATAACGTGTGAGAGGAAACGACGGTGAAGTGAAGAGTGAAGATTTATCTGAATTCTATACAACAGAAACACAAAAGATGAGTTTAACAAATACTGGTTTATACTAGTTTGATTAGATTAGATTAGATTAGATGTACTTTATTCATCCCACAATGGGGAATTGTAGTTGTTACATCAGCCAAGTTAAGAAGGGGTCATTCCTATGTTCCCACAGCCTTATGTTCCCACATTTCTAACTTTTGTTGTCACTGAAAATTAGGCCCTATGTTCCCACAGCCCTTTGGTCCCACCATTGGTTGGGTTTAGGCAATGAAGAAAAGAGTTGGTTAAGTTCAGTAAAAAGACCCGGTAGAGGCTAGACAGGCTAGACAGGCCAGATAGATAGAGAGAGTCCAGTGGGAACATAAGGCTGAGGGAACATAGGCATGGACCCGTTAAGAAAGAAAGAAAGAAAGTAGAGAGGGCTAAAAAAAAAAAAAACACAACACAACTCAACAGACAGAATAAACAATAAAACAAATCAACCTTGAACCAGGCAATGTGCAAAACAAGTACTAAGGATATAAGGATATAAAGTGGCCTGATATAAAAGTATTGATATGTAAAGTGACAATGATATGTATAAATAATATAAATACTACAACTGCAGGTGCATGAAATAAGAATATTGTGATGTGACCATTGATATAAAAAAAATATTGCAAAGTAAGTGGCAATGATATAAATATAGATACATATGAATATAAATATACTAATACATAAAAAGAACAAGTTAAAATATTAATATAACGTATAGTGCATCTTGTCTCACTGATGCTGCGTCACGTGAACTGAGCTGAGCTGATGTTACAGATGTTACAGATGTTACAGATGTGTTTCTTGATAAAACAGGTCGAAATGTCAAAACAAAGTTGTGCAGGTGAAACAACACAATGATAAAAACCTTCAGACTTCTAATTTCAGCTGAGAAACAGTGAGGTTAAGATGCATTCATGTGCATTACTGTTGATATTTAGCTCATGTTTAACATTTATTACACTAAACTGCAGCTATGACTGATGCTCTTTATATTTTATTTTAGCTTTTTTTTTAGGAAAACAGTTGGGTTTTAAGTCTTGGGTCTGGCATCTTGGTGCTGGATGACGACGCTGTTAGGATGCCTGATTGTCGATTGACATATTTATTGTCTTTTATCATATCTTCTATTTATTATGGATGGGTTGACTGCAGGGCCGGTTCTAGGCATGCTGATATGAGGGGGCAGTCAGAAATGTGAAGGGGGCATCATGTGTACACATCATGCTCCAGCACTTTTTTTTCTGTGCTTATAGTAACGATGCTTTCTTCATTGAAATGGGTCTTTAGCTATGTGTCCAACCCCAACCTGGAGAAGTGGATTGCACTTTGTCAGGCCTCTACCTTCAGACCTGTCCAACTTGGGTGTCCCACCTGAAGACTAAGCTCCTGCTGGTATAGCTCTTACGGTCACTGAGGCACGCAAACCCCCTGACCACAATAAGGTGGCAATCCCTCAGGGGGGGAAACTGAAAAATAAAAATAAAATAAATGAATAAAATAAAATAAAACATCCTTCACCTTCATCCAGATTTTATCAACCAACAACATAACATTTATCTTAACTGGATGGCCTAACTCTCAAATAAATTTTGACCTAAAGTAGGACTTCACACACTACAGTCAATATTTACAAAACTGAAAGGTAGTCTTATGAATAATGATAAAAAAGAATCTCAAACTAATTTATAAAAACAGAACAGATATACAGTAGAACATTTTTTTCTTTTGTATTTTTTTTTTTTTTGGGTTGGCAACTTAACAGCTCAAAAACTCCTTTCTCTCCACTCCTCTCTCATTTCTCTCTCATTTCTCTCACTCCTCTCAACTCTTCTTTTTTCTCTCCACTCCACTCTACAACAGCAGTCTCCTGTTTCCCTTTGCAAAAACTCTCACAAATTCATCCATGTCCAAGTTATTTGTTATGGACTTCTCATGAGCCAAGATCACCAGATTCCTCTTTCTCTTGTGTAACATGGTGCGACGATAGGGGGTTAGAACCCGTGACAATGTGGAGAAGGAACTCTCACATGCTGCTGAAGACACACCAATTACCAGGGCTGTTACATACAATTTATGCAACTCAGGAAAAGCATCCCTGTATTCCTGCAGGTGTTTACACACAGTGGACAGGTCTGTTTCATTTGGACATTTCTTGAGCAACATCTGTTTTGCCACAAGGATTTCATTTTTCAGACTTGCATTGTCTGCCACTGTGCCAGCCAGCACAGCCAGAGGGTGCAACTGGGTTGAATCTAGAAATGCACTAGATTTGGGTGCAAGACTAGATATGGCTTTCATCAGATCAAGATTTCTCTGTGAAAATCTAGTTTCCATTTCTGAAATGGCTCTGTCAAGGATGTTGAGCAGAGATCTTTTCAGAGACTGATGGGGATTAAGGGTAGGATCATCATCATCTGTATGGCCCACAGTTGAGAGCACAACACTTTGAGCAAGGTGTTTGCTCATTGTTCTCCTTCTCTTTGGAGGATGTGAATCATCTCCAGCCGCCACCTGAGATAACTCTGCCCAATGATCATCTTCCCGAATGTTTTTTAGGGACTCCAGTGCTGCACCTACAACCTCAGAAGCACTGCACATATCCACAGACTGAGCCTGTAGAATTGAATTAGCTGGTTTCAAGACACCAAGCACCCGCACTAGAAACTTTCCAGTCTCAAAGAAGTGATGCCTCTTAATTTGACATTGCAGGCCTGATGCTTCAGTGCACAGGTCAACTGCAGCATCATCATCCTCTGTCATCTCAGATAGGATACTGAGAATATGGTCTTGATTTTCAACAATGCACCTTGTCACCTCATAGTGGCTTGTCCATCGGATTTCAAGCAGCCTTTTAAGATGAGGTGCATCATATTTTTTGGACACATAGTGGTGCTGAAAAAACTTGTAGAGTGAACTTGAGAGGTCAAAAAATCTTTTTGCGCATTGTTCACTCTGCATGGCATGCACAACTACTAGGTGCAGTTGGTGGTTGTAGCAGTGAACGTATGGGACATATCTAGCAAGCTTCTTTTGGAGTAGAGCTTGAACACCACCTCTTACCCCGCTCATCACAGAAGCCCCATCATAACACTGACTAATTATGTTGTCAGCACTGTAGCCAGCATCAGAAAGGTGTGTGAGTATCTCTGAGGTGATGTACTCTGCATCTAGTTGATGTAAGTCAAGCAACCCAATGAGATGCTCCTCTGGCATGGAATTGCTGACAAAGCGAATCATCACAGAGAGATTCTCCACATTGCACCTGTCTCTGGTCCCATCACTTTTGAGGCAGAACCCCGCAGAATCTGCATGTTCATATTTTTTCCTGATCTCTCCATGTCTGCCAGTGTTTCTATTATTTCATTTTGGATATCCTTAGATGTATATTTTGCATTCTTTGGGATACCCTTAGCAATGCTGGCTAATTTCTCGTCCTTCTCTAAGGTATATTCCATCAACTTTAGAAAGAGACCTGAAGCAATGTCATCGTCAGCTGCATCATGCCTCAAAGTTTCTGCAGTCCCACGGAGCCCCAACTCATTTACACAGAGAAACTTAACAGCACTGCCCACACTCTTGACATAGTAATGGTTTTTTTCAAGTTGTGTTTTACCAACCAGCAGGGAGTCAACAGTTCCCCCTGTAGCCTCTCTGCTTTTGTGCTGAGTCCATACAGTTGAAGCATGCACATGGTTGTGGCTGGACACATGCCTCTGTAGCCCCTTGTCTCGATCAAGTGCTGCTTTCCAGTTGTTAAAACCAGTTAAGGTAAAAACAACATCCCTCTCATTAACAGCGCTGCCATATTTCCGACAGGGGAAACAGAAGCAGGCGTCTCGCACCACAGAATACTCTAGCCATGGTCGTGTGCGGTACCAGGCAGGATTGAATGATCTTAATGTTGTACCAAATGCACGCTTTGGGTAGCCACCCAGTATTGGCTGAGATGGTGCGTTGCCATTTAAGTCACTGGGTAGCTGAGCAGGCTGCTTTGGGGGAGCGCTTGTTGGGGGGGTGTAGGGAGCAGGTACAGGAGAAACAGTGCTTGCTGGTGCTAAAGGTGCAGTATTGCTAGCTGCTGTCCCTGATGTACTAGCAGTAGCATCATTGCTACTACTACATGCAGGAGAAGGACTAGACTTTTTAAATGCTCTGAAAAACGGATGCATTACAGAGCATTAACTTTCTCTTTGTGAGCTGCTGGAAGCTGGAGCAGAAAATAAGTAAGCTTGAACAACAACAGAAAAAACCCGCTGTGATTACATGAAGAAAAACAACAACAGTACAGGACTACAGCCTGGGGCGGGGCTTTACGTAGGGGTCTGTCAGACACAGGTCACTTGTCTTCAGTTTGTCACATGCAGTGGACGTGGGCACTCATCTGGGCACAAAATTCATTCACTCCAATGTATGTGTGTTGCCCACTTGCTTGTAAATTGATGAAAACGGCAGTGTTTTTGTTTTTAGGTGTCTTGGTCATATCAAATTAAACTTATAATTTGTTTATTACAAAATGTAGATTGAAACATTAATGTAGACAACTTTTTTTTTTTTTTTTTTTTTTTTTTACTCGCCTATGTGTTAATATTTATCTGTAAAGGATCCTCAATGATGCTATTAACATGGGTGATCTATAAATGTCCTTAAATTATTGAAAATACCACACTTGCTCATTCACCAACAATGCAGAGTTGTCAGTTCTTGGGCTCTTTTGCTAAACCCATATTCCTGCATCAGGAGGCGCTTCCATTTGACCAATGCTGTCGTTACTCTCTTTTCCAGTGCTCTACTTCAAAGTCACTCCGTTGCCGTGCTGAAACCTGACACTACACTGTCAGGCTACGTCATGGCTAATTTGCATACTGCAACAGTGATTGGATGTTTACTGAGGGCAGAGCGATAGATATCGCTCTGGCTGAGGGGTGTGTGCGGGTGTGTGTCTGTGCTGCGCAGCCTGCGGAATGGTGAATACACGCACAGCGGAGGGAGGGATGAGAGGGAAGCCGACACTACTATATCGTGTGTGTCCCTTTTTCGGCGGATTTTTCCGCTAGTGCAGATAATTTTGTCAACTTGTAATGTAGTAATTTTGTGAGTTTATTAAAGTTTGCTTTCTCAAATTTTGATTTGAGGGGGCAAGACATTTATTTAAGGGGGCTCTGCCCCCTCTTGCCCCTGCGTAGAGCCGGCCTCGGTTGACTGGAGAATTAAATTGCCCTTTTGGGATTAATAAAGTATTCTGACTCTGACTCTGATAAAGGGTCTAAAACTTTGTCATATCTATAAAAAATGCTGATTATTATCAATAAATAATTTTAATGAACGACAGTTGTGTAACTTTATCACTGTTCTTCTCTGTGTATTTTTCTTTTAAAAACAAATATGTGGCAGTGAAACTCCGTCTTAAACACAAATCAGTTCGACTCCACTCTGGATTAAAGATCAGAATATTTAGTAATAGTATATTGGGACAGGTTTGATGAGGGATTAAAGGTGATGGCTGATGGAGGCTGATATAGTTTCTCCAGTTTAGATGAAACGTGTAGAAAAGCAGTGATGGTAAATCTTCAGTATCAGTATAAAGGACTGAGTTTATGTCTCAGAGTCCCCGTGCATCACCACCGCGCCCTCTGAGATAAATAGGACATTAAAATACAAGATGGCAGAAGTGTCGGCTCCTTAAACAGAACTCGTTCTTATAAACACGAAACTCGACTCGCCGGCGGAAGAAAAAAAAAGAAAACCAGGCGGCTGCGTTAAAGACGGAGGGAAATGAAAACCGCCCCGCGGGCCGAGAGAGAAAAATGAGATTTGAAGAGTGAGACGTAGGAAACGAGACGAGGCTGTTGAGGTGAATATTATCGGCAGCATTACCTCCACACACACACACACACACACACACACACACACACACACACACACACACTGAAAAGACATTTGAGCAGAGAGAGCGATGGATGTGGAGGCGCTTGTTTCATTACGTGCTGTCAGCACAAACAGCAACAACAGCTCTCCTGACAGCTGTAGAGGAGAGCAACTGACACGGAGGTTAGCCTGTTTCATTACTCCTGCTCCTCATAGAGCTGTTTGACTCCGACATGGAAACACACACACACACACACACACACACACTAGGCTGCTCACACACTCACATGTCTTTGTTTTCCCACTGCAGCTTCACAAACACCACACAACGACTATAAGACTCATATTCACACCAGTTTTTACAAGTGGACCAACTTTATAAAGAAAAGCACACAGTCGCTCAATCATTGCATAAACATTATTGGAGGGATCTTGCATAAAAAGTAGCCTACACAATGGAGGTCTGCAGCGGCACATAATGTAGTAAATTTTCACCTCATGATGTAATAATGTCGCATTTTGTAATAAAAGTATTGAATGGAATCTGTAATAAACTTTGCAGCATTTTGTAATAAGTTGTAACATACATGTACTGCACCAAATTATTAAAATTTCTGCAACACCAGCATTTTGTAATAACTAATGCAATAAGTAACAACTTACGACAACTAACAAAATGCGGCAAAGCTTATAATATAATGCATTCAAGAATTTTATTACAAAATGTGGCATTATTACATCATGACGTGAGGACTGGAGCAACCTCATTTGCAACATAGCCGAGACAAAACACAAAACATTTGAGGACAAGACACAACACAAAATGCTTGAAACATACAATCATATCCAAAACCGAAATACCAAAAAGTAAAGTGACAAAGATAAATTGAAAACAGAGAAGTCTATAATTAAAAACAGGAGCAGTTGGAGGTAAAATAAGATGCAGTTATGGATTTAAATGGTCCTAATGATAAAAGTGTGGTGCGTTTCGGCACCAAGCAAAAAGTCTGTTTCAAGTGAACTGAACCAGGCTGGAGTGAGTCTACGGATACGCCCTTTAGTTTCATATTTGACCTGTTGAACTGAAACTACAATAGAACTTACTGTACAATGACATAAATCACCTTTTCTTTTTTTTCTTCTTTTTTCCAGATATTGAATTCCAGACAAGAGAAGGATCAGATCTCACATTACCGGAGGAACCGGAGCAACCACCGGAGAATTTCTCTGGCAGTTCTGCTTAAAGATCAAAGATCTGCTTTTACACCTCAGAGTTTCAGTGTCAGGACAGAATATATCCGCTCAACTCAGAGTCTGTTCTCTACAAAATCATCTTATCTCCTTCCTCTGCTTCTGCTTCTCTCTCTTTTTTAACCAGCAGAGAAACTTTGACCTCTGTGACCTCTTAAACCGCTGAAGCTTCACATGAACCGAGTTTCTGGAACTTCCTTTCTTTGTGCAGTCGAACAGGAGTGATCGGGTCTCCACACATGGACCAATCCAAACACATTATTTACATCAAATCTGATTTTATGAAGTTGAAACCAGGAGATTCATGCAATACACTTCTAGTTGTCTTCTTGTTTGGATTGTACATGCATCTGTCCATCCAGCTGCAGGGTTGAGGAGATATGCACTTGTGAAATCACAAATAAATAGTCTACAGATGCATTATAGGAATTGTAGGCTCCTGTTGTTGCAGCTTGACCCATATAGAGACTAATTCAGGAGCTTTTTAACAGATATTTTTACATTTTCTTGTCCCAACAGGCGCTGAATGTCAATGCAACGTCAAAAAAACGATATTGGCCTTTGGATACTGGGTCCAATCAGTGTCTTTCAGAGATACAGTGTCATGCAAAAGTTTAAGATGTCTGTTAATGTGAACAGTTCAGCAAGATGGAAGATGAAATGATCTCCAATAAAGATCCTAAAGTTCACCATGAAACACTCTTTTATTTCAATATTTTAATCAATATCAGTGTATTGTTTTAGTTTTCTACAGTTTCAGAGTGAAAAAGGGAAACAAAGCAGCAGCTGCAAAAGAATGGGAAACCCAGGAGACTTGAGCTCCCAGAGAACTTTGACCAAGGAATCAGACAATATATGTACTATTTACACACTCTAATAGTTTCCAAAGGGGGGGCTACTAGCTACTGAGTATGCAGGGGGGGGGCAGACCTTTTCATTTTCTGTCAGTTTGAACATGGAAAAGATGAAAATAAAAACAAAATTATATTTACACTGTAAAAACTCAAAATCTTTCCAAGAATATTTGTCTTATTTCTTGTCAAAATGTCTAATTTTAGTCAAAACTTATCTCTTTCCACTTAAAATAAGACTCATCACATAAAAATTCACTTGTTTTTCGATCATTTTCACTTGTTTCAAACTAATTTTCAATTGAAATAAGTAGAAAAATCTGCCAGTGAAAGCAAGTTTTTTGTGCTTGTAATAAGAAAGAAAAAAACTTGCTCCACTATCAGATTTTTCTACTTATTTCAAGTGAAAAACTGCTTGAAAGAAGTAAAAAGTGTCTAAAAACAAGCTACTTTTTAATGTGATGAGTCTTATTTTTAGTATAATTAGATTTGTTTTGACTAGAAATGACATTTTAACTACAAATAAGACAAATATTCTTGGTAACATGTTGAGTTTTTACAGCGTAAGAATGTGTCATCTGTAACTTTTTGCTATTTGGAGATCATTTCATCTTCCACTTGATGAACTGTTGTTCACATTAACAGACACTTGGACCAGGGGGGGACAAACCTTTGCATGACGACACTGTACAAACTGTTTTGCACAACCAGTAATAACAGAGCAGATGTTGTCCAAACATTGATTTCCTGGCCATGCAATGTGACAGTCTTCGTGTCCCGCAGGGCAAAAGAAAAAGTAGAAGAATCGTGTGTTTTCTGGTCTCTTCTGAGAGGAGATGTGACCTGATGACACCGACTGTAGATAAACATCAAACATCCTCCTCCAGACGACGATGAGTCAGTGAATCAGACAAACACAAACACAAACACCACGTAGAGTCGTAGAAAACAGACCTTGAACTCATCATTTCACTTCACGATCTTCTTTTTCTTCTTTTTTCTTCTATTTCAGCCTGGTTTCATGTTGTGATCTCTTATCTGGGCGGCTGTGCAGACAGGCGTGACACGGACCCACTTTCATTCACTCTCACTCCTCGTCCTCCTCATCTTCGTCTTCGTCTTCGTCGCTTGAACAATATCAACTTAAAGCGCGCTCAGAAATGTCAGAGGCATCAAAGAGGAGCTTGTTTTTAATCTCCTGAGCAGTCGATCCGATCGGAGCGCCGATGTGAGGAAATGTAAAGATGTGAGGAGAATATTTCCCTCCCTGATGATGATGATGATGATGATGAGACCTTTTCAACTGGACAGACACACACACACGCTGTCAGAGGTGTGTGTGTGTGTGTGTGTGTGTAGGAGCTTGTTAGCAGACATGTTGTCTTGTCCATCAAACTCCCCTCTTTGACCTTTAGTTTAATTAACAGCCCCTCTCTCTCTCTCCACGGTAACCACATCCCAGCAGCAGCTTCATATGAGGCTGATGGATGCAGCTCATGTTTGTTTACGTCTGCATTTATGTCGTTGCATGTGTGTGTGTGTGTGTGTGTGTGTGTGCAGGTTTATTTACAGTAGCCTATACTATTAGTCAGATTAAAGCCCATGCAGGTTGTTGCTGTGTCACCATGGTAACGGAGCTGTCGGCTCACGCTCACACACAGAGAGAGAGAGAGGAGAAGATGAGATCAAACAGCAGAGATGAAGTGAATGTGAATTATTATTATGTGCAACAAAAAAAAACATTTGTTTGGTTTTGTTTTTTCTCTCTGACAAACAGGAAACTGTTCACTCTCAGTCCCACAATGCACCAGGAGGAGATGAGTTCACTGTCATGGAGTTTACTATCTACGCACTAGGCTATGTACTTACTGCAGTTAGTGTCTCAGATCTAATCCTGTCGTAGTGAACTGACTGGATCGAACCATCACAACGGTCGCCAACATCTTCTTCTTTTTTTGGACGCTGCTGTCGCCGTCAACACATCTACATCTACCCAGCTGATCAGAATCGTTTAGTTGTTCCTCCAAACAAACTGAAAACAAAAGGCGTGTTTTCAGCTCTGGCCCCCAACGTCTTAAAACTCACTTCTATAGGACGAATCTCCTTGTTGTTTACAACTACTTCCGGGTAGAAAACCAGCATTCGAACAATAGTGACGGACGAGAGTTTCGCTATATACTGTATATCTAATTTCTCACGTCACTATATCACCGTTTAGACTAATCTGATGTTTGTAAAGTCTATAAATCCAATGATTGGACAAACATTACTATTTACGTGTGCACATTTTTGTAATTAGTCATGGTTATCATAGATTAGCTGGGCTAACGGTTAGCTACTTGTTTAACTTTAATAACTCTTTAAAAAAATATTTTCTCCAGCGGATATCTGAGTTCCAACATGACTGAGCTAACTGGAGTAGTTTCATGTCGTGTCCCACAACGGGAGGGTTTTAACAGCTGACGTCCTGATGTTAGCTTAGCTACCGTTAGCTTAGCTACCACTGTTAGCTTAGCTACTGCTGTTAGCAGGGGCGGAGTGGGGCACCAAAATCTACCGGGAAAATTCTGACCGCACCGGCCCACCATCGGCCCAACCCCGCCACACACACACACACACACACACACACACACACACACACACACACACACACACACACACACACACACACACCATTTACATATTTATGTACCGCTCACCGCTCAAACAGAGCTATGTGTCATTCCATATGGCAAAATATATGAGTGCCAGAAGCAACAAAAAAAAAAAGTGGGTGAAACAACTTAATTGGGGGTCTGGGGGTCCTCCCCCAGAAATTGTTTTGTAAAGGCTACACCATTTCCCATATTCTGGTGCATTATAACCAATACATCCATGATTTTAACACATTGTTACTTGTATCTAGCTAAAAAAAAAATAAGAAGAAAGAAATTACAGAAATACATAATGTGAAAGAGCTGCAATTAGTGCCTCCCAAGCAGATTTAGCCTATTAACACTTCTGACCATAAAATTACATCCAGTCATGTTTACTCCTTTATTTCCCCTTCTCAACTAGTCTGCAAATTTATTTTACTGACAGCGCGCTGCAAACGCCACGGTTTCGTTTCGGGTCTTGTCCTACTCACCAACATGCTTCGGTGCCCGTGGAGAAGACAGAGCAGCTGCTGCTGTGATGTGAGAGGCTCCGCCGGCTCGTAACGGTACCGCGGTCCGCGTACCGCCGCCCCCTGGCCCACTTACAGCAAAGCACGGACTTTGTTGTCTTGTTAAATTAATATAACTTATAGATAACGTAACACACGGGCAGGACTGATCAGGTTTGCTGGGTAGCTTCCGTGAGTCGTTCTGTTTTTAGCCGCAGCCGCTAGTTTAATGATAACTTTAACAGTGATAGGCTAACGCATTTCCCATTTCCCATGAGGCTTTGCACCATTCTACATTAGTTTAAGAACAAACAAACAAATTAAATTGCTGGTTATTTTATATTTTGTGGTCATGAAAGTTCTGTAACATTGAAGTAAAATAATTATATAAAGATAGGAGGCTAAACAAAAATCATTTAGTAGGCTGGATTGATGAGAGTCTGATTCACTATCGCAACCATGAGTGAGAGGTAGAGAGACATGAAGGGGTAGAAATAATGGGTGGACATTTGATTGGGTGTCGAGGTAGAGCTTGGAGATTATCATGGGGGCTTGTGATTACAGTTATTTTTAACTCATGATCGCCACACGGCCACGCAGGGCAGCTTGCGGGCCGGCTCACTTGGGTTTATTGGCCGCCGGCCGACCGGGAAATCTCCCGGTCCTCCCGATGGCCACTCCGCCCCTGGCTGTTAGCTGTCCCTGTCAGCTGAGCAACTGATGCTTTCTAGACACCGTGATTCCCCCAAACTGAATAAATACAACACATAGCAACACAAAACACACACACATAAATAGTAGGCCTAATGTTTCTTCAATCATTAGGGTATGAAAAATATGATATAGGCTATAGCTAAACTCTCGTTCGTTAGGCTACTATTGATCTCATTCAAATTACGTGCTGGTTTTCTACCCGGAAGTAGAATTCAAGTAGAAACAAGGAGATTCGGTCTATAGGATGGCGTATTCTTCACTATTTCCTGATCTTGTTTAATCATTTTAACATTTTATCTGCCCTGCAACCGAACTTCTATTGTTCTTTTTATTTAGAAATGAATTTGTATTGCACTTTTGTATATGAATTTGCGGTGCCGCTGACTGTGGACTTTTGATCGATTGTGGGTGGTGTGACCTCAGAGGGACGGGGGGGGGGGGGGGGGGGGGGTTTGCATGGGGGTTTTTCTTCCTCGTTTGTTCTTTTTTTCTGTGGTGTTTTATCTGTAAAGCACTTTGTGCATTTGCTTGAAAAGTGCTATATAAATAAAATTATTATTATTGTGTTTCTCAGCGATAATGAACGTCTTACTGTACATTTTTTTTGCTTGTGTGGGCCGCCTGTTTATATTCAGCTACATAGCCCAGACGGCGATCACTGAGGTAGAGAAGTGTCTGTTATGAGTGAACCATCCAGGTTTTTATAGTTCACTGTGTTTTGACTTGTCAGTGTGAACGCACTCACTCAGAATAGTTAGCGTAAGTATGGAAGTATTCAAATTGAGACACAGCGTCTGACATAAAGACTTATATTTTAAATAGATTCTTCACTGGTAGTGAGTTAATTCAAGTCATCTCTTCAAACAGAGAAGGTAAACGTAGAACGCCATCATCATATTGTCAAGAATGAAATGAAATGAGGCTGAGAAAGTGTCTGACTTTAACTCAGCTCTCCTGAATCTACCTCTCTGAACTTTGTAGTTGTTTTAGAGGGAAATACAGAGACTGCTTGATGAAAAACTGTCCCTGAAGGCAACGTGCATCAGTGGTTTTGCATGAATTTCCCTCTAAAACAACTCTGTCTGGTAACGTTGTGTTATTATCTCATAGCGTGGTGAATGTGCAGGTCACAACTTGTCCACCAGAGCGTTGTGGAGTTGTTGGATTGTGTATTTGATGAGTTTGATGGAGGGAAACTAAGAAATCCCATAATGAGCCTCCGTAGCGTAGCTCTGAGCAGCTCACGGCTCTGCTCCGCCATTCTAAAAAATAGCTTGCACCGACAATTAAAGGTAACGAACCTACTGCTATGACTACTGCTATGGGCCAATGTGCCAAAATGTTGAACTATCCCTTTAAAGCTGCTTCATTTGTGTTTTCTAAGTGACTAATGTGGAGAAAAGACTCTGGTTGAACCTGGTGGAGCCCAAACACTGAGCTACAAGAGACAAAGACAAACACCGGATTCAAACATTAACTTTAACTTTAACATTAACGTCGGCCATTAAAGCTTCTTTTTTTTCTCCTTGTTTTGTTTCTTCTCTCCTCAATGTTTAACTTTTAATTACAGTTGCCCCATTATGAAGCGACATTAACGGTGGAAATGCCAGCAGGTCCAAACAACAGGCTGAGTTATGAGCGGCTCGGAGCTCTGAGTCACCAACAAAGCAGCAATTTCACCTGAAAACATCCCATCATGGTCTGGCAGCTGGAGCTCACTGGCAGGCAGCCGCTAAATGGAAAAAGCCTTTTTAATAATTTATAGTTATAGGAAA
Organism: Trachurus trachurus; assembly: GCF_905171665.1. NCBI lineage: Eukaryota > Metazoa > Chordata > Actinopteri > Carangiformes > Carangidae > Trachurus > Trachurus trachurus. The sequence goes on from NC_139913.1 coordinate 2,118,692, forward strand.
CCAACGAGTTGAGCTGCAACAACAACACACACACACACACACACTACACACTGGAGAGACTTTTAACTAACTTCACCAGACACACACACACACCTAATCTCTTCCATCCTCAGTTATCAGGAGAAATCAAAAGTCACTCAGGTGAAATTGGAGAAAATTTAGTTTTTGTCCATAATTAGAGCGCTAACGGCTAACAGCTAATGATAAGAGGAGAGGAGGAGGAGGAGGAGAGTGAAAGAAGGGAGGAATAAAGGAGACAAGAAGAAGATGGGAAAACAGATAATGATACACGAGAGGAGAGGAAACAAAAAGGAGACGAGACAGAAGAGCAGAGGAAAGGAAACAAGGAGAGGAAAGGAAAGGAAACTGATGGAGGAAAATAGGAGACAAAGGAGGGGAGGAGTACACTGCAAAAATTCAAAATCTTACCAAGAATATTTGTCTTATTTCTAGTCAAAATTTAATTTCTAGTCAAAACAAATCTCATTCTACTTAAAATAAGACTCATCACATTAAAAAGCAGCTTGTTTTTAGACACTTTTTACTTCTTTCAAGCAGATTTTCACTTGAAATAAGTAGAAAAATCTGACAGTGGAGCAAGTTTTTCTTTCTTATTACAAGCACAAAAAACTTGTTTCACTGGCTGATTTTTCTACTTATTTCAAGTGAAAATGATCTAAAAACAAGTTCATTTGTAGGTGATGGTTCTTATTTTGAGTGAAAAGAGATTAGTTTAGACTAGAAATTAGACATTTTGACAAGAAATAAGACAAATATTCTTGGAAAGATTTTGAGCTTTTGCAGTGTAGGAATCAAGGAAAGGAAACAGGAGGCATCACTTCCACTTTCACTTTCTGTTCCTGTCACCATGTGGATCAAACTCTCCTCGACGCAGACGGTTTGTGTCACGTAGCGACGGCGCCGACACTGATTGGTCACGGCTCGACAGGTGTCACTCAAACACACCCACACACACTAACACACACACACACACCAACACACACACACACGTGGAGATGCATAGAGGTCAAGTTAATTAGATCCAGGAGCAGACGATGGTGAAAGAAACACGTATAGTGCATGGAGATTAAACATGCACTGCAAAAACCCCAAATCTTTCCAAGAATATTTGTCTTATTTCTTGTCAAAATGTAATTTCTACTCAATACTAACCTCTTTTCACTTAAAATAAGATTCGTCACCTAAAAATGATCTTGTTTTTAGATCATTTTCACTTCTTTCAAACAAATTTTCACTTGAAATAAGTAGAAAAATCTGCCAGTGAAAGCAAGTTTTTTGTGTTTGTAATAAGAAAGAAAAACTTGCTCCACTATCAGATTTTTCTACTTATTTCAAGTGACAATATGCTTGAAAGAAGTAAAAAGTGTCTAAAAACAAGCTACTTTTTAATGTGATGAGTCTCATTTTAAGTAGAATGAGATTGTTTCGACTAGAAATAAGACAAATGTTCTTGGTAAGAGTTTGAGTTTTTGCAGTGTGTCATCAGAGCTGCTGCAGGGGGAGGGGCTGTGATCACATGACCCGACCTGCCACTGACAACAGAGCGCCCAAAAAAAAAAAGAAAAAGAAAAAAAAAATCAAATAATGAAAATAATAAATCTCCTCTGGCTCGGTGTTTATCGGAGGATTCATCTATAATGGGACCTGAGTGAACTCACACTTCAGCTGCTGCGATTAATCATCGGTTCAGCGAGGTGTCACAGGTTTGTACAGAGAGCCAGAGGCTGCTGAAGAGGAGGAGGAGGAAGATTTTATCTGTGTGTGTGTTGACGTGTCGGGACCACAGGAGAGGAGGAGACCTTTATAAACACCTGCTTTCACTTCAGCTTCCTTTCTTTAAAGGGATAGTTCAACATTTTGGCAAATTGGCCCCATTGCTATAATCCCTATAGTCAGAGCAGTAGGTTCGTTACCTTTAATTGTCGGTGCAAGCTGTTTTTAGAACGGCGGAGCAGAGCCGTGAGCTGCTCAGAGCTACGCTACGGAGGCTCACGGGATTTCTTAATTTGTTTAAGTTGTGACCTGCACATTCACCACGCTATGAGATAATAACACAACGTTACCAGACAGAGTTGTTTTAGAGGGAAATTCACGCAAAACCACTGATGCACGTTGCCTTCAGGGACAGTTTTTCATCAACAGTCTCTGTATTTCCCTCTAAAACAACTTTGTCTGGTAACGTTGTGTTATTATCTCATAGTGTGGTGAATGTGCAGGTCACAACTTGTCCACCAGAGCGTTGTGGAGTTGTTGGATTGTGTATTTGATGAGTTTGATGAGGGAAACCAATAAATCCCATAATGAGCCTCCGTAGCGTAGCTCTGAGCAGCTCACGGCTCTGCTCCGCCGTTCTAAAAACCGCTTGCACCGACAATTAAAGGTAACAAACCTACTGCTATGACTATAGGGATTATAGCAATTGGCCAATTTGCTAAAATGTTAAACTATCCCTTTAAAATCCAACATTGTCTATAGGTTCAGGTTTAACATCCTAGAGCTGCAGATCTGGGCTCATTATCAATGAGGTCGTTGGGTAAAATAGTTATTACAGCATCATTTTGGAACAAAAAAAACACTTTTTCTTTTTTTAAACGATGTCGATGTTTTAATTTTCTTTTCACGACGACAGATCCATTAAGTCATCAGTAGCAGCGATCACACCTTCCTCCTCTGTCACCATCACACAGAGTGAGTGTGTTTCCCTCTCAGCTCCGTCCTTCCTTCTTCTGCTCTCAAACAATTAAAAGTTTCTCCGGCTCAGCGTGAACCTTGCGGACCTCCTCCTCTCTCTTCCAGATCTCTTTCTCCAATTACTCCGTGTCTGTGCGAGCTGATGGCTGCACAACGCAGAGGGAGGGGGGGGGGGGGGGGGGGGGGAATCCACTCCACTAAACTCTAAAACGCAGCGGCGGCGACGGCAACGTGAAGGTGCAGCAGCGGCGGCTCTAATACCTCGAAAATATACAGAGATGAAACAGCAGAGAGCTCCTCATCATTAACATCCTGCAGTGTGTGTGTGTGTGTGTGTGTGTGTGTGTGTGTGTGTGTGTGTGTGTGTGTGTGTGTGTGGAGATGTCAGGTCTGGGAGGTTTTCTTTCCTCCATTAAGGTTAAAAAAATAATAAAAAATCTGAGACAATTACAGAGAAGTGCTGCAGAGTTTGTTTTTATTATTTCATTTTCCCCCCTGTCTCAGTTCTCTGAGCTATAAAACTGTTCAGCTTCACTTCACCTCAGATTCATCTGTCAGACATGTTTAAATGTTGACTTTAGAAACGCCTGGCGTCACAGCAGCTGCCGCTTCGTCTCCATTTTTAACATTTTAACGTAGCCTATGTGATCATCCATCATCCCAAACTTCAAACACACAAAGAAACTGATTCATGGGGCGATTTCCAGGTGGATAAACGCTGCTGCTCATCAAATATGACAATGACAGTTTTAGATTTATGATGGATTATTATGACTTTAGGATCCAGTCAGAGAGACAAACAGCAGGTTAATATCCAAATTAATGTTTTGTTCATCGTTACCAGTGAAAGACGCCAAACCTGCCCTTCACTCGGCGCTTTGGTGCATGAATAAAATATGAATCTTTCCTAGAATACAAACACAACACAGTCAAGGTTAAGAACATGTAAATGCAGATTTGTGTGTGTGTTTACAGTAGGAATTATTTGCAGCTTCAACCTGTGAAGTTGGAACAGGAAGCTGCAGTTCCTCTCTTGGCCACTAGAGTCAGTCTCCATTGAGTTTACAGCCTGCTACAGAAACAGACTTGGGTTGTGTTCAAAACTGCATACTTTCCTACTACTCGTACTAACTCTGACTCTCAGTATGTGAATAAATAGTATGCGAGAAGTTGGTAAACTACATTCACCCTAATGTCGAGCTTACAACTCACACTCAAATTACCCAAGATGCAACGAAACGTCACCATTGCCAATCGTCTCTTCCTTGCCATGAACAGGACAACAGGAAAAAAAAAAGTTGAATGAGCCGACCTGTGGAGCCAAATTGATATGTCGCAACAGTACAAATGTGAGTAAATTGTTTAAGTATTTTAGCAACTTGACGGCTTGAACGGTCAAATACCGCTAACGGGACAAGATCAGTCAAAACGGCGGTTTCAAGCTAGCTACATCAAGGGTAGGTTTGCTTCCTGTTTTCTAAGTAAAAGCACAAATTCTATCCTTATGGTTTTCTGTATAATAAAGGGCAACTGGTGTTTTATTTTGTGAAAATACCCAGAAGTGCGTTACTCACTACGGCTAGCTTGAGTAGCGCCGAATTCGTCCAAACAAAATTGTAAACAGCTGGTATTTAGACAAATTAACGACACACTGCTGATCTAAACGGCTACTTTCTCTCCTAAAAATGTTTGAAATGTGGATAAAGTGATATATTTACAGAGTTTAGAGCTAAGATGAAATCAGCTTCAGCTCCTCCTCTTTGACCATATTTGGATTAGCAGGGAGAAAGGGGGCGGAGTCAGACACTGTCAAGATGGCGACATGGGGAGCAGCATGCAGCTCACTCCATCTTTATTTTACAGTCTTTGATTCTACCTCAGTGAGGCATTCAAGGACTCTCTGACATCTGGAGAACAACAGCAAATAAAAAATCACAACTTTATTTACATCTGTCCATGTTTTCAGATTTTATTTAACCCCCGAAATATAAGTCTATTGATCATTTCAAGTGTTGATATCTTAAAGTTCTGACTAGTTTTCCTCCAGACAAAAACACCTGACTGCTCCTTTAAAAGTTAACTCATGGTGAACTAGATTTTTTTTTTGGAGTCGGCAGGTGCAACAACAAAAAAAAAAAGTTAGCCGCCGGTTCCACCTGGCTTTCTGACTCGTCTCTGAATAGCAAACAGAGAGGGGGAATCATCCATTATAGCCACACAAAGCTTTCTAATCAGGGCCTAACGGGTATCAGTGGAGTGGGGGATGGAGGGCAGTGTGTGTGTGTGTGTGTGTGTGTGTGTGTGTGTGTGTGTGTGTGCTCCTCTGGGTGCTGCTCATTGTGTGGCTGTTTGTCTGACTCCATTGTATGAGCTGATATTTTGTATGAGAAATCCCCCGGTTGGCATTTAGTGAATAGATTTCAGCTGAAAGCTCCTGATGTGAAGGTGCTCTTCCATGACTGACCACTGCTGCACCGTGTGTGTGTCTGTGTGTGTGTAAAGGGCAGCGTGGTGGGCTTAAGCCTGCATAACTGATGAGTGTTAAATCATATTTCCACTTTGATTTTTTTTTTGGGGGGGGGATCTTACACAGAGGCGTCTCTGTTCTGTCTCTTTTTGTCTTTTATATTGACATTACACGTAGACTACTGACTGTCATCTGTTAGCATAGACAGACAGACATAGACAGAAGTATAGGTCAAATGTCAATGTGACAGAACGGGTGTCAATCAAAAAAATTAAAGGACTTTGCAATGACGTGTTGTTATTGTGTTGAATTTAATGGCTTTTCTTTCACTATTTCTTGTACAGAGGAACTCTCTATAATGTTATCCACCGCTCCATGGATTGATTTCTCACCGGCTTCGTTGTTGGAAACAAATGCACATGGAGGAGAGGAGGGTTAGAGACACAGAGGAGGAGAGAGTTCATTTTTAAATGTAGAACAGCATCATCAGATTGTCCTAATATGTGTTGGAGTAACATCAGGCTGAGAAAGTGTCTGACTTTTATCACAGGTTTCTTTTTAAAACTCTGACCTGAATCTTTCTCTCTGAACTTAAAGCTGCATTAATTAAGTAAAGTGTGAAAACTGTGTCTGTAGGTGATGAAACTAGAGAGAGAGAATGATCAGATGAGTCTGCAGCTCCAGACACAGTGAGTATAGTAGCTGTTAGCATCGATGCTTTAGACTGAAATTAAAGCTGATTCAAACTCTGGGTCAAAGGTCAGTGTGACAAACCATGAGTTAATTATGCATCTAAAAAAAAAAACAAATTGTGGTGTTGAAAGGAACTTGCATCGATACGTTATTGTAAATTTCTTTCACTTTCTCTAAGCGTCCACATACTGAATATTATCCCTGTCTTCGCCTGTTTTACTGCTGCATCCTCTTCCTCCTCCTCCTCCTCCCCCTCCTCCTCCTCCTTCTCTCTTTGTCTCAGTCTCATGTCAGAAAAGGTCGACATCAGCTTCTCTTTGATCTTCAAAACAAATCATCTTTACAGCTTTCTTTAGAAGATAAATAAGAACATGAATGTTTCATCTTTGGTGTCTGGATTTCTACCGACAGACGGACAGATGGACGGACGGACGGAGGTGGAGCCCAAACTTTAAATCATCAAGAGCGCTTTCATTAAAGTTGTCTGCAGAGGAAAGTGAGCTCTTTATTCTTATGATAACATTAAATATGTACGCAGCTAACAGTCATATTTAACATTACAAACATTAGTCAACGTGGGCGTCCGCGAACGTTAGATGATGTTACCATGGAGATCTGTGCCAGATCTGGTGAGAGTGTTGACAGGTCTGGAACAAAGTTCACTTTCTCCTGATTTGTCTAAACGTTCATTAGAGATGTGTCTTGTGTAAAATTAGTCTAATATTTATTTCAGTGACTCAGGAGCGAAAGAATCGACCATAATCTGAGCTCATGTTCACTTCTCCCATTGGAGTCAATAGACTCAAGACCTGCTGCTACTGCTGGTCTCCTAAAGGGGGCGGAGTCACGGTGTGCTGGTCTCCTAAAGGGGGCGGAGTCACGGTGTGCTGGTCTCCTAAAGGGGGCGGAGTCACGGTCTGTTGGTCTCTAAGGGGGGCGGAGTCATGGTCTGCTGGTCTCCTAAAGGGGGCGGAGTCACGGTCTGCTGGTCTCCTAAAGGGGGCGGAGTCACGGTCTACTAGTCTCCTAAAGGGGGCGGAGTCACGGTCTGCTGGTCTCCTAAAGGGGGCGGAGTCACGGTCTACTAGTCTCCTAAAGGGGGTGGAGTCACGGTCTGCTGGTCTCCAAAAGGGGGCGGGGTCATGGAGAAACCCACGGGACACTGATACAGGAAATGAACACTGCAGAAGTCTGAACCATGGTTTACTGTAGCATCTACTGGTCCAGACCAAGACCACCTTTCACTAGGGATGGGTATCGTTTTTAGGTTTTATCTGATACCGGTAGCTACTTTCAAACGGTGCCTGAACCGATGCTTAAAGAATGGAAAACATAAAAAAACTTAGTCCAAAAACGGTGCCTTTTCATTTTTAAGGCATTTTGTGATGTGCAAGTTGAACAGAATATTAATTTAAATAATATAAATACAACTAAGACTAAGGAAAAAATTAACCAATATAAAAGAAATTAACAATAAATTGTCATAATTATCATAATAAAACACCCAGCTGTGAGCGAAGCAGAGGAATGGACTGGTGCAACGAATTCAGTGGCACCGAAATCTGTGTTGCTTTTAGGTCTGGTTACTACCATTTACGCCAGTAATGGTACAGAGTATTGGTGCCCATCCCTTTCACACCTGTAAATTTGGTTCAGATCAAACAGAAAAGTTTGGACCAAACCAGATCGGTGTGAACTCAGAAAAGAGTCTCCAGCTCCTCCCTTTAGTTTTCAGCATCGCCTCACAGTCAGAAAAATTAAACCCACAGCGATGACAGATGAAGTGATGTGTGAGCGCCGGCTCCTGAACCCAGTGAAAACACAAAAACCTGCCGGTGGATTTAAAATGACTTCATAAAGTGTCCAAAATAAACCTGTCAGTCAAGCAAACAGCCGAACGGCAGCAGCAGCAGCAGCAGACACTTCTAACAGGAAGGAGGAGGGAAAAAGAAAAAAGTGCATTTTAATGGACTGTATAAGTACAAAAAACAAGTGAGTCTGCAGAAAAACAACGGCTCAGACTGAGCTCACTTCACTACAAACAGATTTGGGGTTTATCTGAACCTCGTCTTGTTCTCTCATCCAGTACACAGAATGTAATCCCATCCAACTGCAGGAAATGACCCCTGAACAACAAGGGATTATGGGTAGAAGGAGACGGATGCGGTCTGTCATGCTTGGAAAAAGCCGAGCACAGAGAAGTAAAAAGCTGCAGCCGACTCCCCGGAGGCGTCGGAGCTTCACATCCTGATGGAGATCCGATCCGATCCGATCCGACGCGGGGGGGGTTTCCCTCCGAACCGACAGGATGACGGATCACCAGAACCAACCGCTCAGAACCATGTGATGTTTATTTCTAACGCCTGATTGGCCCCGGAGTGGAAGGGATGTATACACGAGACCGAGACGACGGCATCATGAAGCTGCGTTCAGGAACGTTACACGAACCTGAACAAATCAGTTCTGATGGGACGACTCATCTTCCTGCTCGTTGAGGGGCTTTTCAAAATAAAAGTCATCCAAAAGAAAACCATCATATGTTCAAGAACTGAAACCTGGAAAATACAGAGTCCCATCTCTGTGGTTTAGTTTAGTTTAATTCGGTTTAGTTTTATTTAGTTTAGTCTAGTCTGGTTTAGCCCAGTTTAGTTAAGTAGATTCTAGTTTAGTTTAGTTTAGTTTGGTTTAATTTTATTTAGTTTAGTCTAGTCTGGTTTGGTGCAATTTAGTTTAGCAGATTCTAGTTTTATTTAGTTTACTCTAGTTTAGTTTAGTTTAGTCCAGTCTGGTTTAGTCAAGTTTAGTTTAGTAGATTCTAGTTTAGTTCAACAGATTCTAGTTTAGTTTAGTCTTGTTTGGTTTAGTTTAGTTTATTCTAGTTTAATTTAGTTTAGTTTAGTCCCATATGGTTAGGTTAAGTCTTGTCTAATCCATTTTCATTTGGTTTAGTCTAGTCTAGTTCATTAAAGCTTAGTGAATTCTAGTTTAGTCTGACCTTGTGTACCTTAGTTTAGTCGAGGTACGTTTAGTCTGGTCTAGTTTGGTTTTATTCTAGTCTAGTTTAGTTCATCTAATCTATTCTATTCTAGTTTGGTCTAGTCTAGTTCGGTTTAGTTTAGTGTAGTTTACGCTAGTCTAACAGGCTGATATCACAAATTACGTTGTATTACACCAATGGAGAGGAACTTGTCCTGAGTAAATTAATTAATTAACTAACTCAGTGACCTCATGTTGTGTTCATGAACCACTGACAACCAGAACATGAAGAAGATGTAGGCTACTAAAATAGAACAATGGTTTCCTGCACTTTCAGCTCCATCAAACACTTTAGAAAACCGACTGCAGCGGCTCCGACTATAAACTGGAGTCTTTCAACTCACTGTACGACATAAAAGCGGAGCGGTGACCGGAGATGTAAAATAAAACGTGTCGGGTCGAGAGTTAAAAAGGTGAATGAATCCCGCTGCATTCTATTACTGAAGCCTTTATTTCCAATTTAGCCGCGGGCATTGTTAATCCCCCCCCCCCCAACCCCCAATTTAATGTGATGATCTGCTTTGATCTAAATACAGTGGCTTGCCACTAATTGCTTAATCAATTTCCACGCTATTAAATGGGTATGAGGATAATTCACACAGAAACAATCACTTGCAGCTAATAGGAAAGAGAGCGATAAGACGAAGCGAGAAGAAAGAACGAGTTCTCAGCTGTCCGACCCCGCCCTCGTCATGGAACGACACGACGCCGGGGAGGGGGAAGTATCCGGGAATTAACCCCGGAGTTAAAGCACATGGAAATGCTTCAAATGACTCTCAGTGTGTGTGTGTGTGTGTGTGTGTGGGTGCACAGGTAGATAGGACAGGTGTTGTGTTAATCTCCTGCAGTCAGACCTCAGCCTCGTCAGGATTACGGAAGTTTAAGGAACGAGGAATAATTCTGGATTTCCTGACGCAGCCGTTTGGATTTGGGTTTCCGCACCTGTGCACCTTCAGCCACCGAGACTAATGTCACTATTCACACAGTCGACCTGCGACGGTTAAATCCAGTTTTCAGAAGCCACTTCCCTTCAACACATTCAGAGGAAAAAAAGAAAAAAAAAAAAGTGCAAAAAAAAAAGTGTGTGTTCAGCTGCCGAGCCGAGCTGAGCAGCAGTTTTTACCAGACACAGTCTCAGCTCCTCAACTATAAAATGACAAATAAAGTTATATATATGTATACAATAAATGTGTTTCAGTGTTTATAAAAGTGATGATTCACTTCATGGTGCGTTTAAGTGCAGAAATATTTCTAATTCTAATTGTATTTTCCTGCATCTGCTGCTACTTTTCATATATTCTAATATCGTACTGACATGTTTTTCTGCACCGTCCACTTCCCTGCTGCAGATTTATGTATTTTATCTTAACGTCCTGTCTGTGCCCAGCTAATAGATATATAAACACAATAAAAAAAAACACTAAATATTCTTTGAATCTACTGGAGCGCTGCCGTTTGCGTCAGGCGACTGACAACCGCTCATTACAGCGACTGTGAAAACGAGCGACCCCGGGCTCGGCCCCTCGCTGCTTCCCTGACTCATTTAAGTTACAAATGATATGGAACCGAACCAGCAGCTGCCTGGAAGCCAGCGAGACTCAAACGTCCAACAAAACTGGAAAATGTTGGACGTGGAACGCGGTGGCGGACGCCAGCGTTGGCGGCGGCCGACAGACTCAGGCCCGAGGCCGAGGATCGGTTCCAGTCGGCGGCGGCAGCAGCAGCAGCAGCAGCAGCTCTGGGCCGTGGAATTAACCCAAGTAAACGGATCATTCAGTAGCACAATGGACATGAGAGAGTACAGAGTGGATTTGGGTCACCGTGGAAACGAGATGCTGTAGCGAGGTGCACTGCAAAAACTCAAAAAATCAAAATCTTTCCAAGAATATTTGTCTTATTTCTTGTGAACAAAGGAAAAAAGGGTCTCCCACACACTGTCAAATCACTTGCAAAAGACTTTATCTCTTGTTTCTTGTCAAAATGTCTCATTTCTAGTCAAAACTAACCTCTTTCCACTTAAAATAAGACTCATCACCTAAAAATTTACTTGATTTTAGATCATTTTCACTTGTTTCAAACAAATTTTCACTTGAAATAAGTTGAAAAATCTGCCAGTCAAAGCAAGTTTTTGTGTCTGCTTGTAATAAGAAAGAAAAACTTGCTGCACTATCAGATTATTTTAAGTGAAAATGTGCTTTAAACAAGTAAAAAGTGTCTAAAAACAAGCTACTTTTAATATGATGAGTCTTATTTTAAGTATAACTAGAAAAAGCATTTCCAAGAATGGAAATGGTGTGACTGCTGATAGCAACTGAACGCTGTTGCAGAATTAGCAAATAGTGCAAGCAGTGATCACCATACAAATTTTTTACCAAGGTCGGAATCGAACCCACAACCTCATGGTCATTAGACTTCCACTCTGCCTCTAGACCACGGTGCACACACAGTTAACACCAAGAAAGCTTGAGAGTCAAGCTTGAATGACTTAGAATGAAAATTTCTGTGAATTTCAGGCTGAGAGCAGCAGTTTCAACATGAAGCAAGTTATCAGAAGTCAACAGAGGACAACTGGGAAAATAATTCACTATAATTGTTGTGGAGGCAAGATTTGAACCAGCAACCTTCAGGTCTCCAGACCAGCAAGCTAACCACTAGGCTACAGACAGAGACAGTATGTGAGGGGTAAAGAAAACCTTTGATAAGAGGATCACTGGCTTCTGCTTTAAAAAAAAAGTAAGGAATCGTGGCAGAAAAAGTTAAATATTTTAAAAAGTATAAATAGTTAAAAAGAGAAAAGTAATGCCGATAAAGTTTTAAAAAAAGCTGCACGTTTTGATATATGAATTGTTGAAATAGCACAACACCTAACACACTAACCATATGGCCACAGAGAACCTGAGTTACAATGAGCTTTATACTATGAGGAATCAAAGACTGTCCAATGACAGCTGAATAATTGGAATGAAAAGTCAAGCAATGATGTGAAATGACTGAGGCAGGAATCGAACCCATGACCATATGATCACTAAACCTTTACTCTGCCACTCGGCTACAGAGAGCACACTGCTTTCAGGACTGTTGTCATTCATTGTAATGTGATGATGTGCTGCAAACTGGTATGAGTAATCAAGGAGATAACAAACACCTGTAACCAATTGAAGGCGGTGGAGGAGAGCAGAATTCAACATAACATAACAAGAGTTCTTCCCTTGGATTCGAACCAGTGACCTTGGGGTTGGGAAGCAGCCACCCTACCCCCTACACTACAGTGGAGTTGTGGTGAAGAGAGGTTGAGACTTTGATGAATGTGAGATTTTTCAATGATTCTTAAAATAAAGAGAAATTTGTATAAATTAGCCACACCAAGCAAGAAGAGGACTTTTTGTGACCTGTGACTATTTTTTGGTGAATTAAAATGAATTAAAAAGCACTTAACAGCAAGTTACAAAGTTGAGCTCCTTCTCCTGCTGATGTGAAAAAAATACATTGAGCTGAATGAGAGCAGAGAGCTCCCTGGCTGCATTTAAAAAATATTTTAAATTATGATCTAAGTCTCTTTGCATTTTTGACCAGAATTTTAGCCAGAAGACAAGTGTGGCTACAAAACTGGAGAAAATAATTTGTCTAGAGTTTAATTTGTGGCCGTGCTGACAGTTTAGCCAGAAAAACTCAGAATGTTTTTTTGCCTCTATCCACTCTGACACCACTCTGGCTCTGCTCGTTAGACGCAATACACACCCATTATAAAGCTGAAAAAAATCAGAAAAAGTTAAATATTTTAAAAAGTATAAAGAGTTAAAAAGAGAAAAGTAATGCCAATAAAGTCCAGAAAAAGCTGCACGTTTTGATATATGAATTGTTGAAATAGCACAAAGTATGAAGGACTAGAAGAAGACCGTAAAAAGGCGGAAGAAAATGGCCAAACAGAAGAACAATAGTGTGACTGCTCAGCAGTCACACTAATGAGAGTTGTTTTGACTAGAAATAAGACAAATATTCATGGTAAGATTTTGAGTTTTCGCAGTGTGGAAGAAGGTTTGAGGACAGTGCACATTTATGAACAGTGTGGAAGAAGGTGTAGGTGCGCTTGTTTTTCTTACCTTTAGGAGGAGGAGGAGGAGGCAGCACAGACAGAACCGAGAAGAGAAAGAGAGAAAAAAGAGATCATTACTATTATGATGACATCAGAGGTTTTTAACCAATCAGCATCCAGTCAGTAAAAGCAGCCAGGTGAGTCGGGCCGCTCCGCAGCCTGAATTTAAATAAATGGTGAATAATATTAAAGCCGCTGTCCCAGAATTCATTGCATCAGCCGGCCGCTCGGTGTTTATTCAGCAGAAAAGCAAAAGCAGCCGAACATGAAGCAGCTGTGAACGCAGCGCGGCGTGTCCGGGAGGATGAGGCAGCAGAATACAAAACACCTCCAACATGGCTGCAGCACACACACACACACACACACACACACACACACACACACACACACACACGCCACAGCAGCTAATTCCTGCACATTTGTTCAGGTTGCTGAATAAAAAGCTCTTCTCCTTCTTCTCCTTCTGACTCGGAGGTAAAACTGCAGCTGAAAACAAAACAAAACGCTGACAGGTTGTGAAGGAAACTGAGATACGGCGGCCGGACTGAGCCTCTGGTCGGCGCCGATAATCAGCAGCGAGCGCCATCACCGTGTAACAGCGACCACGCCGACCACGTTCCGCTTGTCATCATCATTTGACCGTGGGAAATGTGAGACTCGGGGGCAACGGGAGGACGAGGAACGAGCTGGAAAAGAACTCGGAGACTGAAACTGAAACGTGACCTTCACTCAACAAACTTTCATTCATTCAGAGGAAAAAATTACAGCGAACAACGAAGTGAAATCAAATCAAAGAGCGAAATATGAACTTCACTCACGTCTCAGGTCACAGTTTATCAATGAGTTGTTTTCTTCAGGTGCATTTGACACTAAATCGAACTGGAAGCTGCAAACAGCTGTGGATTCACAAACAGTATCTGTTCTATTTGCTTTATGCTGAAAAAGTGTTGGAAAACAGATTTAGAAAATTATTTCCTTAAATATCTTGAAGATCTTGCACAGATTTTGTTCTGTTGCAACCTTGAAGACAATGTTTGGGATAGCTTGTTTTTAGATGCTTTTTTAACTTCTTTGAAGCATATTTTCACTTGAAATAAGTAGAAAAATCTGACAGTGGAGCATTTCTTTCTTATTACAAGCACAAAACTTGCTTTCACTGGCAGATTTTTCTATTTACGTATTTCAATTGAAAATCTGAAAAAACAAAGTGAGAATTTTCTAAAAACAAGTTAATTTTTAAGTGAGTCTTATTTTAAGTGGAAATAGATTTGTTTTGATTAGAAATGAGACATTTTGACAAGAAAGAAGACAAATATTTTGAGTTTTTTGAGTTCCTTCCTCCAAAAACCAGCACACAAGGTCGACTGACGACTCTGAAGCGTGTGAGTGTGAGTGTGAGTTGTGGGAACAGGATGAAGCTGCACCAAAAGGAAAATAACAAATATACAGAGCAGCACAAACTAAAGTTCAATGAAAAGAGACAAACGAATCAGAACTTCTGAAACCAGAGCACCAAACGTCAACATGGTGGATAAATATTCGATGTCTGATGAGACGCTGATTTTAAATTTCTTAAATCTCTGTCTCGTTGGAACCGAACAAAGAATCTGAAGCTGTGACAGTTAAATGTTTAATGTCGTGACGCTCGAGGCCGAACGAACTCCCCGACTCCGTCAAAAAGCAATAAACCAGCAGCGACGACGGGTCTCTGGCAGCTGCATGAGGACGCTGATGGACGCCGACATGAAACCAACGTTTTGACAGTAAAGACAGAACAATCGACTTCACACCTGAGACAAAAAAGACGCCAAAAATAAACTTCCTGCAGCCGATGAACCTCCGAGTGTTCGAAGCATCAAGGAGACGGAAAAGTTTGATCTGACTTCCTGTGACAGAGGAAAGAGAAACTCGACTGTGTCTTTGTTTGTTTTTTTCTGTTTTCACTCTGATCTGATTCTTTATTTTACTTCCTCATCTGTTTGTCTCAACACGTCCACTTCCTGTCGTCTCCTCGGACTCGTCCTCCTGAACTCTGAGGAGGAGGGAAAGGAAAGGAAGTTCTTATTTTAATGATCTGGAGAAACCTTCACATTTAACTCTCCTTCATTTAGTCTGATGCTTTTCATCCAAAGCCTTTTCATTTCCACCTGAGGGACGTACGACACCGAGGCTTCAGCGGAGCAGGAGGAAGAGGATGAGGAGGAGGAGGAAGAGGATGAGGAGGAGGAAGAGACCTTGGAGTAAAGAGCTAAAGTGCTTCATCTATTGAGGGGATCAAGTAAAGAGGAGGAGGAGAGCGGAGAGGAAGAGCTCGTTAGATTAGTCAGAATTATGAACTTGTTTCAGAGATGACGAGCAGCTGACTCCAGATCAGTGAGGGAGAAGCACTCAGACTGTGATACTCATTCATACTAATTCAGGATGCTGCTAGAGGATGAGAGAGAAGCTTCTCAATTAAAGGACGATCTATAAAGACATGAGTGATGTCGTCCAGACAGACGGAGCAACACAAACCGATCAGAACATCTCTACTCTCTAAAAAATACAGAGGTGTGAGGTCGGCAGAGGCTCAAGATCTGAAACCAGAACACCAAACACCAAACAACAGACAATAAAACAATAAAACTAAGCTTAATTTTCCAAAACTACTGGAGCTCAAGATCGGAAAAAACAGAAACGACCACACACCAGTTGGAACAACAAGGGAAACAAAGACAAACCAAACCCAACAGGGTCAGAAACAGGTCGACTTTGATGATATCTTCCAGAGGAACAAGTTGACAGAGTCTCCAGATCTGAGACCAGATCACCAAACCTCTAGAGAGACGACACCAACCAAACACCAACAACCAACCACAAAGACTGAGGCCGTTTTCACACCTGAAAGTCCAAACCAAGGTCTGTGTTCTGTTACACCGTCTACATTTGGTCCGGTTGGTTTTGGTTTCACACTGCAAATGGAACAACGGACTTTAAAAGACAAACCTACTGGATGTGTCATCTCCCTGTGAACTTCCGCGGCTCATTTTGTTTTGGTTAGGCTGTGTTGTTAGGCCGGCCGGCTTTGACGTTATACTACTTCCTGTTTACAGAAAATGAATCGAGCGAGCCACGTTTTTCCCGTTATAATAGTCTACTACTCTACTATATTGTCATCTCTGATTTAGTTTTGTTTACGCTGCTAGGCTAGTTCTGTTTTGTTGAATCAGCTGGTTAGCATGACATAACTTCCTGTCACGTAAATCGAGAGCAGAAAAAGAACAAAACTTCCTGTCATCGATACGAAGGTCTGAACTTTACAAAAAGTTGTTTTCACACTGCAAAAAGTCCGAACCTTGGTTTTTTTGGTCCGGACCAAGAGGAATTTAGTTTTGGATCAAACTGAAAAGTCTGAAAGTCCGGACCAAACGAGATGCTGTAGGTGTGAAAACGCCCTAAACCTCGTTTTACCAAACTACTGGAGCTCCAGTTGTCTCAACTCGGCTCACGATGGGACCAAAGAGAGAGAGACGACCACACACTGGACTTGGAGCTAAAGAGGAAACTGATGTAAAGACAAATAAAAGCCAACAGGGTCAGAGACGGGTCGACTCCCAGCAGCCCATAAACAACGTTAGGATCGACTTTGATCTGGTTTCTATTAGATGTGGTGTCTGACAGTCTGGTCCAATCAGCAACCAGGATCAAGGAAGGAAGGACGAAAGGAAGGAAGGAAGGCAGGAAGGTCGAAGGGATAGAAGGAAGGAGGGAAGGAAGGAAGGACAAAGGGAAAGAAGGAAGGAGGGAAGGACAAAGGGATAGAAGGTCAAAGGACAAAAGCAAGAAGGTCAAAGGGATAGAAAGAAGGAAGGAAGGACAAAGGGAAAGAAGGAGGGAAGGAAGGAATGCAGGAAGGATGGAGGGAAAAAAGGAAGGAGGGAAAGAAGGAAGGACAAAGGGATAGAAGGAAGGAGGGAAGGAAGGAAGGCAGGAAGGACGAAGGGAGGAAGGAAGGAAAGATAGATGGAGGGAGGGAACGAACAGATTGGGTCAAAAAAGAAGGAAGAAGTAAGGAAGGAAGGAAGGGAGGCAAAAAGGATTGTGGAAAGACGGAAGGGAAGATGGAAGGAAAGAAAGTTGGAGGGATAGGGAACAGACCAGGTCAATTAGATCAAAAGAAGAAGGAAGAAGAAGTAAGGACGAAAGGAAGGAAGGAAGGAAAGAAGGAAGGAAGGGAAAAGGGATTGTGGAAAGAAGGAAGGGAGAAAGGAAGGAATGAAAGAAGGAAGGATGAAAGAAACAGTGAAGTCATGTGACCAGGTTTGTTGTTGTTGTTTACCAACACAGAGAAGCTGCAGCTGATTGGACGAATAAAAATGACCTCACTCACACATTCATTCATCAGGAGGTGTGTGATGGCAGCGTTACGCAGCCATACCATAATACCCTGTGTGTAAGTAGAGGTGACATAATAACCGTCATCTGTCAGAGTTAATGATTCCTGCTCGTCACTGTCTGGCCCGCTGTCACGGTAACGGATGGCCTCGGCCCCGCGCCGCTGCTGACACCAAAGGTCACGCCGCCGCCGCCGCTGATGGCCGACAAACGAGCTGTGTACCTCCGACTGTCCCACGCTCCGGGTTTTCTTCCCGCTGACGAATCGAAGTCTTTGAGTTAAAGGGATAGTTCAACATTTTGGCAAATTGGCCCCATTACCATAATCCCTATAGTCATAGCAGTTGGTTCGTTACCTTTAATTGTCGGTGCAAGCTATTTTTAGAACGGCGGAGCAGAGCCGCGAGCTGCTCAGAGCTACGCTACGGAGGGTCATTATGGGATTTCTTGGTTTCCCTCATCAAACTCATCAAATACATAATCCAACAACTCCACAACGCTCTGGTGGACAAGTTGTGAGCTGCACATTCACCACGCTATGAGATAATAACACAACGTTACCAAACAGAGTTGTTTTAGAGGTAAATGCAGAGACTGTTGATGAAAAACTGTCCCTGAAGGCAACGTGCATCAGAGGTTTTGCATGAATTTCCCTCTAAAACAACTCTGTGTGGTAACGTTGTGTTATTACCTCATAGCATGGTGAATGTGCAGCTCACAACTTGTCCACCAGAGCGTTGTGGAGTTGTTGGGTTGTGTATTTGATGAGTTTGATGAGGGAAACCAAAAAAAAACCATGAGCCTCCGTAGCGTAGCTCTGAGCAGCTAGCGGCTCTGCTCCGCCGTTCTAAAAACAGCTTGCACCGACAATTAAAGGTAACAAACCTACTGCTATGACTATAGGGATTATGGCAATGGGGCCAATTTGCCAAAATGTTGAACTATCCCTTTAAATAAAAGCTGAGTCTCAGTTAGTTAGTGTTTCTGTTTTCTACAAGTTCTTGTGAATGTACTCAGTCAAATCCCAGGCTGCTATTGGAGGATTTACATAGGTATCAGCCACCACCAAAGGCCTCATGGGAGTTGTAGTCGTTGGGGGAATCCCGGCCCGGCTCTTGTTGGTTCGGTGACTTCACATCCTTCAATCTGTGCGACATCTTGTAGAAACATATTTCTCCGGCCGCCAGACGGACACATTTATTTAGTCTCTGGCAGCAGAATACAGAGTCTGACACGAGCCAGAGTGAAGTCCCTGTCGGCCCGGGAGGAAGAGGAGGAGGAGGAGGAGGAGGAGGAGGAGGAGGAGGAGGAGGAGGAGGAGGAGGAGGAGGGACAATGGAGTGGAGGCTGGTGGGGATGGAGGAGGGGGGAGGAGACTAATTAGAGTCCGGAGAAAATGCCAGCAGAAAGTTTGTGAGAGCTCAGACCTCGATCGGTCTCAGGGGAACTGGACAGACGGCGAAGAATTAAAACTGCAGAGCCACAAGACGACGACGACGAAGCCCTGAAGATGAAACCACTGTAACCAAGGAAACCGCGCCATTGCCATCACTGCAACATACTCTCTAAATATACGTTTTTTAAGTTCTGACAACCTAATAAAATGTTGTAATATCCGACTGGTTCACAAGATAATACACAACACAGCCCCCATTTGCACCATCTGCCTTTTCATGGATGGACAGCTATCAGAGAATGGAACAAGCTGCATAAAACCCTAAAAAGCAGAATTCACTTTTTTAAAATTTCTCTCATAATTGAAAACAATGGCTACTGGAGAACCAAAGTTGCACGCACAAGGCACTTGTTACTCAGTTAGTCGCTTAAAAAATGTATTTTAGTTCCTCTTAACACATTCAATCTCTGGAATTATCTTAAAATCTTGTGAAGTAGGAATTAGAGAATTTTAAATTTGAATTTTATCGTATTTTTTATCATGAATGACTTAGCTTTTCTTTCAATTGACCATATAGGATAGGGTACACCTTTATCTAATATACTGCACTTTATCACCCTTGTATAGTAGTGTTTAATGTGCATTTTATATGTTATATGTTGGGACTGCAGATGGAAATTAGCTGTGAGCCAAATCTGGTGCAACCATCTCTTTATTTTCTGCAAATGATTAATGTCATTGCACAACTGTCCCTTTAATAAACTAAATAAACTAAACTGGCTGATCTCTGCTTCTAATTCAAAGGATAAAATAAAAGCCAATATGAAACTTTTATAAATGTGCCGAGGGATCGACGGGAGTCTCTTTTCTCCAGTTAGTGACAGGAATGAAATCGAAGATAATGAAGCCTGAGAAATTAAAAAAGTTATTGAGTTACAATCCCATACACACACACACATATACACATACACACACACACACACACACACACACACACACACACACACACACACACACACACACATACATATACACACACACAATTCACAATCAGTAATAAACTGGAGAGTGAGAAACTGCAGAATCTCAGGACTGACCGTGAACTAACCCGATATTTTTTATTTTATTATTATATTGTGAATATTTCACTTATTTTTCTATGATTTGAGGCAGAAATTCATGTAAAAGAACAGGTTATATAAAACACAATTGGGTCGTGGTGTTTTTCTGAACTTTTTTATTAACTGTGACGGTGAGAAGTCACAGTTTCACTACAGCAACGTATTTTAATTTATTCTCCTACATTTCTAATGCAACTTAGAAATAAAGTTAAGAAATAAAAAAAAAAACACTCGGACAGTAAAGACAAAATAATTTAGAAAGCATAACAATGAAAATGAACTGACAAAAATAAAACAATTCGTTGACAGCTGATGGGATGGAGGAGAAGCTCCATCCTCTCTGGTCCTGTCTCTAATATATTGAATATAACAATTACAACAGAGTAGAGCACCTGTCCCGATAATTGTTGTATTTAAATGCAACATTTACCTCATGAACGTCAGATATTAGAGATTTTCCTCTGTAAATAAAAGCATCATGGTTCACATTTGTTTCCCCGAGTTCACATAAAGGTCGATAATATGATGATATTATATTAAAGCAGAAACAAAGTCTGATCGTCATCCTCATTTGTGTCTCTTCCTGTTTTAAAAGCTGCACACCAGAACATTTTAATTCAATTCCTGCAAAAACCAAAAAAATCACTGACTCCAGAGTTCATCCCCTGGTTCATAATTATGATGATCTACAAATGCAAATGTAGCAAAAAGAAAAATATATATTTTATATATTAAGTGCTGAAAACCACAACCTTGTGCAGGCGGTGAGGTCAGATTTCACTGAGCTCAGATCTCTGGGAGAGAAACAGCAGAACAGCAGTTTCTCTTACACAGCGGCGTGAAGCAGCTAATGACTTCAATAATGTGTCAACGTTGGAGCCGAGACGCAGTGTTGCCAACTCCTCAGTAAGCAAAGTCGCTATTGGCTGCCGTAAAAGTCGCTAAAAGTCGCTAAATGACGTCATTATCTCAGCGGGGGGGGGGGGGGGGGGGGGGGTGCAGGCGGCAGCGGCCAGCGGCGCTCTTCATGTCTGTGGCGTGGAGCAGAGCGTCCCTCAATGCAGCGGAGGCAGCTCCGTGACACTACTGTGTGTAGGCTGAATACCTGTGAGTGCCCGCGGCAGCGCCGCTGCTCGTTGAAAACAGCTGTGATAACGTGATTTTCAGGTCCAGAAACGTTTGTAATATCACGGGAAAAAGTCGCTAGATTTGTCGCTAGTCGCTTTTGACAAAAAAAGTCACCAAGAGGGGTTGGAAAGTCGCCAGATTTAGCGACAAAGTCGCCAAGTTGGCAACACTGCCGAGACGTCGCCGCAGTGATTATTATACCTTACTATATTATATTATATTATATCATGTTACATTATATACTGTATGATATAGCCAAAGGAAGCAGCGGCTCATTGAAGTCCAGATAAACGTTTCTCCTCTGCAGAGATGAGGAGGATCATCAGATGAACATGTTTCACTGTGTCAGAAGCTTCTGACTTGTAATAAAGATCAGAGTGTTGATCTGAAAACAGACTCACACTCTGTTTATACATGATGCATGGAAGAATGAGGTGTTTTAACTGTTTCATCAACTTATATCTGTCCTACGCTGCTCTGCAACACCATGAGAGCACCTGAAGGGCTCACATGTTAGCTACAAGCTAACGTTTAATCTTCACCGATCTCCCGTCGTTTCACCTCGTAAAACTTCACAAAGTTCTAAAGACATCAGCAACGGTAACGTAACGTATGCTAGATAACTTTGAAGGTGTACATCTTCTTTTAAGCGCAATCTTAAAACATACCTGTTCTCGCAAGCTTTTAATTAGTTTTTTGTTTGTTTGTTTGTCTTAACACATTGGCTTCTGTTTTAATATGCACTAACTTTTTGTTTGTTTTAATACGTATTGCATCTTGCTTTTATCGTGAAGCACATTGAGTTTATGCTTTCCATATGAAATGTGCTATATAAATAAATTGACATTGGCATTGACATTGACATAATATGTAATATACGTATGTTTATTGATGTCTTGGGTTTGGGAAATGGGATAAAAATTACTCTGGAAATACGTTCCAGATATCATGAGTCGCTATTGCAGGAACCCCAGGCACATTTTAACTATATGGAAAAATTATAAAGTAGTTTTTGCCGAAAAATTTGCTGTCTACCTATCTGGTTTCATTGGGTTTCATCCGTTGTCCAACCTTAGAACTGCACAACACGTGACATATGGGGAGAAGCGCTCTGATTGGTGGAACAGCAGACCAATCAGAGGCCAACAAAGGGTCAATTGGTGAATTTATATGTTTCTTTGTTTCTTTGTTTGCAGCTCATCGATCTCCTGATCTCAGCTCAGTCGTAGTAAAATCAAACGCTGGTCGGAGCTGCAGCAGATTCAGCTGCTCAGTGAGGAGGTCTGAGGGCATGGATTATACAAGAGGAGGTGGAGGTGGAGGTGGAGGAGGAGGAGGAGGAAGAGGATACAAGGAGAGGAGGAAGAGAGGAAGGGGAGAGGAGGAGGTGGTGAATCTCTGAACCGTCCTCCCTCCCACACAGGAGAAGCTCTGACATCATGGAGAGAACAATGTCCAGAGGTAACCAAGGTCACCTGTTCTCCTGCTGCACGACACTCCATCACACACACACACACACACACACACACACACACACACACACACACACACACACACACACACACACACACACACACACACACCCGTGGCTGTGTGTGTGTGTGGGCGGGAGGTGACGGTGGTGGATTGTGGGAGGTTTCGTGGGGCCGAGGTCGCGGCGCTCCGGGGCCCCGAGGCTGCTGGGAGTTTAAATTTAGCCGGAGAGCAGTGTGTGTGTCTGTGTGTGTGTGTGTGTGTGTCTGTGTGTGTGTGTCTGTGTGTGTGTGTGTGTGTGTGTGTGTGTGTGTGTAGTTGTGTGTGTGTGTGCTGCTCCTGCTGTTTTATGAATCTGCCGCTGCGTTCCTCTGCAACAGCCCCATTTGTTATTTTAATTGTGCACCTGTGGGTCGCAGGTGTAAGAGGCGCTAATGTGTGTCCTGTCATCTCAACGCACACACACACAGACACACACACACACACACACACACACACACACACACACACACACACAGACACACACACACACGGCTCAGACAGGGAGATTTGTTCTCTGCTGCATGAATCAATAAGGTCACCAACCCTCTGAAAACGTCACATTTAAACATCTTTAACTCTCCTCACTTGTCCCTGCAGAGCCACCGTACCCACCCACACATTAACAATCACCTAATGTAATTTAAAACAATTGCTCACGATCAGTCTGGCTTCTGATTGGCTGCTCAAGCTGCTCCACATTACTGTAATAAAAGCTTATTATAGTATGTCAAAGTTAAGACTGACACCACAGGATCATTCTGCTGCATTAAAGACTTTTCTTTCTTTTTGTTTCCCTGAGATCTGATTGGACGAATCCAGCTCCAGTTTCCAGGACACAAAGTTAAGATTGTGGTGCAGCAGCTGAGATTGTGAGACGGTTTCCCAGAAGGAGTTCAGGAACTCGTCTTATCTCCTCTTCGTCTCAGCACAGACACAGACACAGACACAGACTGCTGCAGGTAGAAACCTCAAACCAAGACATACTCACATGTTTTTGTCATTTTAAGTACAATGTACAGTTGATGCACTGAAATGCACTTTGCCCTGGCCTCATCTCATCCCTCAACACACTAAAACTACCTCAAAGACACAAGCAGCACAGATCACAGATTGGAGCAGCTGTTTTCAATATCTACATTGTTATGATCCACCTTATCCACCTTAATTTCCAGTCAATCAATATCCTTTATTCCTTTATTTAACCAGGTAAAATAAAAATAAAAAATTGATATTTACAAGATGTGTCAGTTTCAAGTCAAATATGGAGGCAAAAG
>NC_139913.1:2145000-2252500 GCF_905171665.1 Trachurus trachurus
CCGACCTCCTCTTCTGCTTTACTGACTCCTTATCTGGTCTTTACTGTGACCATAACAGTCTGTTGCTGTAATAAAATAAAGGATTTCTATATATATAATAATGTGAGAATACAACTATAGAGAATATATAACATGGATCTGCTCATTTCTAGACATTTTAATGTGGAAATGTTTCATATTATAAAGTTAAGATTTTGATTGAGATCTAATACCAAGTTAATTCATTTATAAGTTAGTAATTCATTTTCATATTTATGTTTATACATTTATCCTTGTGATGTGTGTGCATTCGAGTTACAACACAGGTACAATCACCTTTTATAGACTATTCTTTCATGTAAAATCATCAAATTAATGTGGAATAAACACAAAGAAGGTATATTCAAATTCAAAGACTATTTTTAATTTAAAGGGACAATGAGGAGTTTCGGAAAGCGAAGTGTTTTCACACTACATTTCCCATGAGCCTCTGCGCGCATGCTGAATTTCTTGGACCGGTGCAAGACGGACGAAAGCGAAACCATTTGCCAAGAATGTTTTCATTAGTTGGTTGGAAGACGATCAGATACCGTCGTAGTTCGGACGATAAACGATGCCAACTAGCGATCCGGTGGCGTTATTCCCACGATATCCAGGAAACCAGGAAACTAGGAAACGCTGGGGGAGTCGACCACCAATAATAACAATATAAATAACTATAAAGACAAAAAATGGACCCATTCATTCATCCATATTAATATGAGACTTTTTTATAACCAAATATAAACTCCTTGGTGTCTGTTTAAACTTTGAACACAGTTTCTCTCCTGTGAAATACAAATTTGGCACCAAAAAATGCATCTTTCTTATATCCTCAACAGACATAATACCAAACCGAGGCCTATACATGTTAAAGTGCAGGTTGAACATCAAAAGACATCAAGTTAAAGGGCAGTTATTGTTTTTTACGAGCCAGCCAGGTGAGTGACATGCGACCGCCACAGACAGGAAGTTGATGATGTTTCTTTTATCCGACGCAGCCGAGTGAAGAAGCTCTTGATGCGACGCTGCAGCACCAGCTCTTTGTGTGTGCAGCTCTTTGTGTGAGACTGATTCATGTGAGCTCGTCTCTATCCATCAGCCAACCGGGTCCAATTAACATGATGGGTGCATCATGTTAATTGGAGACTCAAGATGGGTTTTTGAACTTCTCACCTCATCTGCATAATGGAATATGGATATTATATTAGCGCCTATATATTTCAAATCTACAAAGGGGCAGCGGTGTTGCCGACAGATTATGAATTGACCGGGCTCTCTCTCCGTGTGTTCGGCATCATCCCACGGCTCTTTACGACGACTCTCCCGGTGACAGCGAAGACCTCAGGATGATTAGCGGCCGAGTGGATGGGAGCGGTGGGAGTAGACGAGGCTCAGAGGTCCGATAGAGGAATGATGAAAGAGCTCGATGGGGCGTGATGAAGCCCAAGAGCTTCCAGAGCTTTCTTCACTGTTTAAATGTTGGTAGCGTAGCATTTACTTGACGCCTGTCTCTATAACGCATTATATAATGTTATAATGCAGTTATAACACTGTATAACTATAGTTATAAACACTCATAAATGATCATAATGCTTTATAACAATAATCATAACTCACTATAAAGCATTTTATCATGACTTATAAGGTCAGGTATTATAATACGTTATAATTGTTAGTAACTGGCTGACAATGCCCACATCGATAATGCATCATTAAAGCAGAAGTGAGTGATCCGGTCATTTTCGCTAATGCTGCGTTCCAGGCAGGCTTTTGAAATCGTAAATTACAGCTTCAAGTCACAACTTACGACTTTGTAGCGTTCCAGGCAACCCACTCGTGTTTTTCCGACCTGTTTTACCGGTGAAAGTCACTATAACGGCCACTCGTAACTTCCGACCGGTGAACTCGTACCAGATCGAACTGGTATGACTTCACGGTCGGAAAAATACGAGTTTCCTTGAACGCACCATAACAGTCCTCGTCGCTACGTCACCACATTCACGGCGTTCCTTGGCTGCACACACAGCCCTGCATGCCGTTCTCTCTCCTCATTGGATAAAAACTGTAGGATACGATAAATGTTTTCTCTTCGGCTCAGATCAGAGCAGAGGGACTGAGAGACCCGTGTTTCAGTCCAAACACTCTATAGAAGTGATTGCTGTCGGAAGATATAACTATTTAAGACTTATATTAACACAAATATATCATCACTTCTGCTTTAATATAGTTATAATGTGTTATAATTGTCTTATAAACGTGTATAACTATCATTATTAACACTCATAAGACTTTATAACAATAAGCATAACACATTATAGAGCATTATAACTCTATTATAATACTAAGACCTTATAAGCCATTATAAAATGCTCTATGATGTGTTATGCTTATTGTTATAAAGTCTTATGATAATTCATGAGTGTTTATAACTATAGTTATACAGTGCTATAACTGCATTATAACTCATTATAAGTGTGGTTATAATGTGTTATTGAGATAGGCGTCAAGTAAAGTGTTACCGAAATGTTTTCACAGGCTCCAGAGGTAAAGCACCAAGCAGACGAGTTGTATTTACTGTGGCGTTTGAATAAAAATGGATAAAAAACATGCAAAGGTGAAGAAGAGGTTTTTAAAAAACAAACAAACTCCAGAGCTCTTTATCTCCTGTGAGTGTGAAGGAGGATTTAGTCTGACTCACACACACACACACACACACATGAATTTATAATAAAAAAAAACAACTGTATATGGACCAAAAATTATAGCAGGATGATTAATTCATGAGCGGGACACGTCTGTTGTGGCTCGAAAAACAGAGTGGGAGGAAAAGTCGGTCAAACACCAACATGGTTTTAAATCCTCCAGCTGTGAACAGCAGTTAGCTTATTATACATTAGACCTTTGACCTGTTGGAGTAGGCTACACTTGTTTATTCAGCAGCAGAATTAATTAATTTTATTTTTTATTTTTTTATTAACATGTGTCTAAAGTTCACACTGAAGTAAATAAAGAAATTACAGAGAGTTCAAAGAGCTCAATTTATCTGCGTTTACTACACAGCTGGAGTTTGACTCACAACTTTATTTAGTTGCACAAGCAAGATCTTTCTGTGATTCTCCTTCTGTTTTTTCTATTCCAGACTGAAGAAAATGTCAAATAGCTGCAGGATGTTACTGAAATAAAACTCCTGACAGGAGTTCATCTATTTTTCTCATTAAAAAACAAACTCAGATCAGTTCAAGACTCTTTAGCTCCGATCTGAGGTTGATTGACTTCGTCTTTTCAGTTTACAGCTCTGTATCTATCATCAAACACATCAAATACACAATCCAACAACTCCACAACGCTCTGGTGGACAAGTTGTGAGCTGCACATTCACCACGCTATGAGATAATAACACAATGTTACCACACAGAGTTGTTTTAGAGGGAAATACAGAGACTGCTTGATGAAAAACTGTCCCTGAAGGCAACACACATCAGCTGGTTTTGCATGTATTTCCCTCTAAAACAACTCTGTGTGGTAACGTTGTGTTATTATCTCATAGCGTGGTGAATGTGCAGCTCACAACTTGTCCACCAGAGCGTTGTGGAGTTGTTGGATTGTGTATTTGATGAGTTTGATGAGGGAAACCAATTAAGAAATCCCATAATGAGCCTCCGTAGCGTAGCTCTGAGCAGCTCACGGCTCTGCTCCGCCGTTCTAAAAATAGCTTGCACCGACAATTAAAGGTAACGAACCTACTGCTATGACTATAGGGGTTATGGCAATGGGCCAATTCGTCAAAATGTTGAACTATCCCTTTAAGTCACAGATCACATGTCTTAGTTTTTTGTTCTCGCCTCCTTTCTTGTCGTATGAATCTCCCTCTAACTCCCGGTCTTCAGTGCGTCTCCGTGTGTGACAGTATCATTTATATTCCTCTGCAGCTCGTGCTCTGGAACAAACGCTCCACGTTGCACTTTTGCATCCTTTTATATACGTTTCCTCCTCCTAAAATCCATCCAGACGCTTCTCGCTTGTCTTCGGAAAAACTCGACGAAGGTTTGAATTAAAAGTTTTGTGGGTTTGAACGACGCTCGGCTGCACAGCAGGAAGCATGAGCTAACAGGTGTGTGTGTGTGTGTGTCTGTGTAACACCTTTTCTGTAATCACCTATGAATTGAACTCTGATCGTCATTTTTCCGCTTGTCACCCTCACTCAGCCTCGGCACCTTTAAACTCCAGAGCAGAGCCGAGCTGCTCCCTGATTCTAGTCGTGACTCCTCGAAAACATTTTTTTTTTGCAGCTTTTTTCCCCCTTTTGCACCTTTTAAGTCGTCATAGAGAAAAAATCCACAGTAGAAGCTCTAGCGCTGCATTTCGCCTCCGTCTCTGTCGATTTGTCCCCATTTTCAGGGAGCAAAGCTGCTCAAGTCCTAGTTTTTTGTTTTTCCCGGGGTTCAGTGGAAACAACAGAGGAGGTGAAATCTCAGAGCAGCAGAGGCAGAAACACACAGACGCCGCCATTAGTCACTACACAAGTTGGTGTAATTTAGGGAAAAGACCTCTGGTGCTGATAATGTCAAGGGCAGAATGATTGTGTTGCTCATGGCTGCAGCAGGAGGTGGTCAACACACACACACACACACACACACACACACACACACACACACACACACACAGGCAACCAGGCATGAATACAAAGCGAAGCCCAGATGGCAGCGTGATCATTTTCACCAGGCTGAAAATGGACAGTGTAGGACTGTGTGTGTGTGTGTCTGTGTGTGTGTGTGTCCATGTGTGTGTGTGTGTGTGCATCACAGAGAGAGAAGGGCAGGATGGGAAAAAAAATTGGTGAGGGCACAGCATCGTTACCGTGGA
The DNA here is from genome assembly GCF_905171665.1 of Trachurus trachurus. Classification (NCBI taxonomy): domain Eukaryota; kingdom Metazoa; phylum Chordata; class Actinopteri; order Carangiformes; family Carangidae; genus Trachurus; species Trachurus trachurus. Next base: position 2,149,885 of record NC_139913.1, read on the forward strand.
AACATTCAGACTAATTATATCTGCATTGCTCAGCAGGGCAGCGGCGGCGAGGAGGAGACGAACACACGGATTTAAAAACAAAAAACAAAACAAAAAGAAGCTTCACGCGGCCGCGGAGAAAAGAAAAGAGGAAGATATAAAGGAAGAGAGAAAAAACAGAAAGACAGAGGAGGTTTGTTGGAAAATAGAGAAAAAGAAGAAGTCACTGGGGTGTTTCTGTTCTCATCACCAGGATACTAACGGCTGCAGGTGGGAGGTGTTTCCTCCAGACGACATGGAGACCAGCAGCAGAGAGAAGGTTCAGGAACAGCTCATTCATCTCTTTAAATAGTCACTTTAAAGATCTGATCCAGGACCAGTTGATGCAGGACTAGTAGAGCGACTGGTGTCATCTGTTACTGCTCCAGAACAAGCACTGTTCATGTCGTTTTAAAATCATTGAATCTGACACCTGCATGAAAGCGTGAAGCTAAAGGTGGCTACTGCTAACTCAGAGACAGCTGTGATGATGGAGGATGGTACTTCTGTTAAGTGTACACGGGACCAAACTGGAAACCGTGACTCAATGCAAACAGAACCGTGGATTTTCTGAACTGTCCCACCTCTAATAGTGAAGAAACTGCTCTATTCTCTATAGGCCCAGTTTCCATATGACCAAATATGGCTGTTGCTTTTTAATCCACATTCAAATATTCGTTCGAACGTGGGGTGAAAAGTTCATATTCGAGCGGTAATGACGTGCTCGAAATGCCGGGGACACACCGGACACGGAAGCGCTGAGACGCTGGAGCCAGTTTCCTTTTAACACCCACGTTAACCGCTGGTGTCGTTCACACCACCGCCGTGTAGGTGTGGCACCTCCACGGCCGGCTTGTGTCCTGCAGCGATCGTGTCAGCGTCTGGTCTATTTTGTTGTCAAGCTGGGCAGGAAGTCAGGGGGTGTTGGCTATTCGAATTTATCTGAACGAATAACGGCTCATTTTATATTCGTTATAAAGAGAATAAAGCTAAAACATAGAGATAGAAATTTACATCACTGATATCAAAAATAGAATGACTATAAAGTTAAAAAGAGACAACTGTACCAGTGTCTCCAGAACAGAGATTGATATCTGATGGAGCTACAGTTGATGTGGGTCAGACTGTTGATTACGTATCTGGTTTTCTGAGGCATCGAGCCGACACATAAATCTATACATCAGGTTTCTGAGTATAGCATTAAAGGTGTTGACACGTGCATTTACAAACATTTCACTCGCACTCAGCCATCGAGGTCTTTTAAGTAGGATTCTTAATGCATCGTTATACGCAACCTGTAACTTTTTCATGCTTGCTTTATTGTAGTTAACCCACAGGTATGCGGTGTACAGTGGTGTAGTGTGTTAGAACCTTATTTTTCTAAAAAGTGACAGCCCTATGACCAAACCAATCAGATATCAACAGATATTGATGATGTGATCGGGTCCAGTCTGACGTCTCAGTCTGGTTCTGCTCGAGGTTTCTGTCTCCACAGCTGTTGTCCTGTGTGCTGCTCTGGGTGGATCTGTTGTGTCTCTGTAAATATCATCATGCAGAGAAGATCTACTCCTTCGTGTTGGGAATCGCTGCCATACAGTGTATTGAACATGGCCCATGAGCTGCCCATCAATAAACCAAAACCAGACACTTCCTGTTGTTCCAGCTGAGCCAGACCTCAGGTTTCCCTCCCAGAGCTCCTGACCCCGGTGTCGTTCAGACTCGACCATGAGAGGATGTGGAAGCTTCTGCAGCTCCACGTCTGAATAAAAACACTTGTAAGTTTCTGCAGCAGCATGAAGAATCTCTTCTCAACAAACTCCTGTTGTAAACGAACAAGAATCTGTGATTTCAGGTTTAATCCATCATGAAGCTGCAGATAACGAGAACACGCAGAGTTTCTTCTGCTGAACAAAACAAAACATCGATAACACTCACACACACTGTGAAGAAGCCGTCGCCGCGCTGATTACGCCTCATATTTGTTTTCTGCTCGATCGATACTTCTGTCGTTAATAAAAATCCTCGGTGCTGCTGCTGCAGACAGGATGTGTGATCACCTGATGTCCACACACACACACACACTGGGCTCCATACATTACCACAATTACCTTCAAAATGGATCAAGCCAATACATTTCTAGTTGAGTAAACAGCTCAGAGTGACGGCAGCTTCATCTCAACCTCAACGTGACGCGTTCCTGCTCCGATCCATTACAGTTAATAAACACACAGAGATAATTCTTCATTTCACTTTGACTTTTCTCTCTATTTGTTTTTAAATGAGCAAAACTGAGACTAATGTTTAGTTTTTATTAGTCTTGTTACAAGTTTCCAGTCTTGTCCTGTGTGTGTTTGTGTGTTCACTACACAAATGATTCATATACGACAGGTACATATTTAGAATTGATTTTCCAAGAAATATTACTTGTCATATACTTTCATTGTGTAAAGCCTATCTGGGTGTATTCTGGGCATATTCCATTAGTGTATGGCTCATTTGCATATTCAAATTAATTTTCAAAGAAACTTGTAATACAAAAAATGTTACACTTCATGGCTACTTTCATTGTGTAAAGTTTCATTGTGTTAGGAGTAAAGGAAAAACAAAAAAAGCCTATTCGGGTGTATTTTGGGCATATTTGATTAGTGTATGGCTCATTTGCATATTCAAATTAATTTTCAAAGAAACTTGTAATACAAAAAATTTTAAATTTCATGAATACTTTCATTGTGTAAAGTTTAATTGTGATAGGGGTAAAGGAAAAAAAATAAGCCTATCCGGGTGTATTTGATTAGTGTATGGCTCATTTGCATATTCAAATTAATTTTCAAAGAAACTCGTAATACAAAAAATGTTAAATTTCAGGAATACTTTCATTGTTTAAAGTTTCATTATGATAGGAGTAAAGGGAAAAAATAGCCCCATTGGGTTGTATGGTTGTCTTGCCTTATTGGCACCATGCATAGACTTTATACAGTAAATCAGTGTTGGATTGATGAGAATTAAACATATTTCCCCAAATAGGACTTCTTAGGACTTTTAGTATGTTGTTCTGGACACCTCATAGAAATAATGAAAAAAAATCTATTATTATCTATCTATTAGTTCTATTTTTAGGTCCAAAATGAGCTAGATTGCCTGGACTAATAGCTTTAGCTGCATTATTCTGTCTGAACATCGACGTCTCCTCCTGAATTCACTGTGTTAAAGACGAGTAACTAAAATCCGAGTCAACAGCTGCATTGACAGTGATTTTTATGTGTAAAATTAAAGTGAGAAATCGACCGTCCTCCTGCAAACAACACGATTTAGGAGAGATTTGGATTTGTGCGACGACAAAACTAAACCCACCAGGAGGGAAACGTTCAATGCCGCTGATGATTAAATGAATAAAGTTTTTTATTCAGTGATTTATAAAGTTCTGAAAGTGGACGACTGCATCGATTCCTGAACAACCGAAACCTCACTACACATTGTGTTTATACACCATCATCATCATCATCATTATTATTATTATTATGACTATTATTATCATTATTCTGCTGCGTCGACTGGTCCATGAAAGTTTCCTGCAGCAGAAATAATGGGTTTGAATCTTTGATGTTTTTATCTGTAATTTTAAAAGATAATGGTCGAAGCTGCAGTTTGGTTTCTGTTCTCCAGGATCTGAGCTGCTTGTGCATCAAAGTAACTGTTTATATATATATTTATTTATATATTTATCTATTTTTAGGATTCTGCTGTTTGTGTGTTCACATCATGACGTCCAAGCTGCAGGAGAGAAATAACACGCACCGGTGTGTGACGGGTTCGACTGCACCGTGACATTCGTGTCGTTGATCAAATCTAAACAAAATCAAAAGCTAATGAGTCGTTTCCATGTTCTCTGCTGCAGAATGAGGCTTTCTGTGTTTTCCTCTGGTTAATGTGTTAAAGGGATAGTTCAACATGTTGGCAAATTGGTCATAGCAGTAGGTTTGTTACCTTTAATTGTCGGTGCAAGCTATTTTTAGAACGGCGGAGCAGAGCCGTGAGCTGCTCAGAGTTACGCTACGGAGGCTAATGGGATTTCTTAATTGGTTTCCCTCATCAAACTCATCAAATACACAATCCAACAACTCCACAACGCTCTGGTGGACAAGTTGTGACCTGCACATTCACCACGCTATGAGATAATAACACAACGTTACCACACAGAGTTGTTTTAGAGGTAAATACAGAGACTGTTGATGAAAAACTGTCCCTGAAGGCAACGTGCATCAGTGGTTTTGCATGTATTTCCCTCTAAAACAACTCTGTGTGGTAACGTTGTGTTATTATCTCATAGTGTGGTGAATGTGCAGCTCACAACTTGTCCACCAGAGCGTTGTGGAGTTGTTGGATTATGTATTTGATGAGTTTGATGAGGGAAACAAAAAGAAATCCCATGAGCCTTCGTAGCGTAACTCTGAGCAGCTCACGGCTCTGCTCCAACCGTTCTAATAATAGCTTACACCAACAATTAAAGGTAACAAACCTACTGCTATGACTATAGGGATTATGGCAGTGGGCCAATTTGCCTAAATGTTGAACTATCTCTTTAACTTCTTTAACGATGTAAAAGATAAAAATAGAAGCAAAGTTACACAAAGCTTTTTTTAAACCTCTGAAACTTCATCGTGTGTTGATTATTATAACAAGCTGCAGGTCCAGGAGGTCGAGGTCTCCACTCAAGAAAGAAAGTGAAAGTTGGAAAAGTACAACTACACACACACGCACACACACACACACATGCACACACATGCACACACACACAGCGCCACAGGCCTGTCCAGCAACATTTATAGTTACAAATAGTGGTGTGAAATCTCTCACATGGCTGCAGGCCACTGTTATTAATGAGATGCTGACTTCAATTAACCACCGCTGAGAATACACACGCACACACACATGCATATACACACACATGCATACACACACACATGCACACAAGTATAAGATGAATATTGCAGCACACACACAGAGTAATGAGTAGATATATGCACATACACTCTGATGGCGACTATTCTGGGACCGACGCTGCTTCTACGATCTGACGATGAATTAAAGATGAAGAGACCTCATCCAGGATCAAGTGTGTGTGTGTGTGTGTGTGTGTGTGTGTGTGTGTGTGTGTGTGTGTGTGTGTGTGTGTGTGTGTGTGTGCGTCGTCACAAATTAGCATGTTTCCCTCCACACTCTACATGTCGGTCCTCATTAGTGTGGAGGAAGCTGCTGCAGCCTCCTTCACCCTGGACGTATGATCATCGCCTCGGTCTCCTCTCGGCTTCACAGTTAAAACTGGACTCACTCAAGTTTGACTGGGAATAAAAAAAAAGCGCTACAATAAAAAAACTATAATTAACAGAGAGAGAGAGCGAAGTGGGAGCGAAAAGTTTTAAAGAAAGTAATTAAGTGAGAAAGTGAAAGTGTTTTGTGTTTATTTTGTGCCACACAAACAGAAAGGACTCGAGTGATTTCAGGCCAAATGATCAGTGTGTGTTATTCAATATAATCAGAAAAAAAAGCAGCTGCTGCTCACAGTCCAAACTTTGTGATTAGAAATGATCCGTAGCTACGGAGAGGAAATTATAAACACAGACACACACTGTGGCGGAAAGTTAAGACACAAAAACACACACAGCGTGAATCAGAGAAAACAGGCGTCATCAAGGAGAGAGGAGAGAGAGGAGAGAGGAGAGAGGCGGCTCAGAGTCGGAGTTTGTATTGGAAGAGAAACTGTTTTTGTTTTTTTGGTTTGTTAGTTTTTTAATCTCAGGTCCGAACACAAAGAGTGAAAATTGTTCTGCTCAGATTCTTGAGACTCAATCTGAAGAGGCTGCGTTCAAAAGAAAAACACTGAGAAGCACTTTCTCTGATGTTGATGAAGTCAAACTATCAATGTCTCGTGTGTCAAAGTCTAAAAAGTCTCAAAGTCTAAAGTCTAAGAAGTCTCAAAGTCTAAAAAGTGTCAAGGTGCATAAGTCGAAAAAGTGGCAAAGTCCAAAGTCAAAAAAGTCTCAAAGACAAAAATGTGTCAGTCGAAAAAGTCTCAACGTTTCAAAGTCTAAAAAGACTCAAAGTCTAAAAAGTCACAAAGTATCAAAGTCTCGGGCAACGACTAAAGACTAAAGAGAATAATCTGTGTTTATTCCAACACATCATGTGAACATGAACACAGCAGCTCGTCCAGTCTGATGTCCTTTGTTTTCATCTACAGATGTTACTGGTTCAAATTTGCGGGGTTTGTCCTGCACTGCAGGATCGCGTGATCGCGTGACTTTTCACCACAACTGTTTTCCTCTAGGTGGCAGCACCGTACTAAATACTGCTCAGACGTTTTGGGGACAATGCTGACAGCCTGATAGCCGCGATTAGGAGTGGCGCTGTTCATGATACAGAATACAAGAGGATGAAAGGAGAACTAGCTGCAGACAGTAAATAATATAGTAGCCTCGTTTTTCAATGACAAAATGTAACGACGGCAGCTACAGTAGACTATAGCCCACGTCTCACTCTCTTTTTTCGGTCATCTGTCTCGTCATCTCCAAAATGTGTTTTTAAAATGAGCCAACTACAGTACTGTGCAGTAGTGCCGCAGATTTCTCACTCCGCACCTTGTTTGAGAGTGCAGCTGGATGATTTCTTGTGAATGAACGGGTCTGTGTCACTTTGGGGCTGGGCGATAAAACATAGGATAAATAACTTTCCCTCGATAGAAGACGCGGCCGATACAAAGTGACACCGTCAGCCATGCAGCCGGCCTGGACTTTTTATTTTTAATTATGAAGGATCATCGGCGCAAGGCAAAGATGATAGCATCAACAAAACACGGCGTAACACACGCGGCTGTATGGGACAGGCTTTTATTTAATTCAGAACAAACCGCTTAGCAAAAATGGAAAATATAGTCTATAATAATTAATTGATCTGTTGTTTGGCCACTGTTTGAAAATAACCCGAATTATGAGCAAATAATCTGATCCAGAACAGCAGTCATAATCAGACTTCTTCTAAATAAACCTAAACATTAAATAACTGGGTCAGGTCGGACCATGGGGTTATTTTTTCTCTTCTTCTTCACAGGAGAAGAGGAGGCTATGTGCAAAGTAGGCTACCACATTAACATCTCTATTCATATAACGCCCATCGAAACAGCTGATTTACATGTCGGCCGTTAAGGCAAGGCAAGGCAAGGCAATTTTATTTGTATAGCCCGTTTTTACAAACAGTTTGTCTCAAAGGGCTTCACATGGCATCGTAGCAACATCCTCTGTCCTTAGACCCTCACATCGACTGAGGAAAAACTCCATGGAAACCCTTTTAACAGGGAAAAACAGGAGAAACCTCAGGGTGAGCAACAGAGGAGGGATCCCTCACCCAGGACGGACAGACGTGCAATAGATGTTGTTACAGACAAGAAAACAGTTTACAGTTTGTCACAGAATGTGCGGAATATGGAAATGTTAACACATGGCGATTGGCCATTCACGCGGCTTTGTTCTTGGTTTCGGCCAATCAGCTTATAAGCACATGGCTAATTATCAGCTTTCAACCAATAGCACTGTTTTAATGTGTGTGTGTGAAAGTTATTTTCTTTAGTTCATTTTCGTTTCTTTTGGATTTTTTTTACAACAATGTATCAATATAATATTGTTTTCGTTTCATTTCGTTATAAAAATCAATCCCTTTTCTTTGAAACAATGAGATTGAGCAGCTAAAACTCAATAAACTCAACCATGGCTTGTCTTATTGTTAATCTGAACGCACATGTATAAAGGGCAGAGTCAAGGCAGCAGATAAATCACAAAACATCAACGCGTCCGTGAGCGCAGCGCACCTCCTCTTCTCCTGTGAAGAAGAAGAGAAAAAATAACCCCATGGTCCGACCTGACCCAGTTATTTAATGTTTAGGTTTATTTAGAAGAAGTCTGATTATGACTGCTGTTCTGGATCAGATTATTTGCTCATAATTCGGGTTATTTTCAAACAGTGGCCAAACAACAGATCAATTAATTATTATAGACTATATTTTCCATTTTTGCTAAGCGGTTTGTTCTGAATTAAATAAAAGCCTGTCCCATACAGCCGCGTGTGTTACGCCGTGTTTTGTTGATGCTATCATCTTTGCCTTGCGCCGATGATCCTTCATAATTAAAAATAAAAAGTCCAGGCCGGCTGCATGGCTGACGGTGTCACTTTGTATCGGCCGCGTCTTCTATCGAGGGAAAGTTATTTATCCTATGTTTTATCGCCCAGCCCCAAAGTGACACAGACCCGTTCATTCACAAGAAATCATCCAGCTGCACTCTCAAACAAGGTGCGGAGTGAGAAATCTGCGGCACTACTGCACAGTACTGTAGTTGGCTCATTTTAAAAACACATTTTGGAGATGACGAGACAGATGACCGAAAAAAGAGAGTGAGACGTGGGCTATAGTCTACTGTAGCTGCCGTCGTTACATTTTGTCATTGAAAAACGAGGCTACTATATTATTTACTGTCTGCAGCTAGTTCTCCTTTCATCCTCTTGTATTCTGTATCATGAACAGCGCCACTCCTAATCGCGGCGATATGTGATACATAATCATCAAGTCATAAAGCAAGACAGGCTTTATCATATTACAATAGTTTCTGTGATTTAGGCAGTGTATACAGTAGTTAGTTCTAGTTTAATAGCCTAGAGTTTAAGCTGTGGATTACTGCACAGATCACTGAGTCATCCGCCTGTCGTCCTCCGTTCTCACAGATGCCACCTGGCGGTTGTTTTGGCACATTGAGGCTTTTCATTAAAACCTCTTGTCTCGCCAAAGAAAAAAAATGCATGAGTCTTGTGCCATCTCGCGTGGACCACGCGTGAAGTCCGCAAATTTGAACCAGTAACATCTGTAGTAAAGAGTCATGTGACAAACAAATTAAAAGAGATGTTAAAATGACTGAGTAAACTGTTAAAAAAGACTGAATATTAAAATGTTCTTCAGCTGATACAACAAGAGACTTTTCAAAAATACTGAACAGAAACTCTTTGTTAATCTTTATAAATAAACGACCTCTTAACGCTGCATCAAGGACACTTCAGCTGCGATGTGTTTAAGTGCGTAGGAAATCCCAGTTGAAGGTTTTAACAGCGGGCGACCAAGACCAAGAGATGAAAAGATGAGTCACTGTCGTCGACGCTGACGTGTCATTGGTTTTTGGATTTTTTAAAAACTAAAACGAAGCAGAAGTTGTGCGTTTTAAAATGACTGAATAATGTTTTGTGTTTTTATTTTCATTCATAAGTAAAACATCAGTTTTTATGAATCAGAGAGAAAAATAAACTCACAAGGACAAAATGTTTAAAATATTAAATATTGAATACTGAACGGCCTCTTAACGCTGCTCCAAGGACACTGCAGCTGTGATGCGTTCAAGTGCGTAGGAATTTCCTCAAGTTTCTAAAAACAGGTGGTTTGAATGCCTCGCACTGAGGTCACCGTGGTAACCAGGTGTCAGCTGGCGTGGCGACGACACACCTTTTATCCAGATGAAGACGTCCAGGCCGAAGGGACACACACACACACACACACACACACACACACACACACACACACCTGATTAACGTCACACCAGGTGTCGGTCCCAACACTTGTTTCATTCTGCTAACAGCCTCGGGGTGTGTGTGTGTGTGTGTGTGTGTGTGTGTGTGCGTTGGTGTGTGTGTGTGTGTTGGAGTGTGTGTGTGTGTGTGTGTGTGTGTGTGTGTGTGTCGCCTTTTAGCCAGATGCCGATTGGCAGAGCAGAGCGTCGTTGGCAGGACGACGTGTCCCGGTGACAGGAAGGAGCTCGGCAGCTGTCAGTCAAATCGATCGGAAAGGATGTTGCCTGGCAACGGAAGGAAGGACGAAAGGAAGGAAGGAAGGAAAAAGGGAAAGATAGGAGGAAAGACGGAAGGGGAAAAGGAAGGAAAGAAAGATGGAGGGAGCAGATTGGGTCAATCTCTTTCCTTCCCCACCTCTCCTTCTCTCCTCCTCCATTTCTCCTCCCTCTTTCTTCATCTACCTCTTCTCGTCCACCTTTACTCCTTCTCTCCTCCAGCTCTACTTCTCCACCTCCCTTCATCCAACTCTCCTCCAGTTTATCTCCTTTTCACATTAAAAGCAGTTTGTTTTTAGACACTTTTTCCTTCTTTCAAGCAGATTTTCACTTAAAATAATCTGATAGTGGAGCAAGTTTTTCTTTCTTGTTACAAGCACGAAAAACTTGCTTTCACTGGCAGATTTTTCTACTTATTTCAATTGAAAATGTGTTTGAAACAAGTGAAAATGATCTAAAAACAAGTTACTTTTTAGGTGATGAGTCTTATTTTAAGTGGAAAGTTTTGACAAGAAATAAGACAAATATTCTTGGTAAGATTTTGAGTTTTTGCTGTGTTTCCTTTAACTGTGAAGCCTCGGCGCTGCCACCGCCAGCAGAGGAGCCAAAAAAGAAGAAGAAGGAGAAGAAAAAGAAGAAGATAAGGGAGGAGGAGGATGACCAAGAGGAAAAGATGAAAGGAGGAAGAGAGAGAGAGAGAGAGAGGAGCCAAACATTTAAAGATGAAAAGCTTTTTCCACCTCTGCTCAGCTTCGGCCTTTTTATTTTCATTTTCTCCTTCAGACGCCGTCACTTCGAGTCCGGCAACATAAGCTGGTTAAATCTGTCCCTTCAATCTCCCGCCAGTCCCCAGCCTCTCTGTGTGTGTGTGTCTGTGTGTGTGTGTTTCCTCAGTAAACAGCTTAAAGGGATAGTTCACCCAAAATTCAAATTTCACTCATGATCTCCTCCCCCTCATGTCAACTAAGAGCTGTGAGAATTTTCAGAGTCCTCCGTTCCTTCTCTGAGTTACGGGGGGGTCTGCGCAGCAGTATTTGTCCATATAATGGTTGTGAATGGACACCACGTTTCTTCGTCCAAAAAGACACACCAAAAAACATCCAAATACCTCCATGCTGCTCGTATGTAATGTCCCTCTTGTATTGAAGCCCCGACATGAGAAATTGTTCCGCCGGTCAGTGCAAATCACGTGAGATTTGCACTGACACAGGCAGAGCAGTGAACTGAGACACTGGGAGCTTCCGCTACAAACAAGCTTAAAATATAGACTTATTTAATTTTTTTCGGAACAATTTCTCATGTCGGGGCTTCAATACAAGAGGGACATTACAGACGAGCAGCATGGAGGTATTTGGATGTTTTTTGGTGTGTCTGTTTGGACGAAGAAACGTGGTGTCCATTCACAACCATTATATGGACAAATACTGCTGCGCAGACCCCCCCGTAACTCAGAGAAGGAACGGAGGACTCTGAAAATTCTCACAGCTCTTAGTTGACATGAGGGTGAGTAGATAATGAGTGAAATTTGAATTTTGGGTGAACTATCCCTTTAATAAAGTGAAGTGCACGGCCTCGTCCTTGGGAAAGCAGCTCTGACAGCAGCAGCAGCAGCAGTTTGACTTGGGACTTCGACTGTAGACGACAAACTAAACAAAGAGCCACGTCACATCGTTAAAGAGCTGGAACACAAATGAAAAATGTGTTTGTGTTAATTCTGGAGGAAGTCACACAACAGCACAGTGTGTTTTATCAGCGACACAGACACAGATTTACAACTAACTACGTAGTCAAGGTGAAGGTGAAGGAAATACGAGGTCGTATCTTCCCTGAATGAGACACACTGCAAAAACTCAAAAATCTTTCCAAGAATATTTGTCTTCTTTCTTGTCAAAATGTCTCATTTCTAGTCAAAACTAATCTCTTTCCACTTAAAATAAGACTCATCACCTAAAAATGTACTTGTTTTTAGATCATTTTCACTTGTTTCAAACTAATTAAAGGAAAGAAAGAAAAATCTGCCAGTGAAAGCATTTTTTTTGTAGCTACTTGTAATAAGAAAGAAAAACAGATTTTTCTACTTATTTATATCAAAAAAGTGTCAAAAACAAGCTACTTTTTTATGTGATTAATCTTATTTTCAGTATAATGAGATTTATTTTGGCTAGAAATGACATTTTGATGAGAAATAGGACGAATATCCTTGGTAAGATTTTGAGTTTTTGCAGTGCAGAAACTTTAATTTGTCGTTGTTGTTGGTAAAAACCTCTGAGATTCAGGTGTTGGGGAAAAAAGAGATGAGCATGGTAGAGAATAAACACAGAGATTGATAATAACCAACAGAGCAAATGAGCAAATGAAAATGAGTCTGTGAGGACGGTGATTGCATTATAAAGTAAAAACTGAAAATTTGTTTGTGTCTGGGTCGTATTTATACGTTTTTACCGACTGCACTTGAACGCAGCGTGATGATTACAGTATGGCTAAAAAAACAAAACTCATTCAACCCATCGACTCTGATGAGGTAATGATGATGATGATAAAGATGATGATGATGAAGATGATTTTGAGCTTTTTAGGTCAAATCTAATCAGAAGTCGTCACCTAGGAAACCACCGTTTTGTTTTTCACTCAGGTAAAAGACCAGAGGTTTCTGGAAACGATGTCGTGTGTTTACGGAGAAACTTTTTCAAAAACAAAAAGAAAACAGATTTGTTTTGGGTGAAGCTCCGTTTCCATGGCAACACGGTCTCTTCTGCCTCCGCAAACAAACTCTCCGACGTTTTTCTCGGGGCGATTTGTCCCCGTGAGCAACTTTCTTTTAACCTGCTGTCAATCTGTTCCCTTCCTCCATCCTTCCTTCTCTCCTTCCTTCTTTCCACAATCCTTTTTCCCTTGCTTCTTTCCTTCCTTCCCTTTGTCCTTACTTCTTCTTCCTTCCTCTTTTGATCCAATTGACCTGATCTGTTTCCTCCCTCCATCTTTCTTTCCTTCCTTTTCCCCTTCCTTCTTTCGTCCCTTCTTTCCCTTCTTCTTTCCTTGAACGAATCTGTTCCCTCCCTTCATCTTTCTTTCCTTCCTTTTTCCTGTCCTTCTTTCCACTGTCCTTTTCCCCTACTTTCCTCCTTCCTTTTTCCTTTCCTTCCTTCCTTCCTTCCTTCCTTCCCTTCATCCTTACCTCTTCCTTCCTTTTTGACCCAATTTACCTGATCTGTTTCCTCCCTCCATCTTTCTTTCCTTCCTTTTCCCCTTCCTTCTTTCCTTCCTTCCCTTCTTCTTCCTTCCTCTTTTGATCCAATTTACCTGATCTGTTTCCTCCCTCCATCTTTCTTTCCTTCCTTATTTCCCTTCATCCTTACTTCTTCCTTCCTTTTTGACCCAATCTGTTCCCTCTATCCTTCTATCTTTCCCTTTGTCTTTCCTTCTTTCCCTTCATCCTTACTTCTTCCTTCCCTTTTGACCCACTTGACCCAATCAGTGTTCACCATCAGAGCTGTTGCTGTGACTCGACCTTCAGCTGCAGAGTGAAACGACCACGATGACGACACACGTTTCCCGTCTAGAAACCCTCGCTCCATCCCTCCATCCCTCCCTCCCTCTTTCCCTCTCTCCCTCCCTCTCTCCTCGTGCTGCGTTCACACCCCTAAAGTGTTTCAGTCTCTGAGCTGCTGCTGTTTTTTTTTCCGTGATGAAGCGTTAACTCGCTGTGACGTGGCGGCCGCCGGCCTTCGGCGCCGTTGCCCGGGGCGACGCTGCTGCTGACCTCCCGTTTATCAGCGATACCCTCCCCGCCGGCGCCGGCGCCCGTGCAGCGTTCGCAGCAGCTCGACCCAAACGGAGAATGTCAGAGGAGTTTAAAGAGTAGAGCCGGGGCTTTTTCCCCCTCACTGACTCTGTTGGACTCACAAATTCACCAGAGTAAAAAAAAACTGAAAAAAACGAAAACAAAAAACAAAAAACGATAAAGCTCCGACTTTTTCTCTGCAGCTGAGTGGATCCACACTGAGACAGAGAGTCCATTTTCTGTCCTATCAGATGTGACGGAGCAGAAATCCTCTCATTTCTCCACCAGCAGTGATGCAGCAACAAAGAAAAAATAATTTAAAAAAATAAAAACTTAAAGGGATAGTAGCATTTTCTTTAAAGTGGGGTTGTATGATCTCCAAATAGCCCCTAAGTACTTTAATTGCAGTAGAAGACTCTCTGCACTCCTCCCGTTAGCAACGCCAGCCCATAATAGGCCTGCCCAGAGATTTACAACATACAGTGTTGTGAATGGACCCAAAGAAACGGCCTATTTTCACGGCCTAAAAGAGGTTCCCTCCGCCCAGGGTTAGCGCCCGCCGATCAGCAGGTGGTTCGGTCCAAATAAAAACTGTGTTTTTCCTGCACTTTGAAGGGCTGGAAAAAATTATATTATAGCGAACAATGGAACTGTGTATTTTTTTTCAGGTAAAACCTCTTTTAGGCCGTGAAAATAGGCCGTTTCTTTGGGTCCATTCACAACACTGTATGTTGTAAATCTCTGGGCAGGGCTATTATGGGCTGGCGTTGCTAACGGGAGGAGTGCAGAGAGTCTTCTACTGCAATTAAAGTACTTAGGGGCTATTTGTAGATCATACAACCCCACTTTAAAAAAATGCTACTATCCCTTTAAAGGGACAACGAGGAGTTTCTATTTGGTTATAAAAAGTCTCATATTAATGTGGATGAATCTACGCTACCCACACTTGTTAATGGGCCCATTTTCGATAAATATATCGTTTTGTCTCTATCGTTATTTTTCGAATCTCCGTTTATGGTGGGAACTACGACGGTATGTGATCGTCTTCGAGCCTCTGACTTTAATTCTTGATGAATGAAAACATGAGTCTGTCTTAGTGTGAAAACACTTTGCTTTTCCAAAACTCCTCGTTGTCCCTTTAACACTTCAGGTAAAAAAAAACCTGAACGTCCTCTTCCTCCACTTCCTGCTCACTGACGGTTCAGAGCCGCCGCCACCGCTGCCGCCTGTGTGTAAACATTATTATAATAACACGCATTAACCCGAGAGGACGGATTATAATTAAACTGCTAAATAAATAAACTAAACGATCAGACACAACGTTCGTTAATTCCGTTTCGCAAAAGACAAATAATGAATTCCTTAAGAGCAGCTGTCAAATAAACGTAATGACAAGAGTCAGAGGAGGAAACTGAAGCAGCAGAGGATCAATAACCTGTTGTTACCAGTTCCACCTCGTACTGTAACTCTGCTTGTTTCTCCACTCTCTCAGAAATTAAAAAGTATTCTGGCTGTATGTTGACATATTATTATTATTATTATTATCTATATGGCTCGAAAGGGTGATGTCACAAAAGTGCATACAAATGGCGCTTACGGCCCACAATGCATTGCACACTGCCAGGCCCTTTGGAGCTCTATAGTGTGATATTTACTGTGAGTGCTGCAGTAACACCACTGTGACGCATTCAAAGACAAAATGGAAAATCAAGTGACACGTAGGAGGAAGTGAAGCGAGAAACACCTTGACCTGCTCGCTCCGCAGTGTGTGTGTGTGTGTGTGTGTGTGTGTGTGTGTGTTGGAGATGTGTGAAAACAAACAAACATAACATATGTTGTGACTTTATAAGAATAAATGTGAATGTGTGTATACTATTTCCTTAAATTATAATTCTCTGCATTTCATTTGATGTTTTATTCATGAAGTAAAATTGACTTCACTACCCATAAGGCCGTCAAATTCTATGTTTAAATATGTAAATGAGGCAATATCTAATGAAATATGCACTAATTTGCATATATTTCCAGAACAGAAATCTGAACAATGGATAAAGCTACTTTCAAAAGTATTGTTTTATTTTGTTGACATATTAGAGTCAGAGGAGAAAAACTATTTTTGAGAAAATGGCCTTTAAAGACTTGGACTGTAAGATTACATAGATTGTTAATCTAAATCGTACTTTTACGACTTGTTGCGGATACGGAGGAAATGACAATTTTTGGAGCCACATCATTGTTCACGAGAGAAATCTACTGATGAACGAGACAAAATGAAGTAAAATAAAAACCTTGATGTGGATTTTCTACCATTTCTTTCCACTTTTCTGAGAGAATTCATGTTAAGGAAGAAAAACACCCCAAAATCTCAAATGCATGAAAACAGTGTTTTGCCTGTATTGTGTCGCCTTCATCAGAGAGCACACATGTTATTACTGTGACAAAAAAGCTAAAAACATGTTCTGTGAGGTCACATCGACCTTGACCTTTGACCCCCAGATACATCCAAAACCACACTGCAAAAATTCAAAATCTTACCAAGAATATTTGTCTTATTTCTAGTCAAAATAAATTTAATTATACATAAAATAAGACTCATCACATAAAAAGTAGCTTGTTTTTAGACACTTTTTACTTTTTTCAAGCAAATTTTCAAGTTTTTCTTTCTTATTATAAGCACAAAAAACTTGCTTTCAGTGGCAGATTTTTCTACTTATTTCATTGAAAATTAGTTTGAAACAAATGAAAATGATCTAAAAACAAGTTAATTTTTAGGTGATGAGTCTTATTTTAAGTGGAAAGAGATTAGTTTTGACTAGAAATAAGACAAATATTCTTGGAAAGAGTTTGAGTTTTTACAGTGCAACAACCACCTTTCTCTATAAACACATAAACACATGATACAGAATAAACGACTCTGATTGGCCGTTACCGCGGTGACCTCATCCGCCTCGTGTCTCCACCTGGAGCAGTCGCAGAGTTTCAGCTCAGTCGAGCGTCACTCTGGCCTCGTTGTGGCGCCGCGGCCTCTGGTGTGGATGTGGCGGTGTAATTGGCCGCTCCATCCCTCTTCAGCCGGCCACCTGCGATGCATTATGGTCTGCACTCAGCTCTAATAGGAGCTAATCCTCGGTGATGAGCCCCGGCCCCAGCCCCCGTGTCAGCAGCACAACGCTCTCCAACAGCGGGCTGCGTTCAATGACAGGGGGGCGTGTTTTTTTGTTTTTTTATTAGCCACGTTCGGGGTGAAGCTCTTCTCCTGAACGCAGCCTCCACACGGGGATTGTAATGAGGCAGGAGAGCGAGCAGCAGCTTTTAAAAAACTGCTGCGAATAGAAAAAGCGAGCCGGGGCCAGAGCGGTGAGGTGCACGTTCAAGAGGGCTAATGTTGTCATGAGTGTTGGATATGTAAATCAAGCAAGCAGAGATCAACCAATGCTGCGTTCAATGACACTACTGGTTGTTACAGCAGCGTGCTGGTGAACGCACTGAACTTTTCTACACATAAGAAGTGCACTGCAAAAAATCTAATATCTTACCAAGAATATTTGTCCTATTTTTAGTCAAAATGTAATTTCTAGTCAAAACAAATCTCATTCTACCTAAAAAAAGACTCATCACATTAGAAAAGCAGCTTGTTTTTAGACACTTTTTCCTTCTTTCAAGCATATTTTCACTTAAAATAATCTGATAATGGGACAAGTTTTTCTTCCTTATTACAAGCACAAAAAACGTGCTTTCACTGGCAGATTTTTCTACTTATTTCAAGTGAAAATGTGTTTGAAAAAAGTGAAAATGATCTAAAAACAAGTTAATTTTTAGGTGATGAGTCTTATTTTAAGTGGAAAGAGATTAGTTTTGACTAGAAATGACATTTTGACTGGAAATAAGACAAATATTCTTGGAAAGATTTTGAGTGTTCTGAGTGATTTTTGCAGTGTATTGGAGCTGAATCAACAGATGACCCTCAGGTCTGTTTAAGCAACTAAAAACCAGCAGGAGGAAACCGCTAGAGCTGCGTTCGACAGCGTTAAAACGTTCTCAGGGGAGCTGCACGAGAGCGTTATGTAAGCAGAGATCAGCAGAGGTACGTTCAACAACCAGAGAAAGAGTTGATACAGCAGCTTCATGCACAACCTTGACTAAAAACACACATGAAGGTGGAGGATATCTGCATAGACAGGGCTTAAGGTGCGTTCAAGAAACTTCAAAGGTGTTTTTGTGGCAGGAAGAAGTGAAGCTTCAGCAGAGAGAGGCTGCGTTCAACAAGACAAATGGTGTGGATGTGAAATTGAATTTTAAAAAGTCAAGGTAAAGGTGAAGCTGTGCTGCGTTTCAGAAACTGCAGAAAAAGCTCCTCTTCTATTGTTCTACAGCGCAAAAAAAAAAAACTCTCAGGAGTGCTGCTTATTATCGCAGCAGAGGTCAACAGGGGGGTAAGTGAACGCACCGCAGAACAAACACTCAAAACAAATCACATCGACGGGGATAAAAAAGAACTGACTCCACGTTTTAAGAAGGTGAAACGCTTTCTGAGTGTGTGTGTGTGGAAATAAATCCAGGAGAGATAAAAACCAACGGGTTGCGTTCAACACGGATAATTGATCCGCGAGTCAATCAAAGTGTTGCAGGAGCGCGGTGCGTTCAATGAACTCGGAGCTCAGCAGAGTTGAACCTGCAGACTGGAGAGGCTCTTCACCCTGACAGTTTTATGAGTTCATGCTGTGAGTGGCAGATTGGAAATATGTCAGCCGGTGTCAACACGATGCGTTCAAGGTGATGTTTACACCGCGGCATTTTAACGCTCGGAGGAAATTCACTTTTTTTTTTCTTTCGAAACCCTGACATTATAGGCAGCGGCGTCAGTCAGAGGTAAAGAGAGAGGAGTATAGCTACACCTCCACACTGTGTGAACCGCCGGTGGGTTTAATATGAAGTCAGTGCGATGTAAAAGTTTCAGGGTTCAAGTGGTGGAGTGTTGGAGACCAGTGAGCGTGAGATCCACATTTTATATGAAGCTGAGAGCCGACGTTAAGTGAAAAAGGAGCAGTGATCGACTTCCTGCTCGTTCAAATGGCAAAATGTCAAAATTATTACTAAACTCTGATCACAGGAGCAAAAAAAAAGTCCAAAATTTAACACCAAACCAATGCAGAGAGAGGAAACAAGTAAAAGCTGCTCAAGTTGGTGATTAAAATCAAACCCTTTTGACATTTTCAGATTCATTTTGACTCACTCAGTATGTTTACACGACACTTGAGCAAACATAATTATGGTTTTACCTTACCACACTGCTACTGTATCATTGGGACAATTTAAATCCATAACTGCTGCTGTTTTTAATTAGACTTCTCTGTTTCCAATTTGTCATTGTCACGTTTACTTTATTGGTATTTCTGATATGTTCATGTTATTATTGCACTTTATTGACAGTTGCCTTGTGTATTGAGTGAGTTTTATTTATGAAAATGATGAGTTATATTTGTATATTCCTACAGTATGTCCCGTCATGCTACCTCTGCTACGTGTGTTAGGCTGTGTGTGATTGACTGTATGTGTATGGTCACGGTGGATTGTAGAAACTGAATTGCTCTTCGGGGATCAATAAAGTCTTCTGTTTGTATCTGTATCTGTATCATTGTTTTGTGTTCTGTCTGGGCTATATTGTAAATGACGTTGCTTCCTCCATATATCTCTGAGTTTAACTAAAGGTTATAATAATAACCCACTGAAATGAGGCGTATCGCTGCCTGGTGTTGAGGAGGCCGACGTGTTTCCATCAACTACTGGATTTTAGTGGTTGCACTGCAAAAACTCAAAATCTTTCCAAGAATTTTTGTCTTATTTCTTGTCAAAATGTCTCAATTTTAATCAAAACGAATCCCTTTCCACATGAAATAAGACTCATCACCTAGAAATTAACTTGTTTTTAGATCATTTTCACTTGTTTCAAACTAATTTTCACTTGAAATAAGTAGAAAAATCTGCCAGTGAAAGCAAGTTTTTTGTCCTTGTAATAAGAAAGAAAAACTTGCTCCACTATCAGATTTTTCTACTTATTTCAATTGAAAATCTGCTTGAAAGAAGTAAAAAAAAAAGTGTCTAAAAACAAGCTGCTTTTCATGTGACAAGTCTTTTTTTAAGTATAATGAGATTTGTTTTGACTAGAAATGACATTTGGACTAGAAACAAGACAAATATTCTTGGTAAGATATAAGAGTTTTTGCAGTGTGCATGTAAACTGGGACAAGGAGTTGACTCAGCTGTTCATGTGAACACCGTTCTGGTCTAACTGGTCTCGGTCCTGCAGCTCAGTCTGTTAACATTGTGTCCTCTGGAGGTTAAAGTCCCACAGAGGGAGAGATGTGCATCATGGGAAAAATAAAAAAACAGAAGAAACAAAACCTCCTCCTCCTCCTCTTTCTCCTCCTCTGGGGAGGTGCACGCCGGCGTTAAGCTTGGTAATGAAACTGTGATTGTTTGTCACACTCGGCTCAGTGAGGTGTGATCCGCCCTGATGGGAAACAACGCAGCAACCGACGGGACCCGTTTCCCCCGAAAATTGCAAATTTGCATCGAGCGAGAGGAAAAGATGAATGTTTCCAGATTCCTCTTTTTGTTTGTTTGTTTGTTTGTTTGGCTTGTAACAAGAGGAAGATGAAGAGGATAACGGAGGAGAAGCAGGTGGAGAGAGATGAAAACCAAACGATAGAGGAGGAGAGGACGCAGCATGAAGCAGATGTTGATGATGATGATGATGAAGAGGAGGCCTGCAGGGCTTCCTGTTTACCCAGAGGTGTTGGACGACTGTGCTGGGGCCGAGGCCGAGGACACAAACAGGGAAATGGCTCCGCACCAAAGCGCTAAATTAAAACCCACATATTAACGATGTCTCTGTGGAGACTAAACATGTTGGAATCATTTATAATTAGAGCTGTGGAGACAGAAAATGTGACTTTGTGCTCCTGTGAGAGACACAACACACACATACACTGCAAAAACTCAAAATTTCAATTGAAATAAGTAGAAAAATCTGCCAGTCAAAGCAAGTTTGTTGTGCTTGTAATAAAAAAGAAAAACTTGATCCACTATCAAATTTTACTTATTTCAAGTGAAAATGTGCTTGAAAAAAGTGTCTAAAAACAAGCTACTTTTAATGTGATGAGTCTTATTTTAGTTATAATGAGATTTATTTTGACTAGCAATGACATTTGAGCAATGAGCAATGACAGGAGCACAAAGTCACATTTTCTGTCTTACCAAGAATATTTGTCTTATTTCTTGTCAAAACACATCTAATTATACTTAAAATAAGACATTCCTGACATTAACAAGTAGCTTGTTTTAAGACACTTTTTACTTCTTTCAAGCCTATTTTCACTTGAAATAAGTAGAAAAATCTGATAGTGGATCAAGTTTTTCTTTCTTATTACAAGCACAAAAAACTTGCTTTGACTGGCAGATTTTTCTACTTATTTCAATTGAAAATTTGTTTGAAACAAGTGGAAATGATCTAAAAACAAGTTAATTTTTAGGTGATGAGTCTTATTTTAAGTGGAAAGAGATTAGTTTTGACTAGAAATGAGACATTTTGACAAGAAATAAGACAAATATTCTTTGAAAGAGTTTGAGTTTTTGCAGTGTACACACACACACACACACAACATCTGGATCCAGTCCAGACGAGGCAGCAGCCGTGACACACAAAGCTGCTTCATCAGAGCTTTTATTTTGAAGGAGCTTTGTGTGAGGTCGAAGCAGCAAACTGTGACAACACAACAACACAACACAACACCACGGGGCTGAGTCAGCAGCCGGCGGCCGGGTCACATCCGTCACATCAAACACCCAGACACATATTTCACTCGCGGCGCCGCTCGCCTCGCAGTGACTCAGGTAGCCTACACACCCCGCCAAAATAAAACGTCCAAGTCAGCGAGAAAAAACCCACTCCGGCCTTGTGTTAACCTGAGACGGAGAATAATCAGGAAACAACAGAGGCCGACCGGATCAAACAGGAAGATACACTGCAAAAACTCAAAATCTTACCAAGAATATTTGTCTTATTTCTTGTCAAAATGTCATTTCTAGTCCAAACTAATCTCTTTCCACTTAAAATAAGACTCATCACATTAAAAAGTAGCTTGTTTTTAGACACTTTTTACTTCTTTCAAGGATATTTTCACCTGAAATAAGTAGAAAAATCTGACAGTGGATCAAGTTTTTCTTTCTTATTACAAGCACAAAAAACTTGCTTTCACTGGCAGATTTTTCTACTTATTTCAATTGAAAATGAGTTTGAAAAAAGTGAAAATGATCTAAAAACAAGTTCATTTTTAGGTGATGAGTCTTATTTTAAGTGGAAAGAGATTAGTTTTGACTAGAAATGAGACATTTTGACAAGAAATAAGACAAATATTCTTGGAAAGATTCTGAGTTTTTGCAGTGTATGGTCCCTGTGGGCCACCGTAGATCAGCAGAGGGAGGATGGACGGACACGCAGACCGAGAGCTGAGCCGTTAAAGAGCAGGAAGAGGAAAAACTCACCGGAGCCAAAGCAGCAAAGTGAGACTTGTTATCTGCAGCTGGGAAACAAATGATGAAGATCATGAGATATGATCAGCAGCTCAGGCTCAGGCTACTAAATGGAGCCGGTGAGTTTATTTCTCTCTAATGTGCCATGGTTTTCTTTTCTTTTTTTCTCATTATTTACAGCTATGAAGACGGATCGCCGATGTTTTACAGGCCAACGAGGAACTCCATTTATCCAAACAGGATGAAATATTAATGTGGTGCAGAAAGTTTATACACAAACTACAGAAACATCCACAAGGTGTGAGGTTTTATACACAGCGAGGCTCCGTTTGCTGCATCAGTCTTTATCACACACAACTTTATGTACTTTACTTATACTGCTCTTCAGTTGCTGACACTTTTGACTTTTAACATCTTTAAATATTGAACTATCCAATCAGTAAAGCTGCAAATTACTCACATTTGTAGTTATTAATAAGTTATGATGCTATAACATGCAACAACAACTAAATAGTATAGTTTAAAGAAACTTTATTGCTCTCGATGGTAATGACACATGGAGCAGTGATGTTCTAATTGCCCAGATTAATTTAAAATATGTTTTGACAATGCAATGTGAAGTTTTAATGATTTGAACTTTTTCAAGTTAATTTACGGCGAAGATGTTCAATAATTCTCACATAATTGGATTTTCAACATACAAAGAAAATGAAAGAGGCAAATTTTATAATTAAAAGACACAATTCTTTTTTTTTTTAGCTTTTACAACTTAATCCCCAACAATAATTAATACAATTCAATGCAGAGTGATGTATTTCCACTTTACGAACAGTTTGCTGTCAGTGCAAGCTTAACTTAACTTTAAGATTACATTCATCACAGTTGCCTTGAACATATACAGTTATAGTATTGTAGTTTTGATTTTGTATATTGGATTTTAAGCGTTTTCATCTCTATAATCATTGATTGCAGTAGTCTTTCGCCGTTTACACCGTTTACGAGGAGGAAAACCAGCTCTATGGGGTTTTGCCCCTGGGGGCAGTTAAAACTCTCCTCATTGAAGAATCACCCTATTATAATTATTATTATATAAGAGGTCTGTCTCATTCTATTCAATCTATTTATTGATTTTCTCTCACTCTTATTTTATCCTGATTTATTTGCTGATGATGAAAGTGAGCACCCCAGACTAAATTATGTTGCGTATTTATCATAGGCTACAATGAAAATAAAGTTATTTTATCTTATGCACAAAAACCTGCAGCCCTGCAACACCAAAGTTGAGTTTATATGTATGTTTAATATTGACTGACAAGACAAAATGGACATTTGTTGAGACGTGGACGGTGATGAGAGCTGCAGGTCTTGTAACAATAACTGGCAGCGTCTGAAACACAAGCAGCAGCAGCAGCAGACAATGGCTGACAGAATCTATTTACTGTATATGAGATGTAATATCTTGCAGCTTTCAGCAGGGGAATAATTTGGGGGAAAAGGCAGAGAGAGTAAGACATAATGGGAATGAAAGGAACAGAGAGAATCAGAGAGAGAGAGACAGAGCAGCTGAAATGAAAAGTGAGAATGAGCTCCTCTGTGTTTCGCTCCACATTGTTTTCACTTTAAACGCAGCAAAATGCTAATTTAGACCCGAAAGAGGAAAAAAGAAAGAGGAACAACAATCACTGTTTTCTTTCTGTGCTGTGTTCCCAAAACCGTGTTTAGCTCGACGGATGACTCACACCCGCCGCAGGCCGCGCAACGGAGAACATGGATTCATGAAGAACCAGAGGAGTCATGATGATGATGATGATGATGATGATGATGATGATATCTGTGGTCCCAAACTGGAGGGAAAAGCTGCAGATGAAGCACTCCAACCAACCCAAAAAAAAAAAAAGCCAATTACCTAGGGGTGTAACGGTATATGTATTCGTCCCGTGCCGTCACGGTACGGGGGTCACGGTTCGGTGCACACAGTCACACGACGAATACGTCTGAATGAATATTTAAAAAAAATAAAATAAAATAAAAAAGTCGAGTCCTCACTCGAATCCAGGTGGCGGTAATGAGCCTCGAAGCTGCCTGCAGCCGTCATAGCAGACGAAGAAGAGAAGTGATGAGAGAGTGAAGTTAGAGGAGGAGAGCTGTCTGCTTCATTCATGTCACTGGCTTCTCAATGAAACAAACGGCGGCGGCGGCTCGCGACCATAATACATCCATGCTCGCGACTGGTCCACCCTAATACATCCATGGGTCCACCGGACAAAGTCCGTCGGCGATGTTTCACGGATGCGCGGTGCGTCGCTAGAAACGCATCAAACACGTAGCGCATGTTCAACCCGATATGTCAATCACTGGTGCAAGTAAAAAGACTAGTTGTGTGCAACAACTTATCCCGCTGCTTTTAAGCCTCTTGACATGAACACAGACAGGTGAGGAGAAAAGGAGACCGCATACTATATATAATCAGACACATTTTGTCTGATGAAGGGCTGACGCCCGAAACGTGTGAGTGACATTAAACTGTCACGGGAGCTTTTAACTAGTGTGCGGTCTCCTTTTTTCCTTACCTGTGTCTTTCTTGGTGGTCCAGCACCTAGTCTTCAGTTTTTTGGGGGATGTGCGTGTAGCTGCCTAATATGTTTTATGAACACAGGCAGGACCAGAAACATCACCAAAGTAACTGCTAGTCTAATTTAACTGTGTAAACCAACATTGATGTCAGTTTATTGTTTTGTTTTTTTAATAATATTTTTTTAATAATAATAATTTTATAATTCGAATAATAGTTGCCAGTTGTCAAGTGCACGTTTTTTTTCCTCTAGAATTAATGAATGGCATTATAACACCCCTAATGCACTTGTTTTATTTTGTATTCTTTTTTCTTTTAACTTTTATAACACAAGACAGATTTTAGTTTTACATTCAATTAGTGTCTGTTGTACCGAAACCGTACCGAACCGTGACCCCTGAACCGAGGTACGTACCGAACCGTGACTTTTGTGTACCGTTACACCCCTACAATTACCACATTCCTGCCTCAGATAATGGCCGTCAAAAACAACAACTAGAACATTTCAGCTGGGAAATTTTGATAGGGCCACGGGAGCTACGGCCAGTTTTACCATCTCTGTCAACATGGGAATCAAAGAAACATGGAGAAAAAGAGCGATTTTCTGCCTCTGCGCTGGTCTCACATTTGGGCTTATTCTGACAAAACGGTAACTCCTATCAGAAAAAAACACAGACCATCATCGCTGTAAGGACTTCCTGAACCATTTGGTGTGATTTTGGTGTTTCTACAGTAAATATTTTGGAGACACTTGCGAGTTTAAAACAGGGGTCCGTTCTGCTTCTCTCAGAAAATCTTTGTATTGGAGTCAATGAGGAGCAGAGACAGACGTGGCCGCACTTAGAGGCTGACAATTCAAATTCTGTAAGTCTCTCAGATATTTTGAGCACATTGTGAGAGACAGAACAAGTTTTTCTACAGATTTGGAACAAGTGTAAATTGTGTCCGGGAGGAGTGTGGAAAGGTGAAAAGAACTGCCTGTCATGAAATAAAATAAAAACAGTAGAATTAGTCGCACGCAGATGAAGCGTTTCATTGGAAACAACTCCGACACAGACCTGCATGTCTGCTTCTAATTGACGGAGTGAACCTGAACACACCATGAAAACTAACACGCAATCACACAGCCACGGACGTAATTTTAGGGGGGGACGCAGGGGACATGTCCCCCCCACTTTTTCAAAACGCCGTTTTTGTCCCCCGCTGTTTTTACCGTCCACAAACAATGTTACATTAACACTAGCACCGCCATTGCACAATACCTATAACCGCCATGAGTCGTTCATTGGACGAACTGTAATAAAGCGTTAATTAGAGCTGTATAGGTGTTACATTTGTCGTAGTCTTTTAACAGCTACTCTGGGCCATGAAGTAGGCTGCACCCCGCAGCCTCCGCGAGGCAGGGGGCGGCGGGGGGGGGGGGGGGGGGGGGGGGGGGGGGGGGGGGGGGGGGGGGGGGGGGGGGGGGGGGGGGGGGGGGGGGGGGGGGGGGGGGGGGGGGGGGGGGGGGGGGGGGGGGGCATACCGTAGGAACCCCGCCCCGCCTGTAAAGCCAGGTTTCCACCGTATAAACGACCTTTTTTTCTCTCTCTCTCTTTTACGGCAACAGTCCATAGTCCTTAGTGATCTTTGTTTGATATGTCAGGTGGAACTGCCCATCATACCGACGCAGGATTGCCCCCCCCCCCCCCCCCCCCCCCCCCCCCCCCCCCCCCCCCCCCGCGCGCTCACGTCGGCGCTTTACATGAAGAGCACAGCGACTCTGTTTTTACACTAGTTTGCTCCTAAATACTGGCTTTATAAAACGAATTTCGTTTTCTTTTGATATCATATTGATATTTCCCCCCTGAATGTGGCTACACCTCTTCTACAACTAGTCTGTCCAGTCTGGAAAATAATTTCTGCACCGTGCGTGCGTGAAGTGTGGACGTGAGTGTGCATCTGCGCAGCCTGCGCACGTGTACACACAGAGATACACATTAACACGCACGCACGCACGCACGCACACACACACACACACACAATCACACACACACACACACACACACACACACACAGAGAGAGAGAGAGAGAGAGAGAGAGAGAGAGAGAGGGGGGGAGAGAGAGCGCATAAGCCCAATAATGCCGGCGCAAATCGGTGAAAACTGTAAGAAACTGAAAGAGTTTGGGTTTTATTAAAATATGTCCCCCCCACTTCTAAAATCAAAATTTCGTCCATGCACACAGCTGCAATAACGACGACGACAACGACGATGATGATGAAGATGGTTTCTTCCCACGGGAGGATGTGCGACGCGGTGAACAGGAGGAGAAGCTGAAGCTCAGGAGCTCAGAGATGTAACGTGTCACTTCACAGTCGGTCCTCAGCTAATTGCTGCTGAGCTGTTTACACCACATCTGCTGCAGACGACGGAGGAGAGAAAGGAAAAGTGAGTGACTGAGAGGAAAGTGAGAGATTTCACTTAAAGGGATAGTTCACCCAAAATTGAAATTTCACTCATTATCTACTCCCCCTCATGTGGACTAAGGGCTGGGAGAAGTTTCAGAGTCCTCCGTGGCTTCTCTGAGTTACAGGGGGTCTCGGCGTAGCAGTGCATGTCCATATAACGGTTGCAAATGGATACCAACTGTCTTCGTAACAAAAAGACACACCAAAAAACATCAAAATACCTCCATGCTGCTCGTATGTAATGTCCGTCTTGTATTGAAGCCCCGAAATGCGAAATTGTCCCGAAAAAAAATTTAATAAGTCTATATTTCAAGCTTGTTTTGTAGCAGAAGCTTCTCGAAGCTCCTCTTCCCGGTTCGTCCAAATTTGACGAAGGTATTTGGATGTTTTTTGGTGTGTTTTTTTGTTACGAAGACAGTTGGTATCCATTTGCAACCGTTATATGGACATGCAGTGCTGCACGGAGCCCCGCTGTAACTCAGAGAAGCCACGGAGGACTCTGAAACTTCTCCCAGCCCTTAGTCCACATGAGGGGGAGGAGATAATGAGTGAAATTTTCCATTTTGGGTGAACTATCCCTTTAAATGAATGTGGTGATGGATGTGGCTGGGTGGAGGAAACGAGGCAGTGACACAGAGGTGCTGCTGCTGCTGCTGAGGAGAAGGAGAAGGAGAAGCCACGTACGCTAACTACGGCTGCCCTCATTAAACCGTGAGGAGCCTTGGGTAAAATGATCCGACAAATGGAACATGTTAAATGTTAATTCAATAAGGAGCCAATAAAGAGCCATATTCACCAGCTCACAGCCTTTTAAATGTTAAACACATAAAGACACACAGGACGCACGGCACGCAGCTGCGAGTCCGGACCCACACGGCTGTTGAGAGACAGGAAGTAAAGAAGATAAACCTGATTGTTTAACTGTGCTTAGGACAGTACAGTGGCCCTGAAGGGTCAATAAAATCACACACTAAGACACAAACGTGAAAGGAATTCAGAAAACAACTTAATTTCACTGAAAGAAAGACGTGTTTCTGAGGACGCAATAAAGCGACGGACCATTCTGGAGCCTTTAGTTGTTCTTCTTGACTTTAGAAGTTGTGCAGACAGTTTCCTGTTAGTGGGTTTGACTATAAGATGAGTTTTTTTAAACATTTAACATTGATCAAGTTAGCTTAGCATTAGCCTTAAGTCTGGGTCCGTCGCTTTATTGTGTCCTCCAGAAACAGAAACACTTCCTGTTGTGTTGGGAGTTTTTGTCAATATGATTAAAGTGAAAAAGGCCACCGCTCATCTGTAGACAAAATACTTCGTAGAGCTGCTGGAGCTGAACTTTGAACCTTAGAAAACAACAACATATATTTTAAACCTTTATTTAACCAGGTAAAGCTTATTGAGATGTAGGAATCTCTTTTTCAAAAGCGACCTGGCTAAGAGGCAGCAAAATTACGATTACAAGTAGTAGCTAATACAGATAAATAACAATAGTTCAATAAATAAAAATGAAATTATCAGGGATAGATTGAAGGAAGTGCAACATCTGATTTAAAAACTGTGACAGAGCCCAATGCTTTCGAGTCCCTTACAGTAGTTTTAAGAAGCAGGTTTTTCGGTTCGACAAATTCATCTTGCAGAGAGTTCCATGCAAATATGGATATGCTATGCACAGTGTTTTGAGTGTGCGGTTGCTATTTGAGATAAAAAAAACAATAATCTGAATTTGTAGTTGTTGTGTGTTTTCTGAAGCTGCAGTGAGTTGACCCTTCAGGGCCACCGTACCGTTCTAAACTCAACACAGTGAAACTACCTGCAGCACAAACTGAACCAGTGAATCCTGGACTTTTCTGCCCAAAAATGTGAGGAATGATGGGAAATTAGACAGAGACTAAAAGTTGTACACGTTCAAAACACCCCCCCCCCCCCCCCCCCCCCCCCCCCCCCCCTCCACTATAATAACCCCCCTCCTCACCCTTCACCCCCCCAACTCCCATGATGCCTCAGTAAATAACTCCCGTGCAGCCTCGCCATCATCTAGACGTTGTTTCCTCTCGGGTCGGGTTCTTCTGTTAAAGCCTCATCGTCGGCGCTTTTATCTCACACGCTCTGTTTGTGGATTTGCTGCTTCTCCCCCCCCCCCCACCACCACCACCCAGGTTTATCATTTTCTTATCCGCGACTCGAGTAAATAAACTCTGAACTCTGATCTCGGAGCGATTTCAAATATTCATCCTTCTACCGCCGCCGCCGCTACGGTCTCTGTTGTTGTGAGGAATACGACTGAACCAGACACAAGGTTCAGCTCAGAGGCCGCGCTGCTCCACAGAGAGGAGGAGGAGGAGGAGGAGGAAATACTAATATATATCTGTGTGTGTGTGTGTGTGTGTGTGTGTGTGTGTGTGTGTGTGTGTGTGTGTGTGTGTGTGTGTGTGTGTGTGTGTGTGTGTGTGTGTGTGTGTGTGTGCCATGCATTTCAAACAGCGGCGAGGCTCCAACGCTCTGAACAACACACACAAACACTAAATAAATCATGTGTTACTGACCCAAACACAAAAGCAGGGCTGGTTAAAACACGACTCCTGACACACCGTCGGTGCAGAGGTGAGTGTGTATTTGTGTGTATGTGTATGTGTGTGTGTTTGTGTGTGTGTGTGTGTGTGTGTGTGTGTGTGTGTGTGTGTTAGTGTGTGCATGTGTGAAAAGCAAAGGAAGAGAGACAAAAATATTTTCACATTCTACACTGATTATGCTTATGTGTGTCAGGATGCACGACTAGTTGGAAACACTAGGTATGTTTGCATGATTGTGTGTATTCCCTTTGTGTGTCTCAATGTGTGTGTGTGTGTGTGTGTGTGTGTGTCAGTGTGTGTGTGTGTGTGTGTGTGTTGAGGAGTGTAGTGTGTTGCCCGGCGTGCACGTCTCTGGGCGTCTCTCTACATAATGGATGAATTCGCTGCAGCGAGCAGAACAGGCCAAGCTGGACTCATTTCAAAACGCCTCGAACGCTGCTATTTATACAGAGAGAGAGCTGGAAGGAGTTCAGCAGGAGGAGGGAGGAGGAGGAGGAGGAGGAGGAGGAGGAGGAGGAGGAGGAGGAGGAGGAGGTGGAGGAGGAGGAGGAGGAGAGAAGAGGAGGAGGAGGAGGAGGCGGCAGGAGGAGGAGGAAGAGGAAGGGGTCTTTCCAGCTCCTCAGCACCACCCAGGTCCGTGTTGGTTTCCTGGTTAAAGACACCAGAGTCAGAGCCAAATATGAGTCTGTGTGTGTATGTGTGTGTGTGTGTGTGCGTGTTTGTGTGTGTGTCTGTGTGTGTGTGTTGACACTTTGCTGCAGGAAGTGGATTAAAACATTCCTGCACCTTTCAGCCCAGTTAATGTGGGTCAGGAGGAACAACATCCACCAGCAGCCCGTTATTTAAAGGGACAAGGAGGAGTTTCTATTTGGTTATAAAAAGTCTCATATTAATGTGGATGAATCTCCGTTACCACTTGTTAATGGTCCATTTTAGATAAATCTATGGTTTTGTCTCTATGGTTATTTTGTTATTATTAGTGGTGGTGGAAATGCTGGGCGAGCCGACCAGCGTTTCTTTACTTTCGGTTTCGTGGCGAGTCATGAGAATAACGCCGCCGAATCTCCGTTTATGGTGGGAACTACGACGGTATGTGATCGTCTTCCAACCTCTGACTTTAATTCTTGATGAATGAAAACATGAGTCTGTCTTGCACCGGTCAAAGAATTTCACGGTGCGGAGGCTCATAAATGTAGTGAGAAAACACTTCGCTTTTACAAAACTCCTCTTTGTCCCTTTAAAAGCATCTCTTCATTACATCAGAGTCACGATGACACAGTCACTCCTGGTCTACTGTACAAACCTATGGTGACAGAGAGAGGTCAAAGGTCAACTCTACAGTCAGTGTTTGGTCTGTTTGATCTGGGATAACTAAAATAAAAGTTAGTTTCACGTGATGTGAAGACAGAATTATTCATATGACAGCCTCACTGTGGGGCTTTTATTGTGAAAGATCATGAGTTGGTCAGCACCACAACCTGAGGCTATTATATATTTTATGATTTTAGTCTCGATAATTTTTGTTATATTTTATCAATTCTATCTCTGCTCAACTTTTTTTTTTTTGTTTTTTTAATCATTTTCTTTGTGTTTTTTTTTATTTTTTTATTTCTCTTCAACTCTTTTATTGTTTGCCTACTAATATCCGTCTGAATTGTATTATTTGAATGATATATTCACTAGATCTGTTTTGTTCTCTTCTTTGCTTTAATTGCATTTTGATTTGTCTGATGTATAAATAAAGTTTGATTGACAGACAAATAGACACAAAAACAGAGAAACAAAATAAAAAGTAACTGGATGTGTTTTGTGTTATAAATAGTTTCCTGTTTGACTGATTGCATGACTCCTGTGCGGTTTTTGTTCTGTGAATAGTTCATTTCATTAGAGAACTCAGTCACTGATTATTTTTCTTTGTCTTCTTTTTTGTTTTCACTGGATTAAACATTGAAACATCGACTTTATCACTGAGTGGACGGATTTAGCTGCAGACGTTAATTAACTCATGTCACAGATGAACTGAGAGTGAGAAACACTGAGAACTGAGGTGAATTCACACCTAGTTCCAAAAATATTTACTGTAATTAAGTGTTTTCATTTATTGGGATTTTAGAAGTTAGCAGCTTCTCACACGTTTGTTTCAGTCTGGTCAACATGTGGAACAGGAAGCAGCAGCAGCATCGTTCTCTGCAGCGGTCGCTCTTAAATAAAGAGAAAATAACGAACATCATGAACACGACAAAGCCTCATTCAGCGTTTAAAGGGATGACACGCTCATTTTATTCACTGATTTGGGCGTTGTGTCCCAGAGGCTCCTCACTGACAGTGTGTGGAGTTACAGCAGCAACGAGTGGAGGAGAAGAATTTTCTTCTTTTTTATGGTTTGAGGAACTTTTGTGCTTCAGATTTTGTCTCTTTGTTGACTGAGTCACCATGTATTCCTGCTGTTTCATGTGTTTTTTAATGTGATTTCACATACTGTGATACATTGATAATACATATATGGTATTATATATATATATATATATATATATATATATATATATATATATATATAATATATATAACTTTTGTTGATCCCGTTTTGAACTTTACATTGATTATTTTTCTACTTTGGGAAGTTTGTGCTTCAGCTTTTGTCTCTTTGTAATAAGTGTGTTTTGACTTCCTGACTTTTGATTGAAACATTTTAAAACTTAAGTTTTTCAATATGAGAAGTAAATGAGTATTTAAAGGAGACATGTTTAAGTTTTTGGTTGTATTTTTTTATACTGAATGTTGTTTATTTGCTGAATGAGAAAAAAGAAATTGCGAGTTCAACATTAAACTTTTTTCTTGTGCTGCTTGTTTTAGCATGCTATAACCAGTTAGCCTCACCTGAAGAACTTAACTCACTATGTATTTGTATTTCATGTTTCTTGATTTAGAAATGCTGAGTCCATTAATTAAACTAATTATGGATAAGCTTATTGATCAAGTAATTAGTATCAATGTAGAAAGAATGGTTTATAAATGATTAATTAAGTATTTAAAAATGTTTTATAAATTAGAAATCAGTCACACATGTAATTTCATAATTTGACGTGTCATAAGAAGTTGCATTATGGGAAATGTAGTAGCTACTGAGAGTGGTTGTACAGACTGACACCAGTTGTTGCTGTTGCTGTGTGATATTGATCGATCGGCTCGACGTCTCCTCTGGTCCCTGGGAGGAGGTTTCAGAGTAAAAAGCTTCACACTGAAACAGTTGATGCATCTCTGATTGTCTGATTGTCTTTGAACGCATCTCCTGGTTGTTTTTTGCACTTTGGGACAGAAACGCTGCGTGTGACGGTGCAGGAGTTCCTTCACGGCTCTGTGACTCTCACAAAATGAAGTAAAAGGAGGTTTCAGAGCCGAGTCTGTTTCTGTCCCACTGACCCGCCCCCGACCTCCGCAGCACTGCATCAACAAACACACACACACACACACACACACACCCTTAAACACACTCTTACACACACACACACACACACACACACTATAATGTGGATTCTTCTTGCAAGTACATTATGCCGACACACACAGTGCTGTGAAGTGTGTGAGCCTCATGGGGACTGTGATTTGTTTGACATCAAAGAGAATATGTTTTAGTGGTGGCACCGAGCCCAGCGCACACACACACACACACACACACACACACACACACACACACACACACACACACACACACACACTCAGAGATGTGAGATGTGTTGCTGAAGACGATAATCACTTTTTCTGAGACCAACTTTCTTTTCCTTTCACCAAACCTGAACTCTCTCAGACTTCCAGCTGCTTGTTTATCATCCACCATGTTTGTGTCTGTTTGTGTGTTTGTGTGTCTGTTTGTTGTCTATACATGCACACAGGAATCTGACTGTATCGCAATGTGAGTAAATAAAGCAGCGTGGATGACATTAGCGTCCCAGCTGGAGTGGAATCAGCAGCTGTATGTATTAAACCCCGGTGACGTATCTGATGGTGAAAAGATGGAGAGAAGTGCTGCTACTGCCGTCTCATTTTCAGTCTTTTGTGATGCAGATTTGTAAACACGGTTCCACGCAAAGCAGATGCAAGAATGGAGGCGGGATGAGGAGGAGGAGGAGGAGGAGGAGGAGGAGGAGGAGGAGGAGGAGGAGGAGGAGGAGGAGGAGGAGGAGGAGAGACAGACTTTATCTCCAGCAGCTGAACTGAGCTGAGGGAGCAGCAGGTAGTGGAGTGGTGGTGGAGCTGAGGAGTAATCAGCTGCTGGAGGAAGAGGGGTCTGTACTAGGAAGCAGGTTCAACACACCTGCAGTTACCTGGCTTCACTTACAGTAAAGGACAGTTCCAGGTAAATTCAACCTGTGGCTCTAGTTTCCTAGTAGTTTAGGTCTAACAGAATGAATGTACAGGTTTTCTTCTTACTGTCTCCTATTCTGCAGTAGTTGTGTCTGTCCTGCATTACTACAGCAGCGTAGAATGGGAGCAGACAGATCTTAGGCTGTTTAGGATGTTTACATCTCACAAAACCATTATTTGTTTCCACAGACAACATCAGATGTCTTCAAACAGACATCGAAGGGTCTTCAAGAAAGACGACATGTTTGTAAACGGAGCTGGAATACGTCTCGTGAATAGAATAGAATAGCCTTTATTTGTCATTATGCATAACTGTACAACGAAGGAGGAGAAGTTGAGAAGTTGACGACTCAGTATGTTTCCAGGTCATCTGAAGGTCCCGTTTGTTTTATCAACAAAGGAATATCAACTACTGTAGATAGATAGAAAGAAAGAAAACATATCTCTAATCTCTCTTAGAGATGTTTGTATAAAAACTAAAAATACCAGGGGTCTCTGACGCCAAAGGAATAATCCTCTCATGATCCGAGTTTGTTTGTTTGTTTTTTTGACACTTTGATTTCATGTATTAACAATATTCACACAGCTAACAACGGCGATGCCATTTCCCAAGAAAAATGTTTGCACACTGGTGAATGCTCCCCACAAATTGATTAGGAGTAGAAGGTCAATGTTCTAAGTTTTTCAGATCTTCTTCAGGAGGTAAGAACTGAACCACCATCGTAGTGCGGTTGGATGTTACTGTAGGGCGCTAAACTCCAATCCTGCCTGGTGGTCCGGGGCCCTGGAGGATCTGCAGCTCCTCAGCAGAGGAAACCTGACCTTACACATCTGTTAAGCATCAGCCACGTTCTCCGTCCGGACCTCCACCTCCAGCTCCTCATCCATCACCTTCACTACAAACTCTGTAACCTTGTCTCCTCCTGCTCTCCATCCATCCATCTCCTCTGGTCTCCAGATAAGCAGCAGGACAATAAACTGTCTCAGCAGCAGCAGCAGCATTAACAGCAGCGTTGTCGATGTCGGTGTTGGTGTCGTCCTTCCCGACTCGGCTGCTTGTAAACTTTCCCAGCAGGCGGCTCGTGTCTGATGAGGTCATCCTCAGGGGACGGTCGTTACTTTAATGAGTCATTGACGCTCCATTCTTCCACCTTCCATTAAAACTCCAACTCCAGTTCTGTGTCACTGAAAAGAGAAATCCGTGGCAGGTGAGGAGGAGGAGAGCGACTAATCCGACCAAGAGGAGAAGAAGGAGAAGAGGTGAGAACCAGATTGGATTTCTTTTTTCCTGATGAGAAACCTCTCGTACTTTTCAATTTTGCTGTTTTCGGCCTCTTATAAAGTGGATAGATGAGCGGAACGAGCTGAGACATCCTCTCTGGAGGCTGTCCAAAAGCATTGTGGGAAATGTAGGAAATGGCTAACTGGAGTAGAAGGAGATGAGCCGATTCACCCGAGAGGAAAACGCTTCAACGGGACGACGGCTCAGAGTTTATCTGCTGCTGCTGCTGCTGCTGCTGTGATGAGGTGTTGTGTTGTGTTGTGTTGTGATGTGTTGTGATGTGTTGTGTTGTGTTGTTGTGTTGTGTTGTGATGTGTTGTGTTGTGTTGTGTGGATCTTATTCATCAGAGGCCGGAGCTGATATTACTTCCTACATCGCGGGTCAGATTCAGTTTAGAGACGAACGGCGGCTTCCTGACAGCGAGCAGCAGCAGTGAGCTGCAGCTTCCATCCGCTTCATTACACACACAACCTGAAGACGCACACACACCTTCAACACAACACAACGCACTCTGCCCTCGTCCGAAACCTCGCGTCCAAACAAAGCTGACCATAACAACATCCAGCCATGCAGGGCAACAGTGCAACTTGTTGTATTTGTGTTGTGTTGTGTTGTGTGTTTACTCCTGCAGAAGACGGATCGATAAGAACATACCTGTTATTTTTTTCTTTAAAGGGATAGTTCTACATTTTAAGCAAATTGGTCCATTGCCATAATCCCTATAGTTTTGCAAGCTGTTTTTAGAACGGCGGAGCAGAGCCGTGAGCTGCTCAGAGCTACGCTACGGAGGCTCATTATGGGATTTCTTGGTTTCCCTCATCAAACTCATCAAATACACAATCCAACAACTCCACAACGCTCTGGTGGACAAGTTGCGAGGCAAATGCAGAGACTGTTTGCCGAAAAACTGTCCCCGACGGGAACGCGCATCAGCGGTTTTGCATGAATTTCCCTCTAAAACA
The DNA here is from genome assembly GCF_905171665.1 of Trachurus trachurus. NCBI lineage: Eukaryota > Metazoa > Chordata > Actinopteri > Carangiformes > Carangidae > Trachurus > Trachurus trachurus. The sequence continues at coordinate 2,186,283 of NC_139913.1, forward strand.
ACTCTGTCTGGTAACGTTTTGTTATTATCTCATAGCGTGGTGAATGTGCAGGTCACAACTTGTCCACCAGAGCGTTGTGGAGTTGTTGGATTGTGTATTTGATGAGTTTGATGAGGGAAACCAATTAAGAAATCCCATGAGCCTCCGTAGTGTAGCTCTGAGCAGCTCACGGCTCTGCTCCGCTGTTCTAAAAAGAGCTTGCACCGACAATTAAAGGTAACGAACCTACTGCTATGACTATAGGGATTATGGCAGTGGGCCAATTTGACAAAATGTTGAGCTATCCCTTTAATAGTTTTTATATAAATCTTGGACTTGGACTCGGAGCTGCTGCTGCTGCCTCCTCCCTCTGATCCTGTGTTTGTTGTGCTGTATTTGACTGTTGTGCATTAATAATGTGTGTTTTTCATGCAGCTACGTGACAACACCACCCACCATGTTTGGTTTGGTTTGGTCTCTGTAGTAAAGAAAGAGACGATGAGTTAAATAAGGTTAAATACAGACCCAGTAGCTGCGGCGTGAGCGCAGAGTGCAGCGCTGGTTTTATCTATTATACATGAAGTTACAGTGTTTTCTGCCTCAACACGTCGTCGACAGAGGCTGAAGAAGGAAAATATTAACAAACACAACTCAATCCTGATGTTAATGTGTGAGATTTTGGCTCCAACTAACCTGTCAATTAAATGTTTAGACGTCCCGTAACCCGTAATCTCTTGTTGATGACAGATCAGACTACACAGATATACACATGGTAACATGGTAGATGATTAATCACCTTATCCACCGCTCCATGGATTGATTTCTCACCGGCTTCGTTGGAAACAAATGCACATGGAGGAGAGGCAAGGCAAGGCAAGGCAAGGCAATTTTATTTGTATAGCCCTTTTTTGCAAACAGTTTGTCTCAAAGGGCTTTACATGGCATCACAACAACATCCTCTGTCCTTAGACCCTCACATCCACTGAGGAAAAACTCCATGGAAAACCCTTTAAACAGGGAAAAATAGGAGAAACCTCAGGGTGAGCAACAGAGGAGGGATCCCTCACTCAGGACGGACGGACCTGACATAGATGTTGTTACAGACAAGAAAACAGTTTATAGTTTATGACACAGAATGTGGGAAACATGGAAATGTTAACAAGAGTTGATGAAGGCAGCTTCTGGTGCTTAATGGGGGGACTGGATGGCAGACTGGAGGGTTAGAGACACAGAGGAGGAGAGACCAGACCTGGAGAGTTCAGGTTTAACTGTGTTTTCCTGCAGGACGTCTGCACCTCGACCACCTGCAGCAGCATCAGTCCAATCTAATGTTCAGCTAGAGAGCACCCCTGATTTTATTTACCCCCGTGCAGCTAGCATCTGATTAACACAGCACAGGGCGCGAGAGAAAGGAAGAAACGACGGAAAGAGTGAGTGAGAGAAATGTTGTTTGTTTTCTGATTCCATTTTTACTCCTTTTTTTTTATTCTGCAGGAACAAGCTGCAACAAGAAGCCCATTACAGTTTCATTCCCGACAACCTCCCTGAACTGTGAAATCCATAAGCCAAGAGTTCAGAGCGGAGCAGCGAGGGGAGGGAGGGAGGGAGGGAGGGAGAGAGCGATGAGGAGGAGGAGGAGGAGGAGACGGAGGATGAGAAATTAATTATTTGGTGGAGGTGTCACGGTTCATTTGGCCCAGAAAAGGGAGCACAGGGAGCCGCCGGTGCACAGGCATTCATCATCACGACGACGACGACGGCGGCGGTCGGTTGAACGTTCGGTCGGCGGGTCGACGGGTCGGCGACACAGCTGAATCATTTCCATAACCACCTGTGTGTCGCTGCAGCGTTTGACTAATTCAGGCCAAATCTCCCTCCATTCAGAAGGTGTAACAGGTAAATCACACAAAGAGGAGGTGGAGGAGGCGCCGGCAAATTATTAAAATCCTGCTGGATGTGTCACCGCGCCAGCTGTCCGTCATCCAGGATTTTCTCTTTCTTTTTTCTTTTTTTTTTTTTGAGAAAATATGATTAAAAAGCAAAGAGCTGCTGCTGCTTCAGAGCCAGAAAGAGCCTGAAATAATTAGCACTGTTTGCTGAGCTGAAGGTGAAGCGGATCGAAGGACGAGGTAAATACAAATTAGAGCCACAGAGCAGCGGTCAATGGCACATTACACTGGACAAGCAGCTAAATTATACACCTCAGAGGTAAAGTCTAATTAATGGCACCAGCAGCAGCAGCAGCGATGGGCAGCGGTGGCAGTGGTGGCGGTCCACTGCAGTCAGACACGACGGCGGGGATTGTTTGAGACAGAAAGAAACCAAAAAAAAACGTGCGGCAGCATCCAGAAGCAGTGATTACACAGCCCGGGGGCTAACAAGTGTGAAATGGTGTCGTAGCATTAGCATGCAGATTGGATTGGAGCAGGTAAGTCAACACAAGTCGCACGGCGGCGGGGATGGCGACGGCTCAAGTGGCTGTTTGAAGTTTATCTGAGAGGAAACACAGCAGCTTTAATGGGGGAGAGACTTCCTCTGGATCCTAATACACCACAGGGTCGGTCTCAAGCTCATATCTGGGATTTAACATAACAACCTCCGAGCAGAGCAGAGCGGCTGATCCCCTTCAAATAGAAAAATAAAATAAAGAAAGAACTTGTTACCTCCAGTTTGAAGCGACAATATAATTAACAGACTCTCAGAGGCTTTATGTCGGCTGCTACCTGGTATTACCTGCACCTAGACCACAGGAAGAATAAACTAAACTAAACTAAACCTGCACTGGAGGTTCCAGGTAAGTAGAGGCAAATCGCCACAACTTCATAAGCGTATGTTAGACTTCCGCCACTTTTAGAAAAATTTAAAGCCATCGTCTAGCGCACCGAAACACCGAGTTAGACCCCCCCTCGAGAGATGAAGTCTGCTAACCGCTAGCTTCTCTAGTTGTAGCAACTTTAGCAATGACCGCACCATAACAAACAGCGCAGTATAAGGATCCACGCGCAACCGATCAAAAAGCCACTTATAGCCACAAATAATGCTCAGAACAGCACCAAACATCATCAACCGTACAAACAGGGTCCCAGCCCATAATACGAGGCATCAAACAACTGTTAGCTTAGCCTGGTGAGACGAAAACAACTCACCCACTCTCCTCCAGTTATACGCTATGCAGCAACTTTCCGTGACAACACACACCGAGGCCAACTGGCAGCACAAACATCTGGTTTCAGCGGCCACCGACAGGCAGTGACCACCAGTAATATAATAATGTTACTATAATGTTACTTTCATAGAAAAATTGCTCGTGATTTTAAGTATGCGGCATCATAACTACATTTCTGACCTTCATAACAAACCAAACTGTTTGAAAATCGGTCAAAAACTGGGAAAGTTCTGGTTATTTTAGTTATCTATATCTATGTTCAACACGATACTGACAGTTAAATCTGGCTCTGCCCAAGTTATTTTGCTATGAACGCTGGGATACGTTCGACCATGAAGGATCATGCATCGGCACTGAAGAAGCCTCCGAAATGGGACGGTGTCATCGAACCGGTAGGCTACAACACAACCAGACTTTTAAACCTGCAGCCCCCAAATGCTCCAGTTACTTATCCTACTGTCTCTGTTTGCTGTCTCTTCCTTATCTTCTATGGGTCATGCATGTGCTGCGTTGAAGATGGCGACAGAAAAGGTTCTAGGCCACATAAAGGAAGAGCAGCTACCAGAGAAGTCCGGGAAGTCAAGTGTAGGTGAAGACTGTCAGATAAACAGTAGCATGAGACAAACTCACTGGGACACTGAGCATCAGAGAAAAGGTTCAATAGTTAAACTCCTAAATAAAATATGGAGAGGCTGCATGTTCTCTGACTCTGGATCAGAAGAAGAAGCTAAAATAAAATTTAAAAAAAGCTGCGGTGACGAGTCTCGGCCATCTTTAACCTCTTGGCTGTGAACTCTCTTTTCTTCCTGACATCAGTTGTTGTGTTTTTATGGAGCTCAGGTTGAACTGGTTGACCTCTGCAGTGCCGCTGTTCTTAATAAACTATGAATTAAGTGTCTCAGCAGCAGCAGCGGTGGTGGTGGTGGTGGTGGTGGTGGTGAGGAGCTCGTCAATAAACTAAAGAGACACTTCAACACAAAGCTTTTTCACTCTCAGAAACTCAGAGACCATGTGGGAAGAAGACAACACCACCACCTGCACATCTACAGCACCGTGGTTACTTCAAGTGCTTCATTAGTTCCACCAAGTTACAGACATGTGGGTTATTTATAATAATAAAAACTTTAAAAATAGAAACTAAATTACTTTGTAAAATACTTTGAAGTGTATTTCAGTTAACAGGAGCAGCTGAAAGTTGACAAATGAGAGTTAATTTCTGTGCTAACGGCCGAGGGAGGAAGACTGGAGCTGCAGGAAAACAGAGATGGTTCCTCTGCTCTGACTTCCACTGCTTCTCCTGAACTCTACTCCATGTGTCCCTTAAAGGAATAGTTCACCAAAAAATGAAATTCAGTCATTATTGACTCCCCCTCATGCTGATTAATACTCCGGAGTAGTTTTTTATTCCTCAAAGTGCATCTGGAGACCTGGGAGGCCGGTTTGTAGTCCAAAGAAATCCTTATACTGTAGGCCCGACACAAAAGTGTCCATAAAACTACACAACAACCATTTAATATTCCTCCACACTGCTCGTCCACTGCAATCCAAATGTCCTGAAGGGAGACAGCTGGAAACAACCTCATTTAGGACATTTTTACAGCCTAAACAGTCCTGGATTGAACGATGAATCGTGTGAACGCGTGAACCCCGGGCAAATTCAATAGGGTCTGGACTATCTCCCTTCAGGACACTTGGATTGCAGTGGACGAGCAGTGTGGAGGAATATTAAATTAAATCATATAAAGTTTTGGTTGGACTAGGAACCGGCCTCCCGGGTCTCCAGATGCACTTTGAGGAATTAAAAACTACTCTGGAGTATTCATCAGCATGAGGGGGAGTCAATAATGACTGAATTTCATTTTTTGGTGAACTATTCCTTTAACTCTCAGCTCCAGAGTCCTAGTGCTGGTTAAACCAATGACTAGTAACTAGGTCCAGGGAGAATGGAGGCTCTCTGCCTTCCACCTAGCGTCTCTTGGCTGAAATGAATGCGATGCAGGAATCATGGATGAGCGTGTCTTTCATATAAATAAAATCGAAACTGAATCGTTTTCCCCCTTATACGTCTATATAAGTTAGTTTGGAGCCTAAATCGAAATTTAGGCCACACAAACGCGCCCCGTAACACATAGTCTCTTGTTGATGACAGATAAGACTACACAGATATACACATGGTTACATGGTAGATGATAAATGACCTTATCCACCGCTCCATGGATCGATTTCTCACCGACTTCGTTTTTGTTGGAAACAAAAAATGCACATGGAGGAGAGGAGGGTTAGAGACACAGAGGAGGAGGAGAGAGTTCATCTTTTAAACCAAACTGGACAGATGTGACAACCTGCATCAAAATCCTCCTCCTCCTCCTCCTCCTCCTCCTCCTCCTCCTCCTCCTCCTCCTCCTCCTCCTCATGGCGAGTGGACTGGTCAGGTAATCGGTAATGGTTTCCCCGGCGCTGATAAAACCTCTTCCATGCTCTCAGGCCTGATTGTCCCCTATTGATTTGTGTTGGAGGGCTTTAAATGAAATGCCACTAAAGCCACACACACACACACACACACACACACACACACACACACACACACACACACACACACACACACCCCTCCTCTCCCCCCCTGAACAGCAGGCGAACCTCCGCTGCTGTCACTCAGGACCTTCCGCCCAGTGGAAGTGAATGAACTCTGCTGCTGAGAGCCATGAAGAGGCCGACGCTCCAACAACAACAACAACCTCACTTCTCCCTCCACGCTCCACTTGTGGTTGCTATGGAAACCTCCAGACTCCATGCATCCATCCTCAACTTCCTGAAGGTGACACTCAATATATTGACTCAAACATTCACATCACAATTATTAGGGCTGGGACAATATGCTTTTCTCTCCCGATTCGATTCTTCTATGATTTTTTTGGATGGCGATTCGATTTAAATTGCGATTCTACGATATTGCCGATTCTCTTGATTTTTAGTCTTTAGCATTTTTAACATTTATCTGCACACAAATACTGTAGGAGCCTATAAATGAACATACTCCATTTGATTTGATTTGATTTTGATTTGATTTTGATTTGATTTTGATTTGATTTTGATTTGTCTCAAACAAGCACATCAAAAGACAAACAATCTATGTAACAAGAAACAAAACAATAATGATACTGTGCAGTTTGAGAAGGGGCTGAAGGAAGCAAAGCTTATCAAGTTCAGCCCCCCCTTACATTGTGATTCATGTCATACATCTGTAGTTCCATACAATTCACAAGATTAAAAACATATTGCTTTAATATGAAATAAGACCATGATTATGAATAAAAAGAGTAAAATGAGCTGTCCAGTTCTTTATAACTGTCCAAGAGTGTATGTTTGTACTTACTTTTAAATTGTTTTAAGTTATTGCACATTTTTATATCCTCATCTAGTCTATTCTACATTTTTACACCACAAAAATAGATGCTAAAACTTTTCAGGGTAGAATGGATGGTAGATTATTTAAAGTTACAGTTCCCTCTTAAATCATATATGCTTTCTCTGACCATAAACATTTTCTGGATGTTTATTGGTAGCAACCTATTCCAGGCTTTAAACTAAATCTGACCTGTTTTGAATTTGACTAGGTCCTCAAATCTTAAAATAATCAATTTTAAAAACAACGGATTTGTATGATCAAGGTACCCAGCATGATGAACCATCCTTATGACTCTTTTTTGTAAAATGCAAATCTTTTGTAAAGTGCTTTTATACGTGTTTCCCCCATACCTCAACACAGTAAGATAAGTACGGATCAATGAGTGCATAGTACAGCATTTGAAGTGACTTCTGATCTAAAACATTAAACCCTTTTCAAAACCTGTACTCTCTGTATGTAAAAAAGGCGAACAATTGCACATTGCACAATATTTAAAAAAAATTCCCCCCCAAAAAACATAAAAAATCGATTTTTGAAAAAAAAAAATTCAAAAAAGATATCACGATATTTATGTGAATCGATTTTTTCTCCAACCCCTAACAATTATCTCATTGTTTTTTATTCTTAAATTCCAGATGTTGTTAATTATTCCCTCCTCGAGCTGTTGCATTCATTACTTATTGCTGAATATGCAGCGGCGACCTTTAATAACGGCCACGCTCTGCAAACACACTCAATACAAAGAATAATTAATGAGAAGTTGACATGAGACAGACAGTATAAATAGAGAAACCTCTCATCATCGTCGTCATCGGTAACCTCGTCACGGCCGTTAAAACTCCACTTAGAGACAAAAACTCAATTAATCCAAAGTTCAGCTTTATCATAGAAAACTCAGGAGGTTCAAATTCCCCTCAACAAACTTTACAGTTCAGAGTTACAGTTACAGATTCGACTGGTTTTTCCTCCTCAGACTTGAATCTAATCACCGACCTCGTTTATTAATTCAGCTGCTGAAGACTCTGAGCTGAGACAAATTAAAAAAGACGCGTCCCCGACTCTCTCTTTTTTATCTGCACTACTTCTCTGTGTCTATATTCAGCCCCATGGCCCTGCTCTCCCTCTCTCCTTCTCTGATATAACAGAGGAACTGTTAGAATCGATGGGGATTAAACGCTGCCAGTGTCTAAACTGGCCGTCCAGGGGTCGGCGGGTTCAGCGCTCGGCTCTGTAGCGATGCCACCGCCGCTGGACCGCAGCCACGCCGGCGCTTTGTTTGTGTCAGCTGCTGAGGCCACACTCTGATTTAGAGATTTCCAATACACCAGCAACACAGTGTGTTATAGAGGAGAGGAGAGAGACTCCCCATCCCCGTCACAGCCACAAGTCTGCATCAGCAAGTCTCTGCATGCAGCCGAGGAGGAGGACGAGGAGGAGGAGGAGGAGGAGGAGGAGGAGGAGGAGGAAGACCTGTGAGTGTTGGAGACCACACTGCTTCAAGAGCATCAAAGATACCAGATAAAAAAGGACAAAGGTCGTTTGAATAAAGTCACTATAAAGTCTGTTGCACGTTATATGACGACAGTTTGGAGAAGGAGAAGATCTGATCAAATGTTTTAACAGAGGCTGAATTCATTCATGTGGACGGTTACAGGTCCAACAGGAAACAAACTAACTGCAGCTCTGATAAATATAATATATATTTACTGAAAGGTTCAGGTGTAAATCTTCAACTTCAATGTGGGAAAAACACAGGAATGTCTGACCGTGTTAAAATAATAATCTTTATAATATTGATTATTACTACACAAAATGAATTGCCTTTTTAGAATTTCTTGTCAGTGCAAAATATGTGCAATGAATAAATGTATTTTACATTTAAAGTGCAGTGATCATCTCTGGAGTAAAAGCTGTTTTTCAGTCTGTTTGGAGACTTTCTCTTTTACTTTTTGTACATATCTTATGGGTCTTGTCCATGGGCAGGGCAAAATGGTCAAATAGATAGATAAATAGATGAATAGATAGATAGATAAAAACCTCCCTGCATTGTCATAAGTGGACGAAAATTGGTCGGCATGTGACATCATACGCAGATGACATCATCTAATCATACGCAAATGCAGGTGAATCAAAGATGGAAACAAACAAAAAACTAATTTTATCTGTTGATTATCTTCAGGATTTTATAAAAAGTCATGAGTTCCTACTTTCACCTCATGTCCTCATGTTAAAAACACTTGTTTCCCTCTAACGACTCTCGTGTGTCTCCGTCTCTAAGTCAGTGACGTAACAACACTTCTGTTCCACTCAACAGGGATTTACAATTAGGAGCTAAATTGACCGTCCAGAGTCCAGAGGCTGTCGGTGCCAGAACAATTAGGGGAGGAGGAGGAGAGGGGGGAGGAGGAGGAGAGGAGAGGAGGAGGAGGAAGAGGAGGAGGAGGTGGTGTTGCTGCTTTGGTTTTAATTACACAGTAAAATGATCCTGAACGTCCCTTAAGAGAGTCAGATATAGAGCCGGTGTCAGAATGTTAGAGCAGGAGGAGAGAGGGGGAGGAGGAGGAGGAGGAGGAGGAGGAGGAGGAGGAGGAGGAGGAGGAGGAGAGAGGGAGGAGAGGAGAGAGGGAGGAGGGGGAGGAGGAGCAGAGGAGTTGCTGATTCTCCATTTAGACCTAATGGGTAAAGATGTCACCAAGGACACATTACACATTTGTTTTATCTACTTAACCTTTATTTAACTGGCTCGTCCTACTGAGACTAATGTCTCGTTCAGCAGAGACCGACTGAGAGAGGGAGGAGAGGAGGAGGAGGAGGAGGAGGAGGAGGAGGAGGAGGAGAGGAGGAGAGGAGGAGGAGAGGGGGAGGAGAGGAGGAGGGAAGGAGAGAGGGAGGAAAGGAGGAGGAGGAGGAGAGATGGAGGAGAGGAGGAGGAGGAGGAGAGGGGGAGGAGGAGAGGAGGAGGAGAGGGGGAGGAGAGGAGGAGGAGAGGGAGGAGGAGAGGAGGAGAGGAGAGGAGGAGGAGAGGGAGGAGAGGAGGAGAGGAGGAGGAGGAGAGGAAGAGGAGGAGAGGAGGAGGAGAGGGGGAGGAGAGGAGAGGAGAGGAGAAGATGGAGAGATGGAGGAGAGGAGGAGGAGAGGAGGAGGAGAGATGGAGAGAGGGAGGAGGAGGAGGAGAGGAGAGGAGGAGAGGAGAGGAGGAGAGGAGAGGAGGAGAGGAGGAGGAGAGGGCTAGGGGAGAGGAGGAGGAGGAGAGAGGGAGGAGATGGAGAGAGGAAGAGATGGAGGAGAGGAGGAGATGGAGAGAGGGAGAAGAGGAGGTGAAGAGAGGAAGAGGAGGAGAGGGGGAGGAGAGGAGGAGAAAGAGAGAGGGAGGAGAGGAGGAGTAGGAGGAGAAGAGGAGAGGAGGAGGAGAGATGGAGGAGAGGAGGAGGAGAGGAGATGGAGAGAGGGAGGAGAGATGGAGAGAGGGAGGAGAGGAGGAGACAGTGAGAGGGAGGAGAGGAGGAGGAGAGAGGGAGGAGAGGAGAGGAGGAGGAGGAGAGAGGGAGGAGAGGAGGAGAGGAGGAGGAGAGAGGGAGGAGAGGAGAGGAGGAGGAGGAGAGAGGGAGGAGAGGAGGAGAGGAGGAGGAGAGAGGGAGGAGAGGAGGAGAGGAGGAGGAGAGAGGGAGGAGAGGAGGAGATGAAGAGATGGAGGAGAGAGGTTGGAGAGGAGAGGAAGAGGAGAGGGGGGAGGAGGAGATGGAGAGAGGGAGGAGAGGAGAGGGAGAGATGGAGAGAGGGAGGAGAGGAGGAGGAGGAGGAGGAGAGGAGGAGGAGGAGGAGAAAGGGAGAGCAGGAGGAGGAGGAGGAGAGGAGGAGAGAGGGAGAGCAGGAGGTGAAGAGAGGGGGGAGATGAAGAGATGGAGGAGGTAAAGAGACAGAGAGAGGGAGGAGATGAGGAGGTGAAGAGATGAAGAGCGTCGGAGCTGAAGACGGACGATAAAGACGATAAAGACAAACTCTCAGATCACAGAAAAAGGAGAATGAGTTCTCTCTCTCAGTCTGAACCAGAACAGGAAGTGATGCGTCACCATGTCGAAGAAGGTTTTTTATTTTTTTTATTAAGATCATCTGATTCTGTTTTTATTATTATCATTATTATTACTATTATTATTATTCCACCGACCTTCAAGTGTGAATGTTATTCATCATATTATAATGTGAGAATCTGCTGCTCATTGTTGTGGACGAGTGTTTGGGTTTTTAGACTGGTGGTCCAACAGAGACCGACCTTGGTTTAACTATGCTCTTTCAATTATCATGGAAATAAACTATAGATTTATATGATCTTGAAAATATATTTTTGAAATCCAGTGAAAGAATATTTATCAAAAGAGAAAAAAGAAAAGTTTTCAATACTTTTTTCCGGCTTTTGATAAATGTAACTTTACATATGGATAAAAGAAAAAGTAAGAATATTCTTGGAGATCTCGATCAGGAACAGTTTACTGCACATTTATATCGCTTTTTTTATTATAACATTAGATCCCATTAGAGCTCAGTGTAACGAGGCTTTAAAGGGATAGTTCAACATTTAGTCAAACTGGCCCATTGCCATAATCCCTATAGTCATAGCAGTAGGTTTGTTACCTTTAATTGTTGAATTTTAGAACGGCGGAGCAGAGCCGTGAGCTGCTCAGAGCTACGCTGCGGAGGCTCATGGGATTTCTTAATTGGTTTCCCTCATCAATCAAACTCATCAAATACACAATCCAACAACTCCACAACGCTCTGGTGGACAAGTTGTGACCTGCACATTCACCACGCTATGAGATAATAACACAACGTTACCACACAGAGTTGTTTTAGAGGGAAATACAGAGATGAAAAACTGTCCCTGAAGGCAACGCGCATCAGCGGTTTTTACATGAATTTTCCCTCTAAAACAACTCTGTTTTTGCCAAAATGTTGAACTATCCCTTTAAAGCTGTAACTCTGAGTCTGAATGTTTTGTTTTTCCGTTATGTCAAACTCCTCAGGTACCAGTCAGAGTTAGACTATCCCTTGACCACCTCCTGTTCGGATGCTGTGTCCATGGCGACCAGTTCCTCTCCCTCTCTCTCTCTGGTCGTCCGTTTATCTTGTGAATCGTTCATTCCTTTCCTTAAAGCTTTTTTTTTTTTTTCCTTTTCCCCCCAGCTCCCGGGCCGATCCCGGAGCTCTGGTGACATTAGCGCTAAGCCGCTGTCCTATTAATGCCTGAAAGAAGCTGGAATCAGAAGAACAGCAGCCTTCAAGGAGCCGGCGTGACCTTCAAACTCTCTTTCCCTCTTTCTCTCTTCCTTCCTTCAGAGAAAAACAAGGCTGTCGCTGCACTTAAATGAGGCGATTAGGGAAACAACATCAACGATTTTCACTTTAATGGACGTTTAGAGAGTTCACGGAGTTGAAGCAGAGAGTTGATCAAATGAAGGGTTAAAAAAAAGAAAAAGAAAAGAAACATCACTGAGCTTTTAATAAGAAACGTTTCTATTTAGGCTTCAAACCAAACTAATTACATTTACATTAACACGCCACTTATGAGCTTGTCATTGTCTTGTTTTCTAATAATAAACATGAAAAGATGAAAGTAATTTTTCCTTTTAAAGATTAAGAAGCTTTAAAATGAGTTCATCTTTGGGTTTTTTGCAAATTGATGAAGTTGTTTTCTGAGTTTGTTGCACATCGTTTGTGTCTTTGCGTGTGCATGTCCTCAGGCTGGACTGTGTTGAGCCCTCAGGGCCAACAAAAAAAACAGATATCACCATGAAACTTCCTAAGTTTATCTCTTACATTAACACAAATATTTTTTGTATTACAAGTTTTGTCAAATTTTATGTTTAAATATGTAAATGAGGAAATATCTGATTAAATATGCGCTAATTTGCATACATTTCCAGAACCGAAATATGAAAAATGGATAAAGCCACTTTCAAAATTCTTGTTTTATTGTGTTGACATATTAGAGTCAGAAGTTTTTACAGAGGTTATCTCTTTTTATCGCTCTGTAAATGAGAAAATACCATCACCAGCCCTATAAAAAATTCAATTTCTCCATGTTTTTAGGAACAAAATGTTGTATAAACGAGGCTGTGAATGATATATCAACAATCCCCTCTGGAAAAACCTTCAGAATATAGAAAGGGATCAAAGTGGAAGGTTTGGTGTCTGTAAGTGCTGCTGAAGTGGAGATTTCTAGCTCAGAGTCTGAGTCTGAAAAACTCAACGGCCCAACAGGCAACTTTTGGTGAATTTAGGAGAAATCTACCGACGAAAGAGACAAAATGAATTAAAATAAACACCTTAATGTGGATTTTCTACCATTTCTTTCAACTTTTCTTAAAGAATACATGTTCAGGAAGAAAAATAGCCCAAAATCTTGCCTGTTAGTGTCTCGTCTTAAAAACTGCAGCAGGTGAATCCAACAGGAAAAGAAGCTGAGAGGAAATCAGGCTATAAATAAATAACTAAATAAATAAAAAGCCAAGGCCGTTGAGCAACGAGCAGCTAAATAGAAAACTCTGTTGTGTCATGTTACATGTGAATCACCTGCGTGACTGTCAGCTCGCTGCCCACACACACACACACACACACACACACACACTGGCAGGCTGGCGCAAAACAGCAACAAGATGAAACGCGGTGGCAAAATGTCATGACAAATGTCCGCCTCGATATTTTACAGCGAATGACTGTGCAATACAATGAATTATTCAAAGTGCCGCCATTAAAATTTTTAATTAGCCTTTGCTGGAGCGAGTCTTCCCACCGAGGCTTAATCTGGCCAACCTTTGTTCACACAGATGGCGGCGGTAAATTGCTTGTTTTCAGTTTTGGTACGTCTACGGTTCTTTTTTTATTGCACATATTGCAAAAAAAAAGAAAAAAAAAGAAAAGATTAACATTAAAATAATAATAAAACAATACAAAGAGCGTGCTCGAGGCATCCTGAAGACTCAGTGTTGTTTTAAATCATGCGAGAGGAGGGAAGTGTTGGGTCAGGTCGCGGCTCCATCTGTCGCTCCACACTTTGGGAAGAGGCCAAGTGTAATTTTGCGATTGTCAACGGCGGCCGGAGAACGCTGAGTCATGTTGACTCATCTATCTTTCTTCCCTGTGCCTCTAATATAATCTGGTTTTATTCAAAAAGGCATAAACAGCCATTAAAACTCAGAGTTGCTAAGTAGCAGCTCGAGCTAACGCTGCACAGCATCTGCTGCCGAGTCCCTGCACTCGCATCATGTGTGTAATTAAAACTCCCTGTAACGTTAGCGGCTGCTGCTTATTGATTCATGTTAATGACTCTGATTGTTGCTCACATAATCTGGAGTTTTCATTTCCTTTACTTGGTCAAATATAATTATGAAACTATAGTTAAAACGGCCGACGTCGAGTTATTTACACAACGCTACACGACTCTCTCTAACATGCAAAGCAATAAAAGAGCTGCTGGTTTTTATTTGCATTAGCGCCCAGAAGCAACATGAGCTCTTTAATATGCAGCGTGTTCAAGCCCTTATTTAAAGGGATAGTAGCATTTTTTTTAAAGTGGGGTTGTATGATCTACAAATAGCCCCTAAGTTCTTTAATTGCAGTAGAAGACTCTCTGCACTCCTCCCGTTAGCAACGCCAGCCCATAGTCCTGCCCAGAGATTTACAACATACAGTGTTGTGAACAGACCCAAAGAAACGGCCTATTTTCGTGGCCTAAAAGAGGTTTTACCTGGAAAAAAAAATACACAGTTCCATTGTTCGCTACAATATAATTTTTTCCAGCCCTTCAAAGTGCAGGAAAAACGCAGTTTTTATTTGAACTGCTGATCAGCGGGCGCTAACCCTGGGCGGAGGGATACGTGAGTTGGTTAGGTCCAAATAAAAACTGTGTTTTTCCTTCACTTTGAAGGGCTGGAAAAAATTATATTATAGCGAACAATGGAACTGTGTATTTTTTTTCACGTAAAACCTCTTTTAGGCTGTGAAAATAGGCCGTTTCTTTGGGTCTGTTCACAACACTGTATGTTGTAAATCTCTGGGCAGGGCTATTATGGGCTGGCGTTGCTAACGGGAGGAGTGCAGAGAGTCTTCTACTGCAATTAAAGTACTTAGGGGCTATTTGGAGATCATACAACCACACTTTAAAGAAAATGCTACTATCCCTTTAAAATCCATATCCACATCCATCAGCTCCTCCTGCTCATTTATCCTCCGCTTCAATAAGACAGATAAACATGATCCTGTCTGACTCGACCTCCACTCGTTATCAAACCATCACAGTCAGAAAAGTCAAACATCTCCTCTTCTTCCTCCTCCTTCTACTTCTCCTTCTTCTTGTAGCTCCACAGATACGATTCACATTCAGCTCGTGTGTGTGTGTGTGTGTGTGTGTGTGTGTTTTGGAATCCGATTGATTTTATCTTTATTTTTTATTTTGCAGCCAAAGCAGCACCAAATGGTTTTAGATGCAGCATGTTTATGAGCAGCAGCGTATTGATCAACTCCTCACATTCTGTTTACTGATTTTGTTCAAGGATGTTTGGAGCCGATTTTTTTTTTTTTTTTTTTCCCGGCTGCAGAGACACAAACAAAAAACAAACAAACCTCCGACCAAAAACTGAGCTTGGGTAAAAATGTTAAATAACAGATATTACCATGAAACTTCCCAAGTTTATCTTTTACATTAAGAGAAATATTTTTTGTATTACAAGTTTTGTCAAATTTTATGTTTAAATATGTAAATGAGGCAATATCTGATGAAATATGTTCTGATTTGCATGAATTTCCAGAACCGAAATCTGAAAAATGGATAAAGCTACTTTCAAAATTCTTGTTTTATTTTGTTGACATATTAGAGTCAGAAGTTTTTACAGAGGAGGATTTTGGATATCTCTTTTTATCACTCTGTAAATGAGAAAATACTGTCACCAGCCCTTAAAAAAAATCTAATTTTGCCATGTTTTAAGAAATAAAATGTTGTATAAATGAGGCTGTGAATGATATATCAACAATCCCCTCTGTAAAAACCTTCAGAATATAGAAAGGGATCAAAGTGGAAGGTTTGGTGTCTGTAAGTGCTGCTGAAGTGGAGATTTCTAGCTCAGAGTCTGAGTCTGAAAAACTCTTTCTGAGGAAACGGCCTTTAAAGACTTGGACTGGAAAATTCCATAGATTGTTAATGTAAATTGTACTTTTACGATTGGTTGCGAACACGGAGAAAACAACAATTTTTGGAATCACATCATTGTTCAGGAGAGAAAGAGCTTTACAGCGATACCTGACATGACATGGGTCAGACTAACTTCTGGCGAATTTAGGAGAAATCTACCAACGAAATGAAGTAAAATAAAAACCATAATGTGGATTTTCGACCATTTCTTTTGACTTTTCTGAGAGAGAATACATGTTATGGAAGAAAAATAGCCCAAAATCTCAAAATTGATCAGTGCATGAAAGAAAGAACAGTCCTCCTCCTCCTCTTCCTCCTCCTCTTCCTCGTGACCGCGGAGGATAAATCAAAGACGATCCATCACTCAGGGCCGTTACGGCGACGCGAGCCGTGCAAAAGAAATCAATATCGATGTGCTTTGATTTACACAGCGACGACACTCCAGGTGAAACGTCTATTGTGACGCCGGTCGATGATCGTTTCACTGAGGAGGAGGAGGAGGAGGAGGAGGAGGAGGAGGAGACGAAGAAACGATGGCAGTTAACTATCGACGTGCTGGTTAAACTGGGACGACGGGTCGTTTGTTACGATGCTTTGACTTAAGATCCAAACACACACACAAACACACAGATTCTTGTATTTCCAGTAATGAAAGAGAAACTGATCGATACTTTAAGTGAATTATTAGTAGAGATGATAAATTCAGCCGGTTGCAGAGAAACTGCAGGATGTTTTTTAAATGATATTAAAATAAAAACAGATCATTTTTGTAGCAGCAGCTTCGTGCCTCCACTCCACTTCAAGTGAATTGATTTTACGGCCATCGTTTCCATATAAAAATGCATTAATCTCTCTCTCCTTTCCATTATTTAATTGACTCTGTTATGTGCTGTAAAACTATAACATGTAAAGTGGAGAGTAATTAGAGGGGGAGGAAGGTGACAACTGATGGATTTACTGAAGAGAAAACATAATAACAGGGAATTAAAACAAAGAGAAAACAGAAACAGGAAGTGGAGGTAGGATGATGGAGGGATGAATCAGCAGTTTTTTTTATTTATTTTTTATTTTTTAGAGACATAAAGGACATAAAAGCTGAGAGGTGAAGAAAAAGAAGGAGAGAGTGACAGATTTGACGTCTGAGAAGCAAACGAAGCTTGGTTTTCATCACGACGGGGGATTTTCCATCAGCTCACCAATCTCTCTCTCTTTCTCTTTTTCACAAGTGTCCTCAAACCTCCCTCGCCCTCTTCCCACCCTCTCGCTCTCTGTCGTATAAAAACCTCTCCAGTCTGACGAGGCCGGATGAAGCCGGATTGATTTTCACACCGGGGAGGGAAGGGTTAATCCTGCTGTCAGCTGGTGGGAGGAGCTTATAACTTCCTGATGGCTCCCATGGTGCAGTTCACCTCAGGATGTAAATGTGATTTTCTGCTCTGTGACAATGATTAAAAGGATAGTTCAACATTTTGGCAAATTGGCCCATTGCCATAATCCCTATAGTCATAGCAGTATAAGTTTGTTACCTTTAATTGTCGGTGCAAGCTATTTTTAGAACGGCGGAGCAGAGCCGTGAGCTGCTCAGAGCTACGCTACAGAGGCTCATTATGGGATTTCTTGGTTTCCCTCATCAAACTCATCAAATACACAATCCAACAACTCCACAACGCTCTGGTGGACAAGTTGTGACCTGCACATTCACCACGCTATGAGATAATAACACAACGTTACCACACAGAGTTGTTTTAGAGGGAAATTCATGCAAAACCAGCTGATGCACGTTGCCTTCAGGGACAGTTTTTCATCAAGCAGTCTCTGCATTTCCCTCTAAAACAACTCTGTGTGGTAACGTTGTGTTATTATCTCATAGCGTGGTGAATGTGCAGGTCACAACTTGTCCACCAGAGCGTTGTGGAGTTGTTGGATTGTGTATTTGATGAGTTTGATGAGGAAACCAATTAAGAAATCCCATAATGAGCCTCCGTAGCGTAGCTCTGAGCAGCTCACGGCTCTGCTCCGCCGTTCTAAAAATAGCTTGCACCGACAATTAAAGGTAACGAACCTACTGCTATGACTATAGGGATTATGGCAATGGGCTGACTTGCCAACATGTTGAACTATCCCTTTAAGAAAAAAGAAAAAGGAGCATCAGGTGTTTTGATGGTTGAGGTTGACAGCTTCTCTCCGCTGCAGCAGGTTCAGAATGGAGGGAAATTAGACACAGCTGCTCTGGTTATTAACAAGCCTGGTGTTTACCTCATAACGCCGAGGGGGAACCCCCCAAGAGCATGATGGGAAATCACCTCCAAGTCCTGAATGTGAGCTTTGAGAAATCTGGTAAATAACTGACAAGAAGTGACCTCATCATCCTCTTCCTCATCCTCCTCTTCCTCCAGCTGCTGCTAATGTGTTGTCATGCCAACACCTGTGAGTGAAGACTGAAGATCCAATAAGTCGTTCACGTCGTCGTCCATTCATTCATAGAATTAATCACCGTCATCTGTTAAAATGTGAATGTGATTAGCTGCTGGCGCCTATAACCCGCCTTCGCTGTTCAACTGGAAATCCAATAAGGACAAAAGTCGATGATCGGCGTTTGAATACCGCCCCCCCTCCCCAACCCCCAACCTCTCTGGGCCGCGGGGGGACATTCATCTTTTTAGCTTCACGCTGGGAGATGCTGATGAAGTGACAGTTCCCAAACAGGGGGGGGTCACTGCAGGAATCAAACCCTCGACTGCGGCGGCCATGTTCACGCCACACCCTGCTCATTAATTTGAACCCTTCTGGGTCAAATCAACCCAATCTGTTCCCTTCCTCCATCCTTCCTTCTTTCCTTCCCTTCGTCCTTACTTCTTCTTCCTTCCTCTTTTGATCCAATTGACCTGATCTGTTCCCTATCCCTCCATCTTTCTTTCCTTTTCCCTTTTTTCTTTCCCTTCTTCCTTCCTTGAACAAATCTGTTTCCTCACTCCATCTTTCTTTGCTTCCTCTCACAATCATTTTTCCCTCCCTTCCTTCCTTCCTTGAAGGAATCTGTTTCCGCATCCATCTTTATTTCTTTCCTTTTTCCCTCCCTTCCTTCCTTACTTAATTTCTTCCTTCTTTTTTGACCCAATCTGTTCCCTCCCTCCTTCTATCTTTCCTTCCTTCCTCCCATCTTTTATCATGGAAGAAATGCTGCATAAATCCAACACAACAACACTGTCCAGATGTTGCAGATGTTTTTAGCGTCTGATTGTAGGAGGTAAATGTGTCTTTAAACGAACATGGAAATTAGCGCTTGAGCTAAATCTGGCATATTTACAACAAATTTTTATTTTATTTTTTGTATGTTCATGAATATGCAGAGTCCCATTACAAATAAACTAATAAATGAAATGAAAATAAATTAATATAAAGTCATGTTTGAAGTATCAGTTGATACAATCTTATTTATTAAATTTTTAAACTTTAACTTTTCATTCTTGTGAACAAATCTAATTTAAAGATACTTGAACTGTTTGTTAAAGCTGCTGTGGTTTTCAAGGTTTTTTAGACTATTTTCAGCCTCAAATGGAAACGCAGTCTTCAGTATTTGGGGCAGCAGGACGCCGTTTGTGGGATTGAGTCAGAAATAGCAGCTGTAGTGTGTGTTTGTGTGTTTGTGGTAATGAAGAAATATACAGTTTATTTCCTACCTGTGCTGTGAAGCGTGAGTCACCTCTGAGCTGAAAAGCTCCTGGTTTGAAGCGACAAATGCATTTAGTGCTTTTTTTTTCTTTCTCAGGAGAAAAAAATGAATTGATTTCTGATCTGAAAAGAAAATAACACGTGGAAACGCATCAATCAACGCGGTCGTAGCGCACACATGTCAAACTCCTGATTACACACAGTGACTCCTTGACTCAACAGTGTGAAGTGACTTCCATTTACTGTGAAGAGGAGGAGGAAGAAGAAGAGGAAGAAAAGTGCGAATGGCGGGCGCCAACTATGGACGACGGATTGAGACTTTAAGAGTCTTACTGGCACCGAGCTTATCTCCAACCTAATCCAATTACAATAACCAACAGCCCAGTCATAAGGCTGTCAGGACTCTAAGCCTATTACAATAGATCCTGTTCCCTCAGATTGGTGGGGGTGGGGGTGGGATAGAGAAGGAGGGATTGAGAGGAAGAGAGAGATAGGGAGTAATTGGCTTTAGAAGCGAGAGAGTGAGAGAGAGAGAGGATGGTATGAATGAGTCAGTGATATTGTGTGAAAAAGGAAAAAAAAAATGTGAAAAGAGACAAAGAGTCTGAGCTGCATTGTTCTGTATCTTTACACTGTTGTGACAATGCGACGCGTTTCTGAGCAGCTCGCCAACGTAGATCATCAGAAACAGAAGAAAAAAAAGAAAAAAAAAAGAAAGAAAAGGACTGAGATGATTGACAGGAATCGTTCTCCGTGTTTGGTTTTAAACGGGTGGTGGCGTCCCTCAGGGCGCGATCCTGGGTCCTCTGATAACGTCGCCTCATACTCTCATGCTGGGGTCGGTTACATGTTTTTTACAGTTATATTCTTAAGTTTAAGTTATTTTTATAGTGCATTTTATACCAAGGGGCAACTCAATGTGCTTTATATAAAAACAAAAAATGTAACCGGAAGAATAGGAAACGGAAAAAACATCCAATTTCTGAAAATTAACAAAAAATCAAAATAGTAAAAATTGGAAACATTACAATTAAAAGAAAGAAAAAAGAAAAGTACAGGAAATATATATAATAAAATAAAAAAACTAGACTAAAATAGAGCATAAAATATGAGTTTGCAGCATGTATTCATTTGTACTAAAACGATTAAGAGGTCTTACAGTGCAGAGATTGAAAGATTTAAAGTTCTTTAAAAAGGGCTCAGCCATAGACACATGGGAAAAATAAATGTTTTTAACCTGGATGTCAAAGTGCTTACAGTTGGGGCAGATTTCAGTTCTGCTCGTAGACCAAATTTGTAGTGGGTATACTTAAATATAATAGCATTTTCAGTGGGTATACTGAGTATACCTGAGTATCACATAGACTACACCACTGGGACAAGTAGAGGTATGAAATAGGAGGAGAGTAAACCACTTTACATAGATTTTTATTTCATGTTCATATTCGTTTAACATTATTAAGTGACAACAGTTTCAACGGTTTTTATTTTAAGATCATTATGTTTTGCAGGAGAAACGACCAAATGAAAAAATAATTGGCTGATTAATAGAGTGTAAAACTAATCATTAGTTTGTGTCCTGTTGTAATTGTTAATTTGAAGTTTAAATCTTTGTAACATCACTGCTCTGTGGTGAGAAATTAACTGCAATATGTTGTTTTTTGTTTTTTCTCTCTCTCCACCAATAATATGAAGTATAAAGCCACAGTAAAATATGAACATATGGCACTTTGCAAAACGATGCTATTAATTATGTGAAGTGAGTGGGATTTAAAAAGTAACTGATGGTAGAAAAACAGATGCAGGAAATGTTTCCTGGACAGATTTTCTTGTTTTAAAGTACTGATGTATAACACTCACACACACACTTACAGCTCCGGTGTTTCAGACCGTTGATGATCGTTTCAGTCGCTGAGTGTTTTTATATCACCGGCTTTAAAATTCAAACACATTTGTTTTTAATCTGTTGGAGATCATTTTGTATTTTTTCAGTAAAACTCAGTGTCGGTTCTATAAATAAACTGAGAGAACAAGGGGAGAGAGGCAGACAGCCAGGCTGATAACACACACACACATACACACACACACACACACACACACACACACACACACACACACACACACACACACACTCTCTCACTCTCTAATCCTGGTTGACAATCTTTATCCCCAGACCTCTTATAGACCCTCCATCACGCAGAGGTTAGAACAGAAAGCTGCTCCTCTCTCTCTGCATGCACACACATACAGGTGTGCACGATGCATAAAAGCTCGATTGCACAGACACAGAATACACAAAACCTGGAAAACACAAAGACACACACACACACACTCACACACCTCACAGAGAGGCTAATTACATGTAATCAAACCTATCAAGCTTTGCTCCCGGTGAGAGGAGCCGTCACGTGTTGTGAACCCGTGTTGAGTCACACCGGCACTTTGAAGGATGAATAGATAGTTCACCCAAAATTGAAATTGCACTCATTATCTCCTCATAACGGTTGCAAATGGATACCAACTGTCTTCGTAACAAAAAGACACACCAAAAAACATCCAAATACCTCCATGCTGCTCGTATGTAATGTCCCTCTTGTATTGAAGCCCCGACATGAGAAATTGTCCCGAAAAAAATTAAATAAGTCTATATTTCAAGCTTGTTTTGTAGCGGAAGCTTCTCGAAGCTCCTCTTCCCGGTTCGTCAAATTTGATGAACCAGGAAGAGAAGCTTCCACTACAAAACAAGCTTGAAATATAGACTTTTTAAAAACATTTCAGGGCAATTTCACATTTCGGGGCTTCAATACAAGACGGACATTACATACGAGCAGCATGGAGGTGTTTGGACGTTTTTTGGTGTGTCAACACAGTTGGTATCCATTTGCAACCGTCATATGGACATGCACTGCTACGCCGAGACCCCCTGTAACTCAGAGAAGCCACGGAGGACTCTGAAACTTCTCCCAGCCCTTAGTCCAATTTGAAATTTCAATTTTGGGTGAACTATCCCTTTAAACACCAGCCTGAAGCTGCCTCATCCCGTCCCATAATGCACCTGTATGTGCACATGTGGGCTGCGGTTCACAACCTCATATTTCTGTTTCAGAGTGGAGTTTTCTTGGTGGAACATGATATTTAGAGAATTTACCAAAGAGACGAGTGGAGAGTAAGAACACGCTCAGTGATTAAAGCGTTTAGTTTCAGGAAGCAGCAGAGAGACGTGTGCAGCAGAAAGAATCTCTAAACAGCAAGAAATCTGTGTTTTTCTTCTCCGTCCATGACTGTGAATCATTTAGTGAATTACTGACGCAGATTAAAGACTTTCAAACCTTTTAGTTTCACATTTTTTTGGGAGAAATAACATCACAACAAAGTCACGGTTCAATGTGGAAACAACTCGCCACAGTTAAATATGTGGAACAATTCAAATACTTGTATTAGATTATTATCTATAATATAATATCAGAGGCATTTTTTGGTTTTGAGCTTCATCCTCCATTAGCTGATTACAGTGGCGCAAAAAGTGGGTATGCACTATATGCGGCGCATAGGGGCGCCGCGCTAGAGGGGGCGCCAAAGCGATGGGGGAAAAATGATTTTGAGTCGGCATTTTCTGTATTTAACAGCTGTTTGTGCATGTGTAAATGATATGATCAATAACAGAGAGGCATGTCACTAGTTAGGCGCCCCTCCCCTCCCTCACCCCCCCTCCTCTCAGGGCCGGTTTTAGCTATGGGCAATATGGGCCCAGGGCGCAATGTTTGTGAGCGCGCACGAGCGCTCTCCAAAAAAAAAAAAAAAAAAAGATTAAAAAAAACTCGCCAGTTTTCTATACCGCTCATTTCCACGTCAAGTTAGTGGAGTGGGCGCCCTATGTCACCTTGCTGCTGATAGTCATGTTGTGTGTGTGTGTGTGTGTGTGTGTGTCAGAAGAGGCAAGGGGTTGGGGGGGCGGGGGATCAACTTGCGACTGCTGAGGTTGTATCAGAGTCTCACGTCGGATGCTCCGCCGGCCCAGAGGGTTAAGCGCTAAACTCCTCCGCTGAAGTTGGTTTCATTTTGGTAATGTTGCTATGGGATGCCCAGCAATATTCCTCTTCTTCCTCTTCAGTGTCCGGTCTCTGGTAAACAACATGAATAAACTGCAACAGGATCACGTTGTTAAACGGATCCTGGACTGTCGTGATGTTTATAATGAGCGTAGTTTAACCGCAACGTCACGCTGTTTCCAAAACCACACCGACTTCAGCAGAGAAGTGAGTTTAGGTAGGTTTTTAGAGTTAGCCTACAGGTTTAACAGTGGCTCCTGTCATTGCTTTATTTTCAAAATATCATGTTGCTGGCCCTACACTCACAAACAAAACCTATTTTAAATTGTGTATTTTTTTGAGGGTATTCTTGTATTAGAGGTTCAGAGGCTGTAGTCTGGACTGTGAGCAGAGAAAGCTGCCCAGCTTTAATATAAACTAAGCCTGATTGGCTATTTAAAAAATCATTTAAATATTATTTAATTTAAAGGAGCCACTGTAGCCTATAAGATCATGTGTAAGATTAAATTCAGTGTTAAAGGCGCTCAGCAGGGCCGGCTCTACGCAGGGGCAAGAGGGGGCAGCGCCCCCTCAAATAGAAATGTTTTGCCCACTCAAATCAAAATTTTAGAAGTTGAGAAAGCACATTTTTATATAGGCCTACTCAAAAAATGTGTACATTACAAGTTGACAAAATTATCTGCAGTAGCACAAAAATCCGCTGAAAAAGGGACACTGTCCTGTTCTAAAATGTTCTGTTCTTTTTTTTTTTTTTAGTATTCGTAAGACTAGCTTTCCGTTTTGTAAATCTTGACCATAGTAGAACCCCCCCCCCATCTCAGAGTACACCAGAATGCTTCACTCACATGTTAAAATCACAAAAAATTTCTGGGGGGGGATGCCCCCAGACCCCCCTACAGGGGTTTAGCTACTGACCTTTTTCACCCCTCTGGGTTTGCAATGCATCTTCAGGTATGCATCCCTAACCCCCCATATAATGTGGCTCTTTGCATTACGACAGTAAGGACACCCCTGCCCCTAGTTGGACAGGTCTGAAGGCAGAGGCCTGACAAGGTGCAATCCACTTCTCCAGGTTGGGGTTGGACACATAGCCAACAACCCAATTCAATGAAGAAAACACTGTTACTAGGCAGGCGGTTTTGAAGTAAGAAGTAATCCAATAAGTAGCCTATTCAGAATACATTACTTTGAGTCATCCAAATATTACCGATAACAGATTTTGTAATCAGTAATCTGTAGGGGAATACATTTTACAAGTAATCCTCCCAACACTGATTGTAGGTTATATAATAAAATAACACAAATAATATAATATATTCTTGTGTTTGTTTGTTGGTGGGGCGCCAAGAGATTGTTCGCCCACGGGGTGGGGGGGGGGGGGGGGGGGGCGCCTGTGATATGTCTGCATACCCCCCAGAAAGTAGGTAGTTGCGCCCCTGGCTGATTATTATGGTCAAACATGTTCATATTCACAGAGAGACGACGGCTGTCCATTATGAATGAGTTGTGTTGTGTTTGTGTGTCTGTTGTTGCGTGTTGTGTGTCATGCACAGCTTTACATGTCAGGAGATGAGTCACGTCATGTCGCTGCACCAGCTGGCGAGGTACACACATCGTCACGCACACCGACTTCTTTCACAATCTGTCTCCTCTGTGAAGCTAAGCTAAACTAAGCTAATGCACCTTGAATGTCAAATGTTCTCAATTATCTGCCTTTTCTGTAGTATTAAAAAGTATGGTAACACTTTAGATTAGGGAACACATATTCACCATTAACTACACTGCAAAAATTCAAAATCTTACCAAGAATATTTGTCTTATTTCTAGTCAAAATGTCATTTCTAGTCAAATAAAATCTAATTATACTTAAAATAAGACTCATCACATTTAAAAAGTAGCTTGTTTAAGAGTTTAGTTTTGACTAAAATTGAGACATTTTGACAAGAAATAAGACAAATATTCTTGGAAAGATTTTGAGTTTTTGCAGTGTAGGTGCTTATTAATATGCATATAAGCGGCTTACTAGCTCCTCATTAGTAATTATTAAGCACGTATTAACACCGTATTCTCTACATAGCTTTATTCTACCTCTATTAAACCATGAATTAAGATTTTTCCTGATATTATCTCCTAATTATCACTTATTCATTGTAAATCGATGCATCGTTGTTTCTGAGTAATGATGTGAATAACCAGTGGGTTATTGGGGCCTTGTACAGGGGCAGTAGCAGTAATTCTTCCTTTATCACTCTGAATTAGTAGCATTAATGCATTAATTTACAATGAATAAGTGATAATTAGGAGTTAATATCAGGAAAAATCTTAATCCATGGTGTAATAGAGGTAGAATAAGGTGTTAATACGTGCTTAATAATTACTTATAAGGAACTAGTAAGCTACTTATATGCATATTAATAAGCACCTGTTCCATAATCTAAAGTGTTACCAGAAAGTACAATCATTTTTCCTTCATGCCGGTGATCGTCACCATGACTAAGGCAGAAGGAAACTCGTTCCTCAAACATCAGTTCAGCTGCTGCCTGCAGGTCTGGGATCAGCTGATAACTCACTGTCATTTAGCTTCTACCTGCCTCCACCTCCTCCTGGATGTCGGCTAAACCCTTCTAACCGGATAATATAACACAAGACGTTTACAGAGCAGCAGGCGACTCGAACACATTTCTGATGCCTTCATAAAAAGCCATAAAAAAATCCAAAAAAACAAGTTTTATGGATATTGAACGACTCAGAGCAATAATTATTCTGCAGATTCTCCACAGTGTTTGGAAAACAGAGTGAGTATGCAGAGTCCAGATTAAATTAGGAGCTGTGGTGCAGGAGGTAAAAAGTGAAAACTGCTCCCTCTTTATATCAGCAGCCGTTTTATTTCTCTCAACAGAAGCTTTTGTTGTCGGATCGACTGCTTTTTCGCTTTGGCTCCATTCATTTTCTGTTTAATTAGGCTGCAATCAGAGCAGCAGAGGTGAAAGCTGAAACTTCAAATTATCTATATGTGAGACGTTTTGGATGAGCTCTCGTCTCTGTGCCCCCCCCTTCGCCCCCTCGCCCCCTCGCCCCCCCGGGGAGAGCTGGGATCACGCGGTAATTAGGCATTCAGAGAAGCTCAATCAGTCCTAATGGTGTGAGTGATCGGTGGAATTACTGGTTGTGATGAAGCGGGAGTCACGACGACGAACCTCAGAGGACGACGTCGTTACAAGTTCAGATGAGATCCACACTTTTGGTTTTCTTAAAAAAAAATACAAGTTGAACTTCTCAAATGAGCCTCACAGGCCTCTGTAGCCAGGAAGTCACATGACACAGGTAGAGGAAATGATGTAGGAGCTTCCTCTCATCTCAGCTGCTACTGCTACAGAGCAGTGGCTCCATGAGTGGAGGGTGAAGTGTTTGCACCATGTAATGGAATTTTTTTATGTTTATGACCCTCGATTGAACTTTGAAGATGTATGCTCATGAACTTTAGCTGAACTTCAAAGAAAGCGCAAGTTGCACTTTTCTGCTGTACAGGGCAATATGCAGTGTCTGACTGGGTTCAGGTTAATTTGTGATGATTACGCTTAAGCAAGCAGCTGTCTTCATATCCAAAACCACAGTGAGATGTCAATGAGATGACAACATGCTGAGGTGTGAAAAAACCACAACCAACCACTAGCTTCCTGCCTTTACATATGAGTTGATCTTATAATAGTCCAATGACATGTCATGAGTGCTAAGTGCGTACTTGTACTATGCAAACTTATTCTGCAAGAATGCAATAATGTTATTGGACAATGTGTGATGCCGCCTCCACAGAGGATCACGTGGCTCCTTCCTGCTCTTGTGCCTATGTAACCTGATGTAACGAAATCTCAGTGTGCAGTGCACTCTCGTACAGACTTTTGTGTGTATGACAGTCCACCTCTTGCAAGATAAAAACAAAGTATACTTAAAGTGAAACCTCATTTTGTTTGAATTATGATTTTCTCTCTCACAAGTTAAAGGAAATTTCCACAACAACCACCCTTCACCCTGCATCCTCCATTCTTCAACTTCAATCCTGAATCCTGCACCCTACTCTGCAAAAACTCTAAATCTTTCCAAGAATATGTGTCTTCTTTCTTGTCAAAATGTCTCATTTCTAGTCAAAACTAATCTCTTTCCACTTAAAATAAGACTCATCACCTAGAAATTAACTTGTTTTTAGATCATTTTCACTTGTTTCAAACTAATTTTCACTTGAAACAAATAGAAAAATCTGCCAGTGAAAGCAAGTTTTTCGTGGTTGTAATAAGAAAGAAAAACTTGCTCCACTATCAGATTTTTCTACTTATTTCAAGTGAAAATCTGCTTGAAAGAAGTAAAAAGTGTCTAAAAACAAGCTACGTTTCAATGTGATGAGTCTTATTTTAGGTATAATTAGATTTGATGTGAAGAGAAACGACATTTTGAGTAGAAACAAGACAAATGTTCTTGGTAAGATGTTGAGTTTTTGGAGTTTTTGGAGTGTGCACCATCCAGCCTCCACCCTGCAGCCTCTGTTCTGTTCACATCCGTCATGATTAAATCAAACTCATCCGTCCACACTGTGACTGAGCTCAGCAGAAACTGAGAGGATGAAAGTCTGCGAGCAGCCTCCCTCCGATAAAGAGCTTGTGTTTGAGACCATGAGGACTTGACACCGGGCCACAGCGTCGCCGCCCCGGCTGTTGTTGATAATGTTCTTAAAGCTGTTAAACCAGCGCAGCTTCTGGACTGAGGAGGTTAAGTGCTCAGTCTGGTCTGTAATCCCGGCTGTAATCCAGCAGCGAGCTCAGTGTGTCTGTACTCGGTGACATCAGCACATCCAGCGGTGCACAATATGTTAATGCAAATGTTAATAACGTTACAGAGACGAGAGAGGAGCTGAAGGATTAATCAGAATATCAATGAAATCACACCGTGGGCAAATGAAACAACCAAACTGCAGGAGCTGAAATGTATTAAACAGAACAGAAGTGTGTTCAATCCTTTATTATAACTATAACTAGACCCTATAGGTTTTAGTTAATTCATCATATAATAATAAAGTTATTCCTGCATTGATGCTAATTAGTCTGTAATTTAAACACAGTCCTTAATGTTTAACTCTGGATCAATGAGCTCATCTGTAATATGTTTAACGATTGTATTTCCACACTTAATAAATGATGGATTTTGGCATTTATCAATTAAAAACAGTTATTTCGGAGATGTAATGTAATTGGTTCATTAGATCATTTAGGAGCAGCTGATCTTTATGTGAAATTAATGACGTTTCCTATAACAGAAGACATGAGACTTTTTTTTTTCTGATCCCACGTGTGGAAAATTTGCTTGTAACAGTAGGAAATAGTACAGGATGCATAAAAATAAAAATATAGAGAATGTACTATGTACAAAATATATATACTATGTAAAAAAATAAAATATTATTTAAATAAAAACTATATATCCATGTTGTTTGGTCAAATATATACTGCACAGTGTGGTTGGCTTGTGCAGAAGTTGTCAGAACAGTAGCTATTGCAATAGTGTCAAGAGTAAATAGATAGACTGATGGCTGAGTTTCACTCCTCTGATCACATTAATGTTCCTATACGTTCTCCTATAGTACAGTATGTTCTTCCAGCTCCATGCATGAGGAGCAGGAGGAGAAGATGAAGTCAGGTCCTGTAGATCTGGATCAACTGGATCCAGCAGGTTTTCATGGTGGTAAAACTTGACGGATGAGGAGAAGATTGTTGAGACGGTACCGGTGGAGTTACAGCTGGACTCAGAGAACATTGTGTGTGTGTGTTCATGTGTGTGTGTGTAAATTAAAATAAAAAGGTCACTTCTTTCTTTCCTTCCCTCCTTGGAGTGCATCCAAACCTTCCCTACCTCTCTCTACCTCGGCCCAGTTTCTCTTCCAGCAGCATCAGAACCTGAGAGCAGCTTTTCTCCTCTCAACCACTTCACTGGTTTATTTGCTGAATAGAAAAATGGAACCAGTCTCCGAGCAGCACTGGAACCAATTGGCTAAAAAATAAGCACCTTTTTGTTATTGGGACGGGAGGAGGAGGAGGAGGGGTAGAGGAGGGGTAGAGGAGGGGGGGTAGAAAGCTCACTTTAAACTCATCGTTACCTCACTCACACACACACACACATATACACACACACACACACACACACACACACACACACACACACGGGCCTGGCTAGCAGCCATCAGCAGGGCAAAGAGCTGTAGGACATTTGTACACTGCAGGGCAGATCTCTGCATACTGCGCCATGCAACAACCACACACACACACACACACACACACACACACACACACACACATACATACAGTATACAGGTTAATGACGCGATGCAAACCAATGTCAAGTGGTGTAACCGGTATTCTTTCATAAAACTGTGACTATTTAAAGGAAAATAGCCTTAAGGTGGACTCAAATGTGGAATAAATGTAAGTCACTTTTGCAATGCAACACTACAGTATGTTTCTTGAAAAATTTGACATCATTTGTCAAATTATTTGGAAAGAGCAGTTTCTCTTCTGTTGCAGCTACAACCTGGAACACTCTGCAAAACCATCTGAGACTTACCTCACTTTTATCAATAGGACAATTTAAAACCATAACTACATCTTATTTCACCTCTAACTGCTCCTGCTTTTAACTACACTTATGTTTTTCAATCTATCCTCGTCACCTTTAACTTCTGGTATCCTGTTATGTTTCAAATGTTTTATCTTCTGTCCTTATATGTTTTGTGTTTCATCTCGGCTACATTGTAAATGAGGTTACTCCTCAATATATCTCCGAGTTTAAATAAAGGTTATGAAATGAAATTAGGTGTTTTTAGGATCAGTCGTGCTCAGTGTTGCCAAAATGCATTAAAATTTAAATATGGAAACACAGCAAAAAAAAAATCAATTTTCAAATTAAAGTTTTCAGAAGAAAATATATTTTTTTGTAAGTACACTTAATTCCACTGTACTGTAGGTGGATCAAATATTGAATATTGATCGTTCTTTTGTGGTTACACCATATGACATTTTCAGGGTCTTACCATTGTTAAAGGGATAGTTCAACATTCAACACATTCATGGCGGAGCAGAGCAGCTCACGGCTCTGCTCCGCCATTCTTAAATTAGCTTGCACCAACAATTAAAGCTAACGAACCTACTGCTATGACTATAGGGATTGTGGCAATGGGCCAATTTGCCAAAACCATCCCTTTAAAAAATGGCTCAAATCTAATTTCAAATGACATACAACCCACTACAAATTGTACATTGGAACAAATCTGATGCTTTTAAAAACCATTTTCTTTAAAGATGTATTTGAATTGCTCATCTTGCTAACCTGTATTTGTCTCTGACCCACATATAACACACACACACACACACACACACACACACACACACGTCGTGGTAGAGGCTGAAGCGCTGCAGATAACAGCTGCAGCGACGGCGGTGAGGAGGAATCAGCTCTGCTCAGCCGTGCACAGTCACAGTCACACAGAGTAACTCAACTTCACTCTAAAAGTTTGGAGTTTGATTTTTTTTTTTTTTCAGTGGCAGCCGAATCGCCCCCGACGACGGAGACGCAGGTGTGAGACGACTTTGATCTGCAACAGTCACACACGGAGAGACTGTGACATTTACACACACACACACACACATAGACGAGTGTGTGTGTGAAACTCTGGAGCTGAACCGAACTCTAATTGGCGCCAAACGGCTGCAGGGAATTCATCATCAGAAACTGAGACGTCGTGTGCAGCTTCTTCTTCTTCTTCCTCTGTCTCTATAGAGGACGGAGTCGTCAACATGAAGCTACGATGGAGGTTGTTGATGTTTTCTGACAAAGACCATTCATCATTACATCATTATTGTCCTACTACACTGTACACACGACATGTGCTCTTCATCTCTCTCATGGTCACTGTCTGAATAAAACCTCATCCTCTAAAAATCTAAAACTCAACTTGATTAATATGAATTTGAATACTTTTACATTTATATTTTTAGGTCAAAAAGAAAAAAAAGAAAACTGAGTTTCACTTTAACTTGCACAGAGCTGCCACCACTTCCTTGACCTTCTGTTAGTTAGTTACCATGGTAACACAGGTGAAGCATCATCAGCAAAGAAGTCTGTAAAAGTCTGCTACTGCTAGGTAGCCTACCGCTAACACTAGCAGCTAAAATTAGCCTGCATTATTCCCACAGTGTTTTCCATTTCTATATATACTGTATGTCTTTATATAGGCTATATACTGTATATTAACATTTGTATTGTATCTATGTATTTATCTTGTTCATTTATCTTGTTTAAATTTGCACTGACGCTTTTCCACAAATGAAGTTCCTAATGGAAAAATAAAGTTCTTTGAATTGAATTGAATTGAATTGAATCTATATCTATATAATTTACTGTATATAGAAGAAGAGGAAGAGGGGAGGAGGTCAGGGCTTGAAATTAGCGGTCGCCACTCGCCATTTGCGACCCAGATTCCTCTGTGGCGAGACAGATTTTCAGCTGTCTCGCCACTTGGCGAGCTAGAAAAAAAGAGACTCCCAATCTGTTTCCAGGGTTTCCCCAGTGTATTATAAACTTATAGTCACCTGACAACGTCACAACTTAGTCGCGCATAACGGGACATGTCACGGACATCATGTTTATCAGACCGCTGCTTCACAGCTGACCGAGAGGAACGCACCGAGTCCAGTTAACGTGAGCCGAGCCGCGGCTCCAAGAGGCTCAGACTCAGTCAGCTGCTGTAGCAGCTGGTAGCTGGTAGCTGTTAGCTGGTAGCACGCCGGAGTCGGTGGTCGGACTATCCGACGGACGGGGGGGTGGGGGGTGGTATTTGAACACTGTACAATCAGCGCGATATAGCGCATTTACGAGCGGCAAAGTGCCAACTGTGTGTGTGTGTGTGTGTGTGTGTGTGTGTGTGTGTGTGTGTGTGTGTGTGTGTGTGCGTGCGAGAGAGACGGCAGGTGGACTGACAGGCAGAGATGAGAGTTGGTGAAGCGCGTGTTTAAAAATTATTATTATACTGTTCTTCTTTGAGTGGAGTGGGATTGTGGGAGGGATAAAAAACTGGGGGGAAAAAACGGAAGAATGGAAGTCTCTGTCATGTTGCTACCTGTGAAATTGCTTCCATTAAAGAAAGTCATCAAAAAAAAAAAAAAAAATTCTGAGAGCCTGTGGCAGGCCACCACACATAAACTACTGTTATTCTAGAAAAGTTGAAAGGTCATCGTCTACAGAGCACAATTGATTGAGAAGAACAGGATGACTGTTATATGGTACAACTATGACTGCTATGTAACTAGTGACGTCGAAATACAATAGAAGCAACTTGTTGGTTTTGGCTAGTAAAAATTCTGTCTGGCGAGTAACTTTTTTGACCTACTAGCCACTTGGCTAGTAGGTCAAAAAGTTAATTTCACACCCTGGAGGAGGTCATATTAGTCTGTTGTAGTTCATCTTCAATGGGGTAAAAAAACAAAAAAAAATCTATTAAACTTATAATTATTCTTATTTTTACACCATATTGTCCAGATTGAATCCCGGTGTTTCACTGGATCTGCAGCTGGTGTCAGTTTGCAGAGCAGATTGGCCAAATAGTTAATGGATTTATATTATTTTTACAGGATACTTTATATTTATATCTTAAAAAACACTTTAAACTACTAGTCACATTCACACTTTGGTACATCACTGCACAATGAAACAACAGAGGTGAATTTAGGTTCAGTATAGTATCTTATGTGATATGTGACCTGGAGAGGGATGAACAGGAGGAGGAGGAGGAGCTTCTCTCAGGTTTTAAAGTTTCATATTTAAGGAAGAAAAAAAAAGAGGGAAAAAAAGACATAAAATCCTCTGAGTGAGTTGATTTTCCACAAAACTAAATGTTTAACAGCGGCACGGAGGAGCTGAGCAGAAATTACCACTTTGCAAGTCGTGGTTCTCATACAGCCTTAAGTGTGCTATTTAACTTTTATATGGGAAATAATGAGGAAAGGTCAGCGACGCCTGAACGCACCAGTCAGACCTCATCACGGTGAAATAACAGAGCTTCCAGTCTAGTTCACACTCCTAAAGACCACAGAGCTTCCTGCAGAACTGAGCCTGTTCCACTGCTTTGCATTGTAAAAAAGCCGGCGGGTCATAAAAACCCACTTTATTTCATTTTTTTTTTCATTTTTTTACTCTCAAGAAGCCAAAACAACAAAAGTGCTGAGAGACCCTGTAGCTTCTCCACGCTAATAATCAGCTGTGATGAGAAGGTGTCGCTCCGCAGCAGAAAAATATATAAAAAAAACTGATTAAAATGTCAAAAGGGAATAAAAAAATAAAATAAAAAAAGATTAAAATCAAGAAATGAAAGTGGAAGTGAAAGTGAGAGAGTCGGCTCTGATTCAGCTCCTCAGATCCAACACTGCAGATGTAAAATGACACTTTATTCCTCACGGTGACAGGCTGTATTACTTCCTCTGTACCCTGTTTACTGTCTCACACACACAGAAAAACACACACACACACACACACACACACACACACACACACACACACACACACACACACACACAGAGACACATACACACACAGTGTTTACAGAACCGTGTTAAACAGACTATTTTCTGCAGCTGCTCCTTAAACGTGTCAAACTTCCCCTTTTTTCTGTCTTCAAGTCGCAGCTCTCTGAAGTTAATTGTGTCGTCTACACATCTGAAAAAAAAAAAAAGCTGCAAATGTAGAGCTTTGTCATTTGTACACACACACACACAGACACACACACACACATGCAGACACACACATGCAAACGCACGCACACACAAAACCTCTGACAGCACATCCAGTGTCTTTGTCAAGTGCTGTCATAAACATTTGCAGTGTTGGCACAGAGGCTGCTGCTGCTGAGCTATAGTGTAGTGTTGTGTGTGTGTGTGTGTGTTATTCAGCGTGTGTTGTGTCAGTGTGTGTATGTGTGTGTGTGTGTGTCCTCGTCTCGTTCCAACATGGTTTCAATGACTATATCTATATTTAACAGTCATGAGCAGCTTCCCACTGAAATGAAGTCATTTAAACTCTGATTCTGTTTCACGCTGTTTAATCAGTTTGTACCTGAGGACGTTTTGACCTCGTTTGAACTTTAATTCACTAAAAACATCAAAGTTCACTGAAAAACTGCAGTCATAGCAGTAGGTCCGTTACCTTTAATTGTCGGTGCAAGCTATTTTTAGAACGGCGGAGCAGAGCCGTGAGCTGCTCAGAGCTACGCTACGGAGGCTCATTATGGGATTTCTTAATTGGTTTCCCTCATCAAACTCATCAAATACACAATCCAACGACTCCACAACGCTCTGGTGGACAAGTTGTGAGCTGCACATTCACCACGCTATGAGATAATAACACAACGTTACCACACAGAGTTGTTTTAGAGGGAAATTCATGCAAAACCGCTGATGTGCGTTGCCTTCAGGGACAGTTTTTCATCAAGCAGTCTCTGCATTTCCCTCTAAAACAACTCTGTGTGGTAACGTTGTGTTATTATCTCATAGCGTGGTGAATGTGCAGGTCACAACTTGTCCACCAGAGCGTTGAGGAGTTGTTGGATTGTGTATTTGATGAGTTTGATGAGTTTGAAACCAAGAAATCCCATGAGCCTCCGTAGCGTAGCTCTGAGCAGCTCACGGCTCTGCTCCGCCGTTCTAAAAACAGCTTGCACAATTAAGACAATTAAAGGTTACAAACCTACTGCTATGACTATAGGGATTATGGCAATGGGCCAATTTCTTGTTGCCAAAATGTTGAACTATCCCTTTAAGTTATTATCTGAGTCCGGTTTTCCATTAAACAGAACAACAGGAGCTTTTCTCCTCTTTAACTCTCCCATCAGACCTGAGATGTTTAATGGTGTGTGGAGCAGGGATTTCACCTGAGCTCCGTTATCACCACCGCTCCTCCCGCTCAGAGAGCAGAGGAAAAACAGCCACCGAGGAAATAACCGACAGGTCGAGTGAGGCAGACACACACACACACACACACACACACACACTGAGAAGAGAGAGAGTGTAGAGATGCCAAGGTGGAACGAGAGGCTTATTTCTGTCTCTGTCCTTTAGAGCGACTGCAGCGTGAAAGAGAGAATCAGAGAAAGAGAGAAAAGAGGAGAGAGACTTGAAAAGGTGAAGGAAATCAAAATGTCACACACACACACACAGACACGCACACGCACACACACACACACGCCTCTCTGTTTTCCTCAGAGTGAATATTACCTTTTATTTCTGAGCCAAAACTCAATTATAACCTGAAAACAAACGGAGCAGAAGCCGGTCGGGGGCTGGTGGAGGTTTAAGAGCTTAGTCAGCTGCTCGACGAGAAACTGAGAGAGAGAGAGCAACAAAGTCTGCATGGAGGGGGGGAGGGGAGGGGGGCAAGCCCAGGTTTGCTCCGTCAGACTTTTTGATGTTCGAGTCCAGAAGCTGTGAAGCAGGTTAAAGCTTCAACGCAGCAGGTTTCAAAAGCTCAGAAACACGAAGCTGGGAAATTTGTTCTGGGCCATTCGCCGATGCTGCTGCAGCCACGAGTAACACAGAACATGCAATTACATACTGTACATTCACACACAATAGATGTGCACATCTACTGTAGGCTATATCATACAAAGTGCCGGAGAGTCCAAAAAACATGGTGCATTGAAAAATTAATAAATAGCACCAAGTAAAAGGTGCTACAATTTTAGTAGGAGAATTAATTGAACGTCTGCATTTTGACACCGACACTGTCCCAGAGTTTTACTGTCATGCCATGGTGTAATGACTGAATCAGCTGTTGTTGTTTCCTATTTTTGGGATTAAAAATCATCAAATTTGATCAGTTTTTATTCAAACACAGTAGAAGTGTTGAAGCTGTTCATTAAAAATTATCAAATTTGATCAGTTTTTATTTAGAAAACAGTAGAAATGTTGAGAATGTTGATTAAAAAGCATCAGATTTGATCAGTTTCTATTAAAACACAGTAGAAATGTTGAAGCTGTTGATTAAAACCAGTAAACACACTAAATAAAACAGCTTCATGTTCAACGCCAGTGACGTCTCAGAGCTCGAAGATCAAAAACTGAGACTTCAAATTCATTTTTACACTTCTGACACATGTATAATGCACCTTATGGGATGTTAAACATATCATAGATGTACTATGAGCTTGATGTTTGGATTTTTCTATCTTAAAAATAGTCTAATTTATTCCAAATGTTCATTTTCTTCTGTCACAATCTGTTGATAAAGCAGCATCAGTGTAAAAAAACAAAAAAGAACATGGAGGTTCATCCATAACCATCAGATTCGTGAGGTCATGTGAGGTCACGCAGCTCATTCAGACAGAAGTAAAAACCGAGTGTTTAAGTTCCTCATGGCTGAACAACAAGTAACTTCAGGTCAAGTAACTTTCCAACAAACAAACAGGACTAATTGTTTCAGGACTTTATTCTCATTATCTCAGCCAGACCCAACAATAACTTGCGCTTCACTTGGATCCAATTGTTCCAGATGCTTAATTAGATATTGAACAATTCACTTTGGGGGCTGCAACCGCCAATTACTTTCATTATCAATTATTCTCCACATGCGCCGTCCCCACACCGTCTGAGGACGATCTCAGATATTTAGATCCAAGAGAATCAGTTCATCACATCTGAACAAAGACCGAGAAACTTTATCTACACTGCAAAAACTCAAAATATTTCCAAGAATATTTGTCTTGTTTCTTGTCAAAATGTCTCAATTTTAGTCAAAACTAAACTGTTTCCACTTAATATAAGACTCATCACCTAAAAATTAACTTGTTTTTAGATCATTTTCACTTGTTTCAAACTAATTTTCAATTGAAATAAGTAGAAAAATCTGCCAGTAAAAGCAAGTTTTTTTGTGCTTGTAATAAGAAAGAAAAACTTGCTCCACTATCAGATTTTTCTACTTATTTCAAGTGGAAATTTTGCTTGAAAAAATTAAAAAGTGTCTAAAAACAAGCTACTTTTTAAATGTGATGAGTCTTATTTTAAGTATAATGAGATTTATTTTAACTAGAAATGACATTTTGACTAGAAATAAGACAAATATTCCTGGTAAGATTTTGGATTTTTGCAGTGTACAGATTACATTTATAACTGAAAACATGTTTCCTTATGTTAAGACTTGATGAATACAATGTATTCATTTAATTTGTTTTTTTATTTTCTGTCAGTTTCTATTATACTACCTTATGTTCGAAATAAAGTTTTAAATAATTAAATGAATAATAATTATGTGGTACTTTTATTTTGAAGGCCGAGTGCTGAAGAG
Organism: Trachurus trachurus; assembly: GCF_905171665.1. Lineage (NCBI taxonomy): Eukaryota > Metazoa > Chordata > Actinopteri > Carangiformes > Carangidae > Trachurus > Trachurus trachurus. Next base: position 2,224,103 of record NC_139913.1, read on the forward strand.
GATCGGAGTCAAGATCAAGTTTTGACTTTGAAGAGACAAAAGGGAAGAAGAGAAAATGTGATAAAGGAAGTAAAGAGACAGAGAGAGAGAGAGAGAGAGAGAGAGAGAGAGAGAGAGAGAGAGAGAGAGATGGAGGTGAAAAGGAGAAAAGGACGAAGACGATGGTTTTACAGCCAATAAAAGCTGAAGAGGAACGAGACATAAAAAGCTGCTGATAAACCAAATCCAACATGTTTTACACCTCCACCTCCTCCTTTTATTTTCATTTCAAACATCAAAGCTGTGGATAAACGCCTGGAGAAGCTGCTGAGGAACAAAACCACAGGAATATCGGTAACACTTTACTTGACGCCTATCTCTATAACACATTATAACCATACTTATAATGAGGTATAATGCAGTTATAGCACTGTATAACTATAAACACTCATAAATGATCATAATGCTTTATAATAATAATCATAAGACACTATAAAGCATTTTATCTTGACTTATAAGGTCAGGTATTATAATGCGTTAAAAGTGTTAGTAACTCACTGACAATGACCACATCGATAATACATTATAAATATAGTTATAATAAGTTATTATTGGCTTATAAATGTGTATAACTATCATTATAAACACTCATAAATTATCATAAGGCTTTATAACAATAAGCATAACACATCATAGTGCAATTATAACTCTATTATAATAATTGACCTTATAAACCATTATAAAATGCTCCATAATATTTTATGCTTATTGTTATAATGCCTTATGATAATTTATGAGTGTTTATAATGATAGTTATACACGTTTATAAGACAATTATAACACATTATATCAATACATTATCAGTGAGTTACTAACAATTATAACATATTATAATACCTGACCTTATAAGTCATGATAACATGTTTTATAGTGTGTTATGCTTATTGTTATACAGCATTATGATCATTTATGAGTGTTTATAATTATAGTTATAGAGTGCTATAACTGCATTGTAACTCATTATAAGTATGGATATAATGTGTTATAGAGATACTGTAGGAGTCAAGTAAAGTGTTACCGGAATATCAACTCAACCGAGGCGAACCTGAACGCACCGTCAGCAGCAGCAGCAGCAACAGCAGCAGTGTGATGTGACGGCTGCTCAGAGAAATGGTGGGATGTATAAGTGTCTCACTTGAAATGCCATTTGGGTCAGTGAGGCTAATAGCTGATAGCTGCTCTTTATTATGGGCTGTTTTAATACAGGGCAGCGCAGCCTCTGTATAATGATGCTGCTGCTGCTGTGGTTTAAGTGCTGAGGAGACGGAGGATCTTTGAATGCAGCAGGAACAAGTTCATTAATATTGATGAGGAGAAGAAGGAGATGAAGGAGGAAGAAGAGGAGGAGAAGAAGGAGAAGGAGAAGAAAACAAAGAGCGTCTGTCTCACTCATTCATCAAACTGTCGGAGCAGTTTGAGACTAAACTTGTGGAAACATGAAGAAAAGTTAAAAACAATAAACGACTAAGTTGTGTCTCTATGAGCTGGGTTGAAGTGGATCAATTGATTTTATCCAACAGAACGATGATCGATTGGTATTTGGTGTTTGTGTTTGTTTCCTGGAGCCAAATTCTGCTCAAGTGTTGATGATGAGGGCTGGAAATATTTTCATCACTTCAGCCAAAAGTTTTTATTTTTTTATATATTTTTTTGCATATTTTGGTGAAATTAGTCATTTTTTACTTTAATTAACTTCTGATTATGCGCATAAGTAAAAACCTGTTGAATAATTAATGGACAGGACGTGTCAAACATGTCTAATAGATTAAAAAAAAACCCTCTCTCAGTCCAAACTATAACATATAAGACGCACTGCATCATGGGAAATGTTGTTCTCACAGCCACTGTACTGTAGTTGTTACTTTCTCCTTTTAAATCCTTAAAAACACTGAATAAAACAAAGTCATGTTCAACACATTCAGTGATGTGGCGACTGCAGGACACTCAGAGGAGGGCGTATAGTGGATATTATGGGATGTTTGGTGTTTAGACATGTGCATTTATCACCATTTAAAACCTCCTGAGCTTCCTGCAGACTCGTCCTGGTGTTATCTGTCACTGATTTTAATGCAGATTAAGATTCAGATGCAGAATAAATATATATTTAATGTGAGAAATTGACAGTTTTTTGCAGCGTTGGCTGAGGTGTGAGCTCGGCTTTATGTAACAGTGTTTGGATGTGAACCCTCTTCCTCCTCCTCCTCCTCCTCCTCCTCCTCCTCCTCGTCTTCCTCCGTGTTTGTCAGTGACTCTGTCAAACTTTCAGACGGGTTCACACACAACAAGAGGCAAATATGGACATATAGACACGAGTAAATATGTGCATATACGCCATCTGAGCCTCCGTCTGCCTCTCGCTCTCTAATAGCTCGACTCCGATGAAACATTCATGAGGATTCCTGAGGTTCGGGTAATGAGGTTGACATGGATTCCTCCTCTCCTCCTCCTCCTCCTCCTCCTCCTCCTCGATCCACATCAGGCTCTGACCAGCTCTGATGTACGACGGGGAATCAGAGATAGACCCGACCCGATCACACCCAGCCTCATCAAACACACCACACACACACATGCACACACACACACACACACACGCTGGGTGGAAAACGAGAGCGAGGCAGAGATTTGTTCAGAGGGAGATCGGCGGCAGCAGCAGATTGGATTTGAGTTGCATAAATTTGAATTTGTCTCGCTCGTGCTGAAACGCTGAATCTGAAAAAATACAAATATTTTCTCCTAGAGTGAATGAATGTGGGGATGGATGAAGTGTGTATGTGTGTGTGTGTGTGTGTGTCTCAGAGGTTACTACAGGTCAAACAATCAGAGCTCACTCTTCATCTCAGCTGCAGTTTTCTTTTTTTTTAAAGCTTTTAACATTTTTGCTGCTACAAGAAAACACATGTTTATTATCTGCAACTGGATCGAGCCAGAAGTTGAGTTGCATTGTGGGTAACGTAGCTAGGCGCCATGCATGAGGATGAGGACGAGGACGACAGGACAGCGTTGTGGTTGAAGGAGGTGGAGGACACTTCCTGTTTGTCTCATGAGGCTTTTATTGTGAAATTAAGCAAAGCTGTTAAAGGTCGAGTCTGTAGTTTTGTGCTCAAAAATAAACATTAGACTTATACAAATGAAATCCGTCTTAATCTTCACCTATGGGCTTCTAGTTCAGGTGAAGCTATGTGCAGCAGAGTAGGAGGCTCAGGGCTGCTAGCCGCACTAGCTGTCTCTGATGCTAACGAGTGCTAGCACGTCTCTCTCTCAGCAAAGAAAAAGAAATACAGTCTTAGTGAAGCGCTGGAGCCGCGGACCGATTCCCCACCGTCACCGACAACTAAAGCCTCGACTGGTAACAAGTATGAGGGCCGTTGTGGGGAGCTAGCTCGATGCTAACTTCGGCTAGCGGTAGTAGCGGTTAGCATCCGCCGCTAACACCGTCTTCCCAGCTCACCACAACGGCATAACAACATAACACCAGGCTCCCGGTGTTGGTGACGGTCGGCTATCGGCCCACGGCTCCAGCGCTTCACTCAGACTGTATTTCCTTTCCTTTGTTGTCATGACAACTGCTGCTGTCTGGGGCAGGAGGCTACACAGCTTAGCCCTTTTGTTTACAAACTGCAATGAACAAAACTCCAGACTCTACACAGCAAAAACTCAAAATATTTCCAAGAATATTTGTCTCATTTCTAGTCAAAACTAATCTCTTTCCACTTAAAATAAGACTAATCACCTCAAAATGAACTTGCTTTTAGACAGTTTTCACTTGTTTCAAACTAATTTTCAATTGAAATAAGTAGAAAAATCTGCCAGTGAAAGCAAGTTTTTTTTGTGCTTGTAATAAGAAAGGAAAACCTTCTCACTGTCAGATTTTTCTACTTATTTAAAGTTGAAAATGTGCTTGAAAAAAGTAAAAAGTGTCTAAAAACAAGCTACTTTTTAACGTGATGAGTCTTATTTTTAAGTAGGCTATAATTAGATTTAGGCCAGGTTTACACGAAGACGGTGTGAACAGAAGACGCAAAAGTGGCGTCGCGTCTTCACTTTTTATTTTGCGTCTACACGGGCGTTCTCGGGAGGAAATCTCTGTGCATACGGAGACGCAAAAGTGTGTACAAATCCATTGCTAATGCACGCCAGACCACTAGGTGGTGCTGTCACAAACGCCGCGATGCCTACGCGCATCCGTAGAACCTTCCTTCTTCTCGTCACTGTGCCGGGAAATCAGTAAAGGAAAACATGGCTACAGCTAACAACAAGAAGAACTGTCCGATGAAGAGGTCGAGCTATTGCTCCAGACCACTCTCTCTGAAGGGTGGATGTAATCCGACATGTTTGTTTGTATCGTGACGTCAACACGCCGACTTGACGTCAACACGCCGACCTGACGTCAACACGCCGACTTGACGTGAGTAGTACAGCAGATCTGAGCCAGTTTTGCGTCTTGGCCTGTTTAGACGGAGACGCTGCGCTGGAGCGTATTCAACTTTTCCACTTTCAGGGGTGGTTTGAGATTTTTGCGTCTTCAAGCCCCAAAAACGCCGTCACCATATAAACGAAAGGCACTTCCGATAAAATATTTTATCGTCTTTACTCGCAAGCGTCTCCGTGTAAACGGCCCCTTAGTTTGACTAGAAATTACATTTTGACTAGAAATAAGACAAATATTCTTGGTAAGATTTTGAATTTTTGCAATGTACCTTTAAAGGAGTCTGTTCTGTTTACTCTCTTTCTCCATGTTTCATCCTCTCTTCCTCCTCTCTGATAAAAGGGAGAATCAGAAAACCAACTTTTTTTTAATAAGAGCTAGTGGAACTGTAACTCTGGATATTACTACGCCTCAGTCCTCCGAGCCTCGATCTGCAATGTGGAGCTCCTGAATAAAATTATGTAAAACCATCGGGTCGTCCCATAAAGGATGCATTCATTAATCTGTATGGAAACTGTAAGCAGAAAAGACAAAGTTACAGAGTGGAGATAAGCACTTATTGCTCTCATTACGGCGGCGGCCGACGGCGCTCGACGGCGTGCTGACTCAGTCCGCCCTCTTTAATTGAGTTGGTTCACTGTTTGTTTGCTTCGTTTTATTTTACAGCTTCTCTCCAGATAAGTGCGGCAGCGGCGGCGACTCTTTCTCTCTGATCAGACGAGCAGTTTAGCGGCCGATGTGCTGACTCACAGGAAGTTAGCGAGGACGCTTCTTTCCTCCTCTAATGTCTGTTAACGGAGGAACATCAACAATACAAACTTTATAAATTCGCAGGTTCCACTTTTCTGTTTCTCATCTCTGAAGTAAACTGGAGCAGATTTTTTTTTCTGATTGATGCTCATGAATGTTATTAAAGGGATAGTTCACCCAAAATTTGAGATTTCACTTATTATCTACTCCCCCTCATGTGGACTAAGGGCTGGGAGAAGTTTCAGAGTCCTCCGTGGCTTCTCTGAGTTACAGGGGGTCTCGGCGTAGCAGTGCATGTCCATATGACGGTTGCAAATGGATACCAACTGTCTTCGTGACAAAAAGACACACCAAAAAACATCCAGATACCTCCATGCTGCTCGTATGTAATGTCCCTCTTGTATTGAAGCCCCGAAATGCAAAATCGAGAAGCTTCCGCTACAAAACAAGCTTGAAATATAGACTCATTAAATTTTTTTGGGACAATTTCGCATTTTGGGGCTTCAATACAAGATGGACATTACATACGAGCAGCATGGAGGTATTTGGATGTTTTTTGGTGTGTCTTTTTGTTATGAAGACAGTTGGTATCCATTTGCAACCGTTATATGGACATGCACTGCTACGCCGAGACCCCCTGTAACTCAGAGAAGCCACGGAGGACTCTGAAACTTCTCCCAGCCCTTAGTCCACATGAGGGGGAGGAGATAATGAGTGAAATTTCAATTTTGGGTGAACTATCCCTTTAACACTCGTAAACAACAAGCGTCGCCTCTCGTCTGTCCGGTCGGTCGGTCGGTTCGTCCATCCCTCGCCACCGCCTTCTCCTTCTTCCTCATTTGCATTTCAATCTCTCCGTCTGTGATCCCTGTGTTTACCTGTCCCTCTCCTCTCCATCTACCCTCCTCCCTCCTCCTCCTCCTCCTCCTCCTCCTCCTCCTCCTCCTCCTCCTCCATCCCTCTCTCCACTCATTTGTCTGCTGATGAGAAGGATCAAGCTTTGATATCAGATGAGACTCGAGACCTCTCGCCTCAGCTGATAGATGAGGGAGGAGGAGGAGGAGGAGGGGGAGGAGATGAAGGTGATGGCACAAATATCAGAGAGCTGGGTGCAGAGATAAGGAGGACGACGAAGAAGAAGATGAGGAAGATGAGGAAAAAATAACCCCTTCAGTTATAACTTCAGTTTAGAGATAAAGAAAAACGACAGCATCAGGATTTAGTTTTTATAACTTGGTGACATCACAGACGGTGATGTCAGCTGTTTTCATTTACCTTTTAATGTTTAATGCACCATTAATGTCAATCTAATTTAAAGTCACAGTGCGGCCAAGTGCAATATCTTAATGACAGGAACTGTAAAAAACTCTTTGTAAGCACCGGAAGTGTAAAAAAAAAAAATCATATTTCAAGATGTAAAGAGACAGACAAACGTCACGTCATCGACTTTAGGGACGAATATACAGTAAAGTCACAATGTGACTGGAGACTTCTTGGTGAAAAACTGTCCCTGAAGGCAACGCGCATCAGTGGTTTTGCATGAATTTCCCTCTAAAACAACTCTGTCTGGTAACGTTGTGTTAATATCTCATACAGTAGCGTGGTGAATGTGCAGCTCACAACTTGTCCACCAGAGCGTTGTGGAGTTGTTGGATTGTGTATTTGATGAGTTTGATGAGGGAAACCAAGAAATCCCATAATGAGCCTCCGTAGTGTAGCTCTGAGCAGCTCACAGCTCTGCTCCACCGTTCTAAAAACAGCTTGCACCGTCAATTAAAGGTAATGAACCTACTGCTGTGACTATACACTGCAAAAACTCAACTCAAAAAAAAGTTCAACTTGTAGAAAACTGTCTAGAAAGAAAAAAAAAAGTCTGGATCTCATCTGCACTGCAAAAAACTCAAAAAATCAAAATCTTCCAAGAATATTTGTCTTCTTTCTTGTCAAATGTCTAATTTCTAGTCAAAACTAATCTCTTTCCACTTAAAATAAGACTCATCACCTAAAAATTTACTTGTTTTCAGATAATTTTCACTTGTTTCAAACACATTTTCAATTAAAATAAGTAGTAAAATCTGCCAGTGAAAGCAGATTTTTTTGTGCTTGTAATAAGAAACTTGCTCCTCTATCAGATTTTTCTACTTATTTCAAATGAAAATGAATTAATTAAGTAAAACGTGTCTAAAAACAAGCTACTTCTTAATGTGATGAGTCTTATTCTAAGTAGAATTAGATTTGTTTTGACTAGAAATAAGACAAATATTCTTGGTAAGATTTTGAGTTTTTGCAGTGTAGGGATTATGGCAATGGGCCAATTTGCCAAAATGTTGAACTATCCCTTTAAACGTAAAAATACGACCTGACGCAAACTCAACAACATGAGAATCAATAATAATCCATATTAAAGTGCATGTAAACTTTGTGCTGATTCAGCAAACATGAAGCCATATTAGGTCATACCAGTGATGTCACTTCCTCTGACGGTAAATACACAAACACAAACTAATGAAATGGACGAGAGAGTCGTAACTGAGAGAGAGAGAGAGAGAGAGAGAGAGAGAGGACGAAATGTGAATACTGAGAACAATAGCAGCACACACACACACACACACACACACACACACACACACACACACACACACACACACACACCCAGTCAGAGTGCTGTGGCTGCATGTTGTGCAGCTCCGTCATCAGCAGTCTGTCTGTCGGCGTCGGCCTGTAGCTGTAACTGAGCTGACACCAGATCAGCACACACACACACACACACACTCACTCAGCCAGCGTGTGTGTGTGTGTGTGTGTGTGTGTGTGTGTGTGTGTGTGTGTGTGTGTGTGTGTGCGTGTGTGTGTGTGTTTCTATCAGTGTGAGGACATGCAGCTGGTGATCAGGTCATGTGACGGACGCTGCAGCTCGATGTGAAACTCGTCCCTGACAAGATGGCGCCGGCGTCCAGCTGAGATCTGCAGGTTCACACCCGACATGATGATGAGTCATGTTCAACACACACAAACACGATTGGTCACATTGTTACAGAGTGAGAATCCAACAAGCTGCAACATACTCTCTCACAGCCTTTAAGGGATAGTTCACAATTTTGGCAAATTGTCCCATTGCCATAATCCCTATAGTCCAGTGCTTCTCAAAGTGTGGGGCGCGCCCCACTGGTGGGGAACGGAGACATGACAGGTGGGGCGCGACAAACGGGAGGGAATTTTCAATTTCATGCCTATCTTACTATAAATGCTATTGACAACAAAGATAATTCACTCTAAACAAAACAGCCACACACAAACAAAGTAGGTTGAATAGCTAAAATTATTAAAAAGCATTAGGAGACCGGGAGAAAAAATGTAACCTGGAACTAAAGTGCAAAAACAATGATTGACGTCAGGATGTTAATTGCAGCGGGCCAACATTTGCAGCGGGACAACAAGGTAGCAGCAGCAGCAGCAGCAGAGAATTTCTAACAGAGACCGGCTCTGGTAGCAGGCTGCTGGGTTCACACCGGACGCCGAAGCACCGCGAATAGCGCGGAGCAGAGACCGCTTCCCTTCAGTGCTCAAGTACCGGTTGTGTAGTTCAGACTAGAAGCGACTCGCGCCCTGCAGCAATCGGTTCGGCATCTGGTCAATTCTGTGCGCGAGCCGCGAGCTAACGCGTCAATCTTGGCAGGAAGTCACACATGAAACAACGAGAGAATCCGGTCAATTGTCAAAATAAAGCACTTTTCAAAATAAAACATAGCGATTGACAAATGCGATCATATTTGTGTGCGTTTTATAGCTTATGTCAGTCAGACTCGAGGGAGATGAAAACACACGCACGCACGCACACACACTTCTCAGCTCAACATTGAGCATGACTTGAGGCAGTTTCAAGCCTGCAACCCCGAGGATGTGCAGTGCAAAATAGGCACATTGCAGCCACTAATGCAGGGAAAGTTCACTTCATGTTTTTGTTTTTTGCACAGATTGCAAATGAAACACTGTTTCATTATTTGACTACTGTAGCCTACTTTTACTTTTCGTTTTTGATCTGCACTTTTATTTTCTCTTTTTGAACTTTGTGTTATTTCATGTTTTTGATTTTGACTCATGAAATATGACTGATATACTTGGTGCTAGTAAATTCAATAAATTTGAAGTAATTTTTGTTGGGGCGACGGGGTGGGGCTTGAAAATCCCCACTTGTTAAAAGTGGGGATTGCCGAAAAAAGTTTGAGAACCACTGCTATAGTCATAGCAGTAGGTTCGTTACCTTTAATTGTCGGTGCAAGCTATTTTTAGAACGGCGGAGCAGAGCCGTGAGCTGCTCAGAGCTACGCTACGGAGGCTCATGGGATTTCTTGGTTTCCCTCATCAAACTCATCAAATACACAATCCAACAACTCCACAACGCTCTGGTGGACAAGTTGTGACCTGCACATTCACCACGCTATGAGATAATCATGTAACATTAGAGACAGAATTGTTTTAGAGGCAAATGCAGCCGGAACTACATTCCAGACACTGCTGCCGGGCGGAGGGATTTCAGAAGAGAAAGTAGTTCAGAGTATTTGGTTCATGCGTGGTAATGTTACATGGTTATCTCATAGTGTGGTGAATGTGCAGGTCACAACTTGTCCACCAGAGTGTTTTGGAGTTGTTGGATTTTGTATTTGATGATTTTGATGAGGGAAAGCCTCTGATGAACCTGAACGCACCACGAGGTCACCTCAGCCTTCAACATCTGCATCAGCTCCTAAACATCTGTACTCACACAGGAAGTAGATTCAATCTACTTACACCTGCACACACCCCCCCCCCCCCCCCCCCCCCCCCCCCCCCCACACACACACACACACACACACACACACACACACACTCCATCCATCCATTCAGCTGCTGTCTGCCTCCACTCTGATCCTGTCATTCATGCTACAGAGGCTGATTGGCATTCGATAATAAATGACACACGGGGGACAAACGATTACATAGAGGAGGTTGTCTCACACACACACACACACACACACACACACACACACACACACACACACACACACTGCTCTTAACACACACTGTACATGGTCTTGCATCCAATCTGCGAGCGACAATTTAATCACGATCCCGGCCTCGGTCTAATCCATATCAAAGATAAAATTCTTTTTAATCCCCTCAGAGCTAACTGCACACACACACACACACACTACACACTACACACTACACACAGGTAGAGTGTGTGTGTGTGTGTGTGTGTGTGCTTTGATAACCTGATCACAGCAGCTGATAACGACAGGAAGTCACCGGCTGATACTCGACCTCTGACCTGCTCATGGGTGGACAGAAGAATAGAAACACACTGTAGGATGTGTGTGTATGTGTGTGTGTGTGTGTGTGTGTGTGTGTGTTTGTGCGTGTGTGTGTATTGCTATTCGACTCATGATGATCAAATGCAGCCAATCAGAGAGCTCCAGCTGCCGGGCCGATAACAGTGGGACCATTAGTCTCAGTCAGAGAGAGGACGACAACGTTTGTTTCAATGAGTTTTCTGCAAATTGAAAAAAAAAGCTCCGACTCACAATCACATCAACACACAGAGATGCAGCAGATTTAAACCTGTTAATCACTCTGCTGCTGCTGAGGAGGAGGAGGAGGAGGTGGTGTGTGTCTTTTACATTCAGGTCTGGAAGGAAACAGCAGCAGAAGTAGCAGCTCTGACGTCATGTGACTGAGAGGTCGACACTCGGCTCTTTAATTAATCACACAACCTCAAAACTCAAAACAGAAACAAACTCTGAGTTAACGACAGTGATGAGGCACCATGACTCAATTTGAGATTTTCATGTTCGTTTTCGAAGCCGTTAATGACTTTATGTTTCTGAGGTTTTGACTTTGACATCTTCTCCAGGTTCAAAGGTCAAGCAGCCTGGATGAACTTAGACAAAACCTGACAGTGATTTCATTTCAGATAGATAGATAAGTTTATTGGTCACATGCAAAGCTAAAACCAAGGTTAAAAAACAGTGCAGTATTTCAAACTAACTGTTGAGGTCCATGAAAACTGAAGAACCAATCAAATCAACATGGTGGACGCTGGAAAAGCAGCTATCGTTGGATTTGGCTGTTGGTTCCATTTAGAGAAACTGTAATTTTAAAAAGTGAACAAAAATAGAATCGGCATCTTTTTTTTCCTTCACTCTGATTCGTCATCTGGATCGACGCTCTGATTGGTTTCTTAATTGTTCATCCAATGGCTTTTTATCTACGTTCACTGGAAGTCAGAGTTTGATACGATAACGATGTGATGAGTTAAATGTGTCTTGGACTCAGCAGCTGCACCATAAACGCTTTGTGACAACAAACACTACATCACCAACCAAACCATCAAGTACATAACAGTATTGCACATAGCCTATCCCATAATATGACACACAACACATTCACACACCTTTTTACATTTTAAACTAAAAACGTATTTATTCGGGACGGTTTCTTAAAGGGACATTGTGTAACTTCTCCTGTTATCTATTCGGGAAAATCGATTATTTGGTTCAAGTGTTACACTGATGCTGCATTCACCTGCAGTCGGGCAGACGGCCGTCGGTCGCTAACAAACCAGATGTCATTTTAGTCACAGAAGTCCAGAGAAAACTGTGTCAAACAATACCACATCGCCATTGTTTTGTTTATGTCCATCTGCCATCTGCCCAATTTCAGGTGAATGCAGCATGAAAAATACCATTGAGTTGCTTGTGATCTACAACCACAACGCTAGATGGGAGGAATTCCTACACAATGTCCCTTTAATGAAGCTGCTCTGTTGTTACTGTAACTACTGTACCTTTTGACACACCTACGTCCCGTCGTCCATGGCGACAGCTGACATGCGACAGCCGACCAATCAGATCAGAGATCAGCTGCTGTCTCTGTTTCTTTAGTTTTTCTCTGTTGGGACAATTACAACTCTTCCTCTCTGTGTGTTTTCATATGTGGCACATCTATATATAAACACACACACACACACATGGTAGCGTCTGAATGATCTCTGAGCTCTTTCATGTCGCCGTGGAGACGAGCTGACCGCGAGGCATCGTCGCCGTCGTCGTGGTGACGTCTGGCTTTTTTTTTTCTTTTTCATCCTGAGATCAAAATCACAACTCTCTCCTTCTCTTCCTCTGCTGCTCCTTTGTGCCTCTGCACATTAAAACAAGTGATAAAAGGAACTCAAAATGACCTACTTTCCTCTCTTTCCCCCTCTCTCTCTCTCTCTCTCTTCACTCACACACTTCTTTTTTTTTTTTTTTTTGGCTTCCTCAAAAGAGCGTTAAAACACCGTCTCCGTCTTCTTCCGGATGACAGGAGGGAAGTTGAAGTTGAAGCAGGTTATTTTAGTCTCTGGTGGAGATCTTTGGATGGCTCCTCCACGCTTACATAACCTACCACTGCCTCTTTACTGCTCCTGTTAAAATAAAGAGGAGGAGAAGAGGAGAAGAAAGAGACACAACCATCTTTCTCTCTTTCTCTTTCTGGGTCATTTAGATCAGTGGTTCTCAACTGGTGGGTCGGGACCCAAAAGTGGGTCGCTCACCCGTTCTGGATGGGTCGCAGACAGCTGGTCAAAAAAGTAAAGTAGTAGTAGTAGTAGTTTATTTGTCCCCATAGGGAAATTGATTTGCAGCAGATCACACTCTTGACATTTCATCTAAAAAATAATATAAATATTAAAAATAAATGGTATTTAATGCACATCTGATGTTGGACATGTCTTTTAATTCGAAAAATAACTTATTTTGAAAGGCACACGAGACACGTGAACACATGGGGCTCTACTTTGGTAGACTAGGTGCAGGCGAGGCGCATCTGCCCTGCGCCTCGCCTTCGCTTCGCAAACGGGGAGTGGCCAGGAGCAGATTGCGATTTTGCTTCGAGACGCAGCGGAGCGCATCCCGCCTACTTCCCTCCCACCGGCGCAAATGGCATAGAGGGAGGAGAGAAGGCGTGGAGTGGGTTTGACACAGCCGAGTCAGATCTTCACCAATCAAATGAGCTCCTCTCCTCGCCTTTAAATCCGCCGCGCGCGCAAGGCGGACGTTTGATTTCACCGTGGAAGAGAAGATTTGAATCAGCACCTACAGATTACAGCATAGACATTACATCTATTATCGATTGTCCCGTCACACTTATGACACATCAAAGGCTGCACAGATGAAAGATGAGGATGGATTACTGCTGTGTTGACACTACACGATTATCTGCTATATTTATGTATTTACTTATTGATTTATTGAGCCGCATCGTCACGCGACCATAACAAATAAAACTGAAAACAAATAAACCACAATCAGCCTGGCATCATAGTGAGCAGATATTCACAACTCCATCTCAGGTAAATTCTAAAGAAAAAAGAAAAAGAGAGACGCTCCGTGATCTCCGTTACGCACAGCTGTTTGTTGTGATCTGTGCACACCTGTTTAAATATAGGTTACTAAATATGAGTGTCTTTATTAATGGAAAAGGGGTGTGTGTGTGTTTTTTTTTGTTTTTTTTACTGGGCAACAGCTCTCAATCTGTCAGAGCAAGTGAGACGGGAGGAAACTGATGTTCTGGTCCGGTCCAAGCTGGCAGTGTCCGGTCGCGCGAACAGACCTCACGGGCTGATGATGCAAAAGTAGTCTGGGAGGGAGGAGGGAGGAGGAGGGAGCAGGTCTATCTATCTATCTAACCTATATTTAAACACGTGTGCACAGATCACAGCATAAACAAACAGCTGTGCGTAACGGAGGCATTTCAGTTTTATTTGTTATGGTCGCGTGACGATGCGGCGCTGGCCCCTAATAAATCAATAAGTAAATAAATAAATAAATAGCTGATCATCTGCAACGGCACAGTGTGTAGTGTCAACACCTGCTCTTGGGACATCCACGGCTGTCTCAGTCCCTCCCTGGTTTCATCTGTGTTAATTCAGTCAGGCTGAGTTTCCATTACGCAAGCCTTTGATCTGCCATCAGTGTGACGGGACAATCTATATAGATATAGGTGTATGTGCTGATTCAGATACAATAAATAGGGGTTATTGTGATGATTATTATTATTATTATTGTTGTTAATTGCATTTAAATGTGCCTGGAAGTGTGGAAATCTGCCTGTGAGGTCTTGGTGACGTGGGCGCACTGCGCGCTGGGCAGTCAAAATACCAGTCCGCTGGCTGCGCTTCGCCTTGCGCTGAGATTAGACCAGGTTGGAGCTGGCGAGCTTTCGGCGCACTCTCCGCGCGGTCTATCTGTAACAAATTGTCACTGCGCCACGGCGAATCTGTCGACACCTCCCCCTGCTGCGCGACCACTCCCATCTCAGCGCACAGCAGTCTGCCAATTTACCGAATCCACTGCGCACCTTGTTGAACTGGAGGAAAATACCACTTCGCCAGCTGCGTCAGGGCTCGCTTCGCTGCGCCACCCTGAGTTGCGCCACTAAAATAGGGCCCCTTCAGTTGTAATGCTCCTCCTCAGTTTCTTATTATTTGCTCCATTTGCTCTGAATGCAAAGATATCAGTTTCTTATTAATGTGGCCTGAATGCAGTGAAAATGCCTTTTTTTTGTGGGTCTTTATTTTGTGCAATTTTTATATTTATTCATGTAACCCATATGGTTACGAAGCCCATATATGTCATTTAAATGTAGTTCCTGTGTCCCGCCGCTAGGTGGCGTATCAGCCCCGCGTTCAAGTTTATTGTCGCTGAGCACGCTCTGAGCACGCACTGCTCACGCCCATACACAGAGCCACACTCACTACCGATACACGATCCCACCGAGCAACACACCTGCTAGTGAGCTGCCGGACCTAGGTATGAAAAGTGACGAAAAACACATCAATTCACAATTATTCTTCGCACAGTGTGTTGATAAACCTTTCGTTTATTAGGAGAGAGTCTGTGAATGTTGTGGAAAGAGAGAGAGGAGCCGCTACGACCGTGTTAAGCCTTTGTTCGGACTCCGGTAAGCTAAGAGCTACATGCTAAGATACTAGGCCTTGGTATTAGCCTGTTGATAATTAGCTCATGTGAAGATATTGCTTACTGAAACACTTTAATAAAACCAGTCGGAGTTAGTATCTAATGTTTTCATCCACTTTGGTATTGCTATATCATTGTGTTATGTGAGAAAAACAACTTTAAAAAGATCGGTAAATCCGTGCTAATGCTAACCGCGGCTAGCGCCGCTATGCTAGCTCAGGTAGCCTGCTAAGCAGGTAGTATAGGTGCTAATGGTGTAGCCGGCCAAGCTAGTGGGCCACCACCTTGTTGAATGAGGGAAATAAATGGGGATATGATGATAAGGTCTAAGAATGTTATGCTACTGTACTGTTTTGTGTACAAAAGGTGATTTATTTCATTGTGGTTGTTTAATTACTCATGATGATTTAAAAAGAGTGAATTAATTAAATTCATTTATGGTTTAAAAGGTTAAAAAAGATAAATATTCATTTGAAAAGCTGTTTAAAAATATAAATACTGCTTAAAAAGACAATTAAGTCTATTTATGTTAAAAGTATGAGTTCATAAGGAATAGTTAAGTTAAAATAACTATACTATGAGTGTGTACACTATCATTTATGATGATTTAAACTGTGTATACTAAATTTGATTATAAATAATCAGAGAAATTAGAGAAGAAATCAGAAGAAGTAGTAGAAAAGTCAATATGAACATGGTATTAATTGAATGTATTTCTACACCTTCTGTGTAGACTGGTTTTTATTTCTACCGGATCAAAGATTGACCAGCAAGAATTCTGAACCTGCCGGTTCAGTGGCGAGCCAGGAGATCGAGAGAAACGGAGAACGGGATCCACTCCAAAGAAAGACTTCTACTTACTGCACTCTGATACAGATAAGATCGTTCACCACAAAATCTACCCGGGTAGTAGAAGAACTGACTGATAAACACACACACACAGAACTGAACTTTATTCTTCTGAAAAAAGAAGGAACGGACAATTTATTTTGAACTTTGTTTTATTTTTTATTTTATTATTTTTATTAAAGAGCTCTATTGTATTTTATTATTTTGGGGTTTTCTAATTACATGCGCTGCAGTAAAATAATATTGATTTGAATGTAATAAATGATCATTGTTCAACTTCTACTTCGAGTCCAGCTTTCTGAACCTAGAGAATGTGGTTTCTTGCTAATATTGAGGTTAAAAGGGCTACATAAAACTTGGCGAGCCAGCCAGGAGTTGGTTTAACCCTTGAAAGTGAAGTTGAGCAGTGTGATATTTTGTTGCATTTTTTTCTGTGAACATTGATGCCACTTAATTTACATAAATTTACATTGTGGTACAAATACGAGCATGGATACTGTTACAAGGGAAAATGTCAAGGTACCTAATTCACTGCTAGTTAGTGGTTTAACTGGTTGTGAGGTAGACAATGAAGTATTTGAGTACTTGGGACAGTATGGTAAGATTGAGAGGGTAATTAAAATTACCAGCAGAGAAGCTAAGTTCCAGAACACAGCTATAGTGGAATATAGTTCAGGTGGAGCTATTGAGCACCTTAAAGGTAACTTACCTGTTGATAGGCCTTCCAGTAGCCCGGACATTGTCCACCACATTGAGCTCTTGTCAGAGCTGTACACAGCAGACAGAGGTTCCACTTTAACTCAGAACTACCTAAGTGAACTGAAGGATATCGCTCAGCTTAGTGGAGCAGATTTTGAAAAGCTTTTGCTAGATGAGTTAGCTAGGATGCAAGAGTCCACAAAACCTGAAACAACTGAACCAGAAACATCAGAAATTAATCAACCTCAGCATGCTAGTCCCATACACACAGCTGCTGTAAATCCTATTGATATAGGTGACAATCACTCTGCTGAACGTAGTACACCCCCACTCGAGGTAGGTGCAGCGGTATCATCCCCACCTAGAAACCCCACCCAGTACTTACCTTCCGAGCATCTCTCCACTCCAGAAATACAAAAAGTAGTGGTTGAGCATGTAATCAAGAACAGTGATCTTCCTCTCCACTACCATGGCAACGCCCGACTCAGACCCTTCTCAGGAAGAATCCCCTGTCCCAGTGCAGAGTCAGATTATGACACGTGGCGCAGCAACGTTGAATTTTTCCTTGCAGACCCTGCCATGTCTGCAACACATGCAACCAGGAAAATGGTTGAGAGCCTCTTCCCGCCTGCGGCCACCATTGTGAAACATCTTGGGCCCAACGCTTCTCCCCAAGAATATCTTGCCCTCCTTGATTCTGCTTATGGTATCATTGATGACGGCGATGAGCTTTTTGCAAAGTTCTTAAACACGAACCAAGACCCTGGAGAAAAGCCTTCTGGCTATTTACAGCGCTTGCAGACAATCTTGAGCAAGGTCATCAAAAGAGGTGGGTTAGCTGCTAGTGATTCTGACCGCCAGCTGCTTAAGCAGTTCTGTAGAGGCTGCTGGAATAATGGTCTACTTACCAGTCTTCAGCTTGAACAGAAGAAGAATAACCCTCCTCCCTTTTCAGAGTTACTCCTTTCAGTGCGCTCTGAGGAGGACAGACAAGCTGCTAAGTCCAGCAGAATGAAGCAGCACTTTGGGGCTAACAGAACAAAAGTACAGTCAAACACACTCTCAGTGGAGGAATACGCCACTGATGACGATGAAGCAACGGCTACCCCCTCTGACCCACGAAAGCTTGAAAAACAAATGGCGAAGCTACAAGCCCAACTAGCTTCTCTGGAAGCATCGCTAAGCTCAACCCAAGCGTCTGCAAAGCCAGGTAAGAAACAAAAGGCTAAGCCCAAAGCCCCTGCTGAAGGAAATCCATCACTTTCTCCAGAACCAAAACTTATCAACAGGAAGCCCCGCCCATGGTACTGCTTCAGGTGTGGCGAGGACGGCCACATCGCGCCTTCCTGCAACAATGAAGCAAACCCTGAATTAGTTGAAAAGAAGCGCAGAGAGCTAAAACAAAAACAAGAAGCCTGGGAACAGAGTTTAAACTGAATGCAGTTCCTGCAGGGGGACAACCAGGAACTGGAACTGAAAATGACAGTCCCAACCTAAAACTTAGGACAAAAACATTCATTCGCTCACACAAAGTAGACCCTCAAGCTAAGCTCCCTCGAGGTCTTGTAGGACAGAAATGTGTAGCAGATGTCAGTGTGTCAGGAGTTAACACTAGGTGTCTCCTAGATTCAGGGTCCCAGGTGACCACAGTGACCGCTTCTTTTTCTAAAACTCACCTGTCAGAGCACCCCATCCAGCCCTTCCAAGCCCTGGATGTTGAGGGCGCCAACGGTCAAAATGTCCCCTATTTAGGCTATGTATCCATCACTCTCAAGTTCCCCAGAGAATTTGTTGAAGCTGAACCCGAAATTTCGACCTTAGCCTTAGTGGTACCAGACCGCGGTAGTAATTGTGACTTACCTGTACTCATTGGTACAAATGCACTAGACATTTTGTATGAAGAACATTGTATTGATAAAAACTTAAGTGACTTGTCCTCTGTTTATGGCTATAGGCAAATCATTCGTGTACTCAAGCTCAGAAACAAAGTTAACTCTACAGGGAGAATAGGGTTAGCAAAGCTTAAAGGTAAAGTGCAGCAGGTCTTACCTGCTCAAGAGAGAGTCTGTTTAGAAGGGTTTGTGAAGGTTGACACCCCCAGTGACTGTGTTATGGTCGAGCAGCCTCAGTCCTCTGCCTTACCTGGTGGGGTGTTTGTGGAGTGCTGCCTCGTCACCTTGCCCCGCCACCGTCCTCACAAGCTATCTGTATGGATGAGAAATGAGAATGAGCATGATGTCACACTTCCCTCAAACTGTGTCATTGCTGAGCTTCACACACCCAAAGAGATCCATGACAACTTACCTGACTCAAACAAACCCGCTGACCCTGTGAAATGTTGTGCTGGCATTCCCAAACCAGCCAAGGAACCAGACCAGTCAGACTTCACCATTGACTTTGGTGATTCGCCCCTTTCAAAAGAGTGGAAGGACAGAGTAACATGTAGTTTGTACGAGTATCGTGATGTTTTCGCCTGTGGTGAGACTGATTTTGGTCATGCAACCAAAGTAAAACACCACATAAATCTGAAAGACGACACACCATTCAAACAAAGACCCCGACCAATCCACCCAAACGACTACGAAGCGGTGAGAAAGCATTTGCGTACACTACTCGACGCAGGAGTGATTCGTGAGTCCGAGTCCCCTTACGCTTCCCCAATTGTAGTAGTTCGTAAAAAAAATGGAGAGGTCCGTCTTTGCATTGATTATCGTAAACTAAATTCATTGACAATCAGAGACGCGTACGCATTGCCCAATCTTGAGGAAGCCTTTTCAGTTCTCGCCGGATCTAAATGGTTTTCAGTAATGGATCTAAAATCCGGCTATTACCAAATAGAGATGGAGGAACGTGATAAGCCAAAGACCGCTTTTGTTTGCCCATTGGGTTTTTACGAATTCAATCGCATGCCCCAAGGCATCACAAATGCCCCCAGTACTTTCCAACGGTTAATGGAGAGGGTCATGGGTTCCATCAATCTGAAGGAAGTACTGGTATTCTTAGATGACATCATCGTGTTTTCCAGCACGTTAGAGGAGCATGAAATCCGGCTCAAGCACGTCCTCCAGCAGCTGAGAGAGAATGGCCTGAAACTCTCACCCCAAAAATGCCATTTCTTCCAGAGCTCCGTGCGGTATCTAGGCCACATTGTTTCGAACAGAGGGGTAAAGACTGACCCAGACAAGGTCAGTGCTCTCCGCACCTGGCCTAGACCTCAAACCCTCGGTGAGCTCAAGTCCTTCTTGGGCTTCGCGGGGTATTACCGCCGCTTTGTCTGCGACTATTCAAAAATAGTCAGACCCTTGAATGATCTCACCGGCGGCTACCCACCTTATCGTAAGGGCCCCAGAACACCTAGCCCCGGAGGGTACTTCAACCCCAAAGAACCCTTCAAAGAACGGTGGACGCCTGATTGTCAAAAGGCATTTGACGCCATTATTGAAAAACTCACATCCGCACCTGTCCTTGGTTTCGCCGACCCAAAACTAGCATACGTGCTCCACACCGACGCTAGCACTTACGGTCTAGGGGCCGCCCTGTACCAAGAACAGGAAGGCGAAATGCGAGTCATCGCTTATGCGAGCAGAGGTCTTTCATCCAGTGAAAAGCGATATCCCGCCCATAAGCTTGAATTCCTCGCTCTCAAGTGGTCGATCGTAGAGAAATTCCATGACTACCTCTATGGGAACGCTTTCACTGTCATAACGGACAACAATCCGTTGACTTATGTTCTGAAGTCCGCCAAACTGGACGCTGCCAGTTATCGCTGGCTAGCAGCTCTTTCGACCTTCGACTTCAACATAAAGTACCGTGCTGGGAAGAGCAACCAGGACGCCGACGGCCTCTCAAGACGGCCGCATGACAGTTTGGCCGACGATCCTGCATCTCTTGAGGAGAAAGAGCGAATCAAAAGATTCACTTCCCACCATCTGTCTTCGTCTCCAAATCAACAAGACTTACCTGTAGATGCAGTAGCTGTCTTGTGTCAACACCGTCTTCTTAACGAGGCAGACTCTGACTTACCTTCCATCACCTTGGTCGAGTCCCTCGCGATCCATCCTGATGCGATTCCAGACACCTACGGAAATGATGATGTGTTAGGTTCTTCTACCATACCTACCTACGATCCAGAGGAACTTCAGCAACATCAAAGGTCCGACCCGATCATTGGACAGGTTATCCAAGTCTTGGAGGACGGAGATGAGACCAGCCTCGTTCCTGACTCTCCGGAGCTCAAGCTGATGCTCAAGGAAAGGAAAAAGTTGGAGATGAGAAATGGTCTTTTGTACAGAACACGTCAATCTGGAGATGATGTAACTTACCAGTTCGTTGCCCCGAAGTCTCTTCGTTCTACCATTCTCAAGTCCTTACATGAGGATATGGGACACATGGGTCTGGAGAGAACCCTGGACTTGGTTAGAACAAGGTTCTATTGGCCGAAAATGGCTGCGGACGTGGAGAAAAAGATTAAGTCGTGCGGACGTTGTGTCAGAAGGAAGACGCAACCGGAAAGATCAGTGCCTCTTGTGAACATCCATACAACTCGCCCCATGGAATTGGTGTGCATTGACTACTTGTCGATAGAGCCTGACAGTCACAATACCAAAGACGTATTGGTAATCACAGACCATTTTACCAAATATGCGGTCGCCATACCGACCAAGGACCAGAAGGCAACAACGGTCGCCAAAACTCTTTGGGAGCAGTTCTTCGTGCACTACGGCTTTCCTGAGCGGCTGCTGAGTGATCAGGGCAGGGATTTCGAGTCCCAACTCATTAAAGAACTCTGCGCCTTAGCAGGCATCACTAAGGTGCGCACTACGCCCTATCACCCTAGGGGAAACCCCGTAGAGAGGTTTAATCGAACCCTTTTAGGCATGTTGGGAACCTTAAAGGACAAAGAAAAAAGTCATTGGCGAGATTTTGTAAAACCACTTACCCATGCCTATAACTGCACCAAGAGCGATGTCACAGGGTTCAGTCCATACGAATTGATGTTTGGACGTCAACCTCGATTACCAGTGGACATTGCTTTCTGTTTACCTGTGAAAGATGGCTCCCCCAAATCCCATTCTCAGTATGTCAAACACCTGAGAGCACGCCTCGAAGAGAGTTATCAGATTGCGACCAGGAACTCACAAAAAGTCGCTGACAGGAACAAGCGCCGCTTCGACAAGGCAGTACGAGAGTCGACACTAGAGGAAGGAGATCAAGTGTTAGTGAAAAACCTGAGATTCCGGAGTAAACACAAGCTTGCGGACAAGTGGGAGTCCACCATGTACAAGGTTCTGGAAAAAATGGGAGACCTACCTGTGTACAAAGTACAGTCCATCAGTGGGGACGGTCCCATCCGAACTCTACACAGGGACCTGCTGCTTGCTTGTGGTGACCTCTCCGAAGAGGAGGAAACTGAGCCTGTCAAACCTAAGGTTCGCAAACCAAGAACTAGACAGAGTCAACCTCAGCTGTCAGAGGAATCCTCAGAATCTGAGGACGACTTGTTCATCTATCCTGCTCAGTCCTCTTCTGCCCCTGAAGAGAGTTTCATTCAGGTGTGTGAAATTCCGAAGAGGAAACAACCCCATGAGAACCCAACAGACATAGTGTTGCCGGCTATGCCATCGGGTTCCTTGACCTCCCAGCGTCAGGATGGTCGTGATGACAGCAATCAACCTGCTGAACCTGTCGGAACACCTCCTGGGTTGGTAGAAGGAGAGGAGCCCATGGTCATGGTTGAGCAGTCCCCTGCTGAAGAGGACAATACACAAATGGACGTGACAAATGAACCGGATGTGACAAACGAACTGGATATGACAAACGAACCGGATGTGACAAACGAACCGGATGTGACAAACGAACCGGATGTGACAAACAAACTGGATGTGACGAATGAAACGGATATGGCAAATGGAAAAGAACCGGACATGACAAGTGAAACTGATGTGGAAAAGGATTCTGTGAAAGTTCTACAAGATGCTGAGCCAAACCACACTCAGGCATCTGAGACATCTGAAAAAGGAAGTGAAAGTGAAACAGGAAAAAACCCACCTGAATCACCACGAAGGTCAGAAAGGTCACGACAGCCCCCTGATCGTTTTCACTACACTCAGTTGGGGAAACCTTTAATGTCCTTTGCACAGAGTATTTTACAGAGCTTTAACCAAGCACTAGACACTATTAGTAACTATGACAACCCCCATATGAACGAGAGACTAGCTCATGAAGAGACTCATGTCGATTCAAGAAGGGAGGGTGTAACCCATATGGTTACGAAGCCCATATATGTCATTTAAATGTAGTTCCTGTGTCCCGCCGCTAGGTGGCGTATCAGCCCCGCGTTCAAGTTTATTGTCGCTGAGCACGCTCTGAGCACGCACTGCTCACGCCCATACACAGAGCCACACTCACTACCGATACACGATCCCACCGAGCAACACACCTGCTAGTGAGCTGCCGGACCTAGGTATGAAAAGTGACGAAAAACACATCAATTCACAATTATTCTTCGCACAGTGTGTTGATAAACCTTTCGTTTATTAGGAGAGAGTCTGTGAATGTTGTGGAAAGAGAGAGAGGAGCCGCTACGACCGTGTTAAGCCTTTGTTCGGACTCCGGTAAGCTAAGAGCTACATGCTAAGATACTAGGCCTTGGTATTAGCCTGTTGATAATTAGCTCATGTGAAGATATTGCTTACTGAAACACTTTAATAAAACCAGTCGGAGTTAGTATCTAATGTTTTCATCCACTTTGGTATTGCTATATCATTGTGTTATGTGAGAAAAACAACTTTAAAAAGATCGGTAAATCCGTGCTAATGCTAACCGCGGCTAGCGCCGCTATGCTAGCTCAGGTAGCCTGCTAAGCAGGTAGTATAGGTGCTAATGGTGTAGCCGGCCAAGCTAGTGGGCCACCACCTTGTTGAATGAGGGAAATAAATGGGGATATGATGATAAGGTCTAAGAATGTTATGCTACTGTACTGTTTTGTGTACAAAAGGTGATTTATTTCATTGTGGTTGTTTAATTACTCATGATGATTTAAAAAGAGTGAATTAATTAAATTCATTTATGGTTTAAAAGGTTAAAAAAGATAAATATTCATTTGAAAAGCTGTTTAAAAATATAAATACTGCTTAAAAAGACAATTAAGTCTATTTATGTTAAAAGTATGAGTTCATAAGGAATAGTTAAGTTAAAATAACTATACTATGAGTGTGTACACTATCATTTATGATGATTTAAACTGTGTATACTAAATTTGATTATAAATAATCAGAGAAATTAGAGAAGAAATCAGAAGAAGTAGTAGAAAAGTCAATATGAACATGGTATTAATTGAATGTATTTCTACACCTTCTGTGTAGACTGGTTTTTATTTCTACCGGATCAAAGATTGACCAGCAAGAATTCTGAACCTGCCGGTTCAGTGGCGAGCCAGGAGATCGAGAGAAACGGAGAACGGGATCCACTCCAAAGAAAGACTTCTACTTACTGCACTCTGATACAGATAAGATCGTTCACCACAAAATCTACCCGGGTAGTAGAAGAACTGACTGATAAACACACACACACAGAACTGAACTTTATTCTTCTGAAAAAAGAAGGAACGGACAATTTATTTTGAACTTTGTTTTATTTTTTATTTTATTATTTTTATTAAAGAGCTCTATTGTATTTTATTATTTTGGGGTTTTCTAATTACATGCGCTGCAGTAAAATAATATTGATTTGAATGTAATAAATGATCATTGTTCAACTTCTACTTCGAGTCCAGCTTTCTGAACCTAGAGAATGTGGTTTCTTGCTAATATTGAGGTTAAAAGGGCTACATTCACTTTTGTGAATATGCTCTGAATGCAGAGATGCATTAGAAGTCAAATATTTCGTTTTGTTGGTCTCCATTTTGTGCAGTTTGATATTATTTTATTCACTTCCGTACATGCAGTTGTCCTGGTAACTCCTCAGTTTCATTCATGTGCTCTGAAATGCACTTTGCTCAATAAAGAGCTAAATGAGTTTTTAAAGGCTTAAAAAAAATTCTTGGTTTGAATTCTGTAAAAGTGAGTCGCAACTTAATGACCATGGGAAAATGTCAGAGTGAGACTAGTTGAGAACCGCTGGTTTAGATGCATAAGCAGCAGCAGCAGCAGCAGCAGCAGCAGCAGCAGCAGCAGCAGTGGTAGTGATGGTGGTGGTGATAGTGATGGTGGACGGAGCTGCTGTCAGCGTGAGCAGTGGAAGTGTTAAAGGCCAGCGCATCACCTCTGCTTCATTATTTATCTGGCCTTTTATCTTTTTGTTCTGTTATTTATGAGCTTCAAACAGGTGGCGCTGCCAGAGAGGAGGAGGAGGAGGAGGAAGAGAGGGAGGGAGGAGAGAGGAGAGAGGGAGGTCAGAGGTGGAGGAGAGAGGACGTGGAGGAAGTTGAAAGAGAGGAGAAAGATGGAGAAGGAAGAAAAGAGAAGGAAATGTCAGGAAGGTGGAAGGAGGAGGAAGGAGAAGGGGGAGGAGGAGGAGGAAGAGAAGGAGTCGTCGTATCAGCAGCTGGAAGTTTCTGCAGGTCGGTTCTGAACTCTCTCTGACTCTCACAACATCGTCGCTCGTGTTGTTTTTTGTTTTTACACGTTCACATGTGTTTAAACCTCCGGGTTCAGAGAGATGACGTCAAACCAGATCCAACAGGTTTTTCCCTCCACACACAAACACACAAACACACAGAGTCTGTTTTCATGTTTTCAATAGAGCAGCAGCTGAAATGAGCACAAATCACTGCAGAGGTGCGTTCAAAAGCAAAAAGCAGCAGCAGCAGCAGCAGCAGCAGCGTGGGGGGCGACGTGACTCAGGTCTGTGTGAACACATGTCTGGTCCATCACAGAGTGAATACTGTCAAATAAAAGAACTTTATATGTATTTATCCATTGTACAGGTAACAGCATGTACATACTGTCTATAGCACTTTAGGTAAACACTAAGAAAACACAAACTGTGCACATGATAGAAACACAGTGCTACCACATTAATATGAAAAATAATGAACATATAACTCCATATTTCTCCATTTTGGGAAAAACGAATAAATAAAATACCAGTGAGCTGCCTCCGTGATGCGTTCAGGGCCAGAGATACATTTGTATGCACAAAACAAACGAGTATTGTTGTAATTGTAAAGATTTGCTGCTGCAGCTTCAGTGGATTAAAGAGAAAACAGACGATGGAGAGTTAAGGAGGAATTCTTTTGAAGCGATGAGCTGAGTGAGCAGATTCCACCTTAACAAGAAGCTGAGACGTCCACGAGCTGCATGCAAATCACACACACACACACACACTCACACACACACTCTTCATCCATGTCCTTGTTTCTAATGTAAACAGCTCAGTCTCTGTTCTCCTCCTCCTCATTATGAATCCACCCCAGATGTTCAAATAAAACACAGAAAAATGCAGAGCAGCCCTTTTTCACCATCGTCTCGTGATTCACGTTTTACATTATATGCTCCTCTGCACACACACACACACACACACACACACACACACAGACACACACAGCAGGTGTTGGAGCCTCATTACAGCATAATGAGAAAACCACCGCCCCATTTAATCATCATAGGTGGAGGCAAGAAACAAGTAAGTGACGGGATGAATGTGAAGTGAGGAAACACAAATCCATCCTCATCACTAGTTCACATCTGCTGCTTCTTATATACGGTATAGTATATAGGCTACTTAATATGTATATATATTAGGGGTGTACAGCCAGTGCACTATTTGTATTCAGATTTGGATTTGGGCTTTTAAAAAAAAACTTCGGATTCATATTTGGGAAGAAACTGGAAGTGGGCGCACTGACTTCAGCCGAGCTAGTGCTACGTCGAGCTAGCCGGCTAACTTCCGCTTTAGCTCTCGGCTAACTAGAACAGGAATAAAATAATTGAATGGTGCGGCTCTTCTAGACTTTCCAAACGTAATCGGACTGAATGGATCAAATTCTGGTAGTGAAACAAGTCGTTTCGCAGTGGTTCAGTTCAGTTCAGTTCAGTTTATTTCATGTCCCAAAGGGCAATTTGGGTTGCAGCTCATAGAATCACATAAAGGTAAAAACATACAACGCAGAGACATATAGTGACATAGAGACGCATCATTATAAATAACAATATAAATAGAATATGCACTAACTGTGATCATATAAGAGATAAAATATAAGAAATACCGTTAAAACACTGAATACAAAATCGAAGATAACACTGTTAAGATTAAGAACATAGTGGTCAAGTAAAGTGCATCAGATAAAGTGCAGTCTCACAAAGAGGAGAGCAAAATTGTGACACTCAAAAAGAATTATCCACTGTTTTATAGCCACTAGCTTCTTTTCCCATTGTTGTCTATGAGAAAAATGCTAAGTTGTTGAACGGTGACCCTGGAAGTATCGGTGGGCACTTCCTGTCTACTGTAATGCAATGCATCCTGGGAGTTGCTGTTTCTTAGCAATCCTGTTGTTTTTGGCGCTCTACTCGTGTTGTGCTTCTATGGCGGCGCACCAACGTTAAGGTGCATTAGCGCCACCTACTGTGTTGGAGTGTGAACCAGAATCACTTCGGACAGCAAAACTATTCGGGATCAAAGCATTATTTGTGTATTTCTGAAAACGGATTTGGATTCGGGTACACCCCTAATATATATTTATATATATTTAGGTCTATAAATTCCATAACTGTTGTACTGGTCCCATTGGTTCCAGTTTGTTTTGTTGTGATCGTCCAGTTTGATCCAGTTTGATGTCGTTTCTATACGGTAACCACGGTGACATTCATTCCCACTTTCCCCCTGATTTCACGGTTTGTGTTCATGATGCTCCAAATCCCAGGACAATGAATAAACACACACACACACACACACACACACACACACACACACACACACACACACAACTCTCTCTTCTCTTCTCTCTGTGTCTCTGGGTAAATGATGAACCGTGATGAGAAAAGAGACTTAGATGTGTCGTCGTCGTTGTTGTTGAGTCTCTGAGGATGAAAACCTGATGACCAAAGACTGAGTGATGTTCAAACACACACTAATACACACACACACACACACACACAAACGACAGAGGATGAGAAGGAAAAACAACAGAAGTGATGAAAAATATCATCACTTTTATATGAAATATGTCACATTACAGAGTCTGACGTCTTCTAAAAAACACTGACATATGGAATAACTCAGAGGATGAGACGACACTGTGAATAAAACCGACTGGGAGGAAGATGGAGATGGAGAAACAGAGGATGAAGAGGATGGAAAGAAGAGAAAGAGAGAAGAAAAAAGAGAGAGAAATGAAATGATGGCGTCTTTAAAGGGACAAACTGCAGCCGGACGTGTGACTCGATTTCAAATTATCTCCTCATATTGTAATTTCCTTCTTATTAAAACAGCGACTGGTCACAATTAAAGACGACAAAGCCAGGAAGTCAATTACACAGGAATGTAGAGACACACACACACACACACACACACACACACACACACAGACAGACACACACACACACACACACACACACACACACACACACACACACTATCTGTCTCTCTTTGTAATGGATCGTGAGTCTCTCTCTGCCTATTCATGGCTCAGTGTGATCAATG